>NW_027286292.1:15896209-16496209 GCF_022747635.1 Hetaerina americana
CAATAACCACAGCATTTTAATTGACTTCTTTATTTTAATAATTCTTCAAATTTTTTTTAAGGAGCTTCGAAGAGACATTATGCAGTGTTAATGGTGGTCATGGAGTGATAAAGCTTAGCAGTGCTGGCTTAGTATGGGCCCATTACGGTGAACTGGTATTAAAAGCAATGGTGAAGCAAAACCTCACGGAGGCAGAATATCAGGAAATTTATCATCATATGTATAGGACATTTGTTGTTGAGATTGATGCAAAAGATAATGGCATCGAACCTGCCGATCCACCCTTTAGGTATTTATACATTTATCTATTATGCTTTCTTTTTAAAATTTTGATTGAAGTGTAAAATTGGTGCTGAAATTCTTGAGCTCTAAGACAACAAAAATTGTTTATGGTATTTTCTGGAAAATACCATATCATTTCTCAGTGGCGGAGAATCCTTCACTAGTTTTATATTTCTGTGGATATATTTATTTGCTTTTCTTGATGTTTGTGGGTTCACTTAAAATTTAAAAAAATATTTCAAAAAAACTACAAAATTAAATTATTTAAGGTAATTTAAAAAAATGTTCTATGTAATAAAAAATAGGATATGCATAGTTGGTTATCTTTGCAAGTCCTGTGACACTTGCGGTGCTCTTGTTAATAGTTAGTAGGCATTCTGCATGTTAATTCTACAATTTGTTGCCTGCATCCCATAAAATAAGCAGAAGCCTGGTATTACCCTGAGTCTTCTGTGCTAAAACCAGCCAGTATTTTTTATGGAGTGAAGATGTATCTACTGTTACCAACAGCCCGCTACTATTGTCTTGATTCAAAATGATAAAACAATGGGCTTTGGAAGTAGGGTACTCTGGTCATTTTGTCATAGAACAAATACCATTGTTAGGTTGCTATCAACATAGTTATTTTCATACGTGAATAATAGGTAATTTCATATTTATGCAGTCTAATTAATCTTTAGACTGCATTAGCCATTCAGATAGAATTTAATGATGGGTCATAGGAAGTAGTAGAAAGAAAAGGAAAACTTGTGGATCAAAAACTATTTCAGTGGAATATCACCTAGCTCATCCCATCAGCTGTTGTAGTCTAGAACGGAGGAATAGCTCCTTCCAAATTTTAATCCTCTATATATATTTAAATTCTGAATTTACCCTCTCAATATGATATTATATTCCAGGGGTGGCCAAGCTCCTTGATAGTCTGAGCCATTTTTCAAAATTTGAAATTTTACGCGAGCCACAGTTAAATAAGTATTTAAAAGGAATGCAAAAAAGGGAAAAAAGAAATTTTTTTACAGAAATTATATTTTTTGAAAATATATAAATAAAAGTACAAATTATGTGTATCAAATTTAAATATTAAAAATTAAACAAATTTATTTTATTTCCCTTGATAATTCTTTAAAATTTGGTGAATAATTGGTGACAACAGTTCTCAGTAATTCTTTCAGATGCTGGTTAGTTAATGCTGATCAGTGTTTGGATTTCACTCATTTTAAAGTGGAATAAAATGATTCGCTTAAGTATGTTGTTCCGAATATTGAAATAATTCGACAAGCAGCCTTTTTTAATTCAGTAACTTTAATTCTAGTACAAATTTTCAAAATTCCGTAATCATCGTCAACTTAAATTTTAATTGTAGAGCTTGATCTTCTTGCATCTCTATAAATTCTATTTCTCCAGATGCTTTTTGGGTCATAATTAAATTGGGAATGGAAAACTCACCGTGAATTATGTTAATTTCAATTGGATTCTGAAAAAAATCAAGAGACGATTTAAAATATTTCAAGTCTTGAAATCTAATTTGGAATTCTGTCAACATTCCTTCTAGCTTTTTTATATACTGGTGGAGTTTTTCTTGTTAAAATTGGAACAAATTTTTTTAATTCTAGGAAAATGACAACATGTTTTTATTTTTAATGTCCTTTTAAAAAGTTGTAATTTAGTTTGATAACTAAATATACACTGTGAGAGATCAGATATTATTTTATCTTTCCCCTACAATTGTAAATTCAGTGTTCGCAAATAATCCATGACATCAGTCAAAAACATTAAGTCTTGTAACCACTCGTAATCGTCTAATTCTGAATAAGTTTTTTCCTTTTCTTTTAGAAATGCAGTTATAGGATTGAACAAATGTACAAATCAATTTAATATGTAGCTAGATAACCATCTAACAATGCAAAAGAAATTAATGTCATTTGGAAGTTTTTCGTCCTTTTTTGTCTTCAAGGAAATTTTTGAATTGTCAATGATTTTTTGCATTGGTGCGAATGTAATATACAATGAGTAACACTTTTCATAACATCAGGATATCTTAAATATTTTGTAACGAGATGTTCTCAGTGAATAATGCAGCAAATCGGTATGAATTGTGGAATTTGAGAATCATCTCTTAAAAGCCCAATGAGATCGATTGTTTTACCCAGCATTGCCAGAGCTCCATCAGTTGCAATGCTTACAAGTTTATTAAGAGGCATATCAAAAGTTTTCATTATGGAATCTAATGAATTTTCAATACCGATTCTTGAAGTGCTACTAAATCTAATAATTCTTCTTCAGCAACGAAGTCAGGTGAAATAAAACTTATGAAAACTGCCAATCGCGGAAGATCTGTGATATCCGTCGATTCGTCAAGAGCTAAGCTGAATGCAATACAGTTCTTCAAATATTTTTTAAAATTATATTCAAGAGATGTATTAATTGCTCTTATGTGGCGTTCGGTTGTGTGTCTCGAGATGGGAATTTGCGAAACAACTTATTGCAATGCTGCATTATTTGAATCTAAAACTTTAACTTTGCCTTCCAATAATTTTTAATAAACTCTCTGTCTTCAGCCACATTATTAGCCTGATTGCTAAAGGTCGTCAAAATTGACTGTTGTTTATTTAAATTTGATTTATTTAAAGAAGCAAGTTTATCTGATCTTAATTTGAAATTTTGTGGATACTGATTAGAAAACTACGGATGATTGGTTTCATAATGTCGACTTAAATTGCTAACTTATAATTTTTGACCGTATAATTATAAATAACACGTTCTGTTATTGCCAATAAATAAGAAATTCTCCTCCTACTCATTATTGAAACTTCTATTTTCTTGCTTGTATTTTCTTTTTTTATTTCCGTTCCCTGTCATCAAATTTAGAGAATACAAGTTTTTTGTTATTAAACAATAACAACATGTGTTACATACTACAAAACAAATTATAGTTAATTTACCAAAAATTCCAGATCACAAATTATATCTGTAACAAGAGCGATACAAATTGTTTCCTCCAGAGCACAATGTCAACTGTCCATTGCAATGAAAGTTTACAAATTTAAAATCGGTCTGGAGTCGTTAGATTACACTGCTGTTTATGCTCGTTTGCGCAGTTTTTGATGAGTCATATCATTCTTAACTTGGACGGGAATGAAATTTGTTACAGCATTGCAGTTAGTCTTTCATATTTGTTGTAAGTAATTTACAAGACATTTTGTAATACATATGGAACGATAATAATTTTAAAATTATAATAACAAAAAAATGAAAAGGGAACTCGGGTATATTTATCAAGAGCCGCATGTGGCTCGTGAGCCGCAGGTTGGCCCCCCTGTTTTATTCCATCATTTGACTGTTGAAGATAAACAGGGAATTCGTTAATTACATTTAACAGATCCAAATTGTTCATCTTCAAGAAAATAATATTTGATATCTTATATAGTGGAAGTTAAACCTGTACAATTCATGGTGAAATGATCTGAATAGGCAGTAAAATTTAATTTTTTAAACCTCAGTGCATTCTGATTTTGGCTCTGAAATGGTGGGATCGAGATGGTGCGGGGGCTAACATACTGGCTTCCCACCCAGAGGGCCCAGGTTCAAATCCCGGTGGTGTTGAATATTTTTCAGAGGTATCTCGATCCCTACTTGAGGTGTTTTATGGAGGGCACTTTGAATGAGTATGCCGTCCGTCGGATGGGACGTTAAGCTGCGGACCCCTTGGCGCCTTTCATAAAGAGAAGGCTAATGCCAACGCCGGGTTTCTCTCCACCCTTCATCCTTTTCTGTCCGTCCCCTATGACGCAATTGACCTCAGCTGTCAGTTGCCTTCCCTAAAATACTACTACTACTACTCTGAAATGGTAATTTGAAGGTACTGCAATGTTGGAAAGATATGTGATGGAGATAATTATAGTATTTTATTAAATCATCGTTTGACTAATGCCTAAATTTGTTTCATGTGCATGAGTTTATGGGATTTAAGGCAATATGGTAGGTGTATGTATGTTTTACAATTGAATTAGGGAAATGCAGCTTTTTCATCATAGAAAATGGTACTGCATTCTACTGATAGTGCCTGTGCATAAATGTATTAGTTAACAAAAGGCCAATTACCTCAATTATCATATTGTCATGCCATATATCATTACAATTCTTTGCAAAAGCCCTAAAGTTCTTTTTGGCAAGGAGATGTCAATAGAGAAAATAAAGTTCTCATACCTAGTTAACCGTACCATTCCTAGTTAATTATAAATTTCAAGAGGCAGATAGCAGACTTAAATATCGGTACACATTGTATAAAAGTAACCTTTTTTGTCCATTAAAATGCAAACTCACACCATGAAAGCCATTTAGTTAATCTGCTACGAAGTAGAAACTTGTTTTATAAATAAGAAATATAGCAAACTGGCTCGTAAAATTACTGATTCTTACCTCACTCGTAGACTAAATGTCTTTTTTAAGCATAGTGTATGACAACATATGATCTATTATGAGAACATATGATCAACGTATGAGCAATTTTTTATGCATACTTAACTTTATTTACGGAAAGATACATTGTGAATAATATGGAGAGCAATTAATATCAGTGCAGTATTCATTTAAAACGTAATCATTTACGAACAAATGAAATGATGTTACAAACATTTATAATAATATTTCAATTAAATTGATATTGGAAACTCAAATTCTAAGTGGTAACGACAGTCAATGATGCATGTCAATGAATGAGTCGTATGACACTATAATTTAATACAGCCCTTACATGATTTTTACAAAAAAATTGAACTATGCAGAACCATATTAGCTTATATCCTGGAACAAAAAATACTATTATTTATTAATTACATCAGATTTAAGAAGTCAGATTAAAGTGAAGAAGTTCCCTTTGGATTGTCGTATAGTACTTGCCTTTGTTCTTACCTCAATGTAAAATGGATTTTGATTGTTGACTATAAACCACCTTGACCAAAACCAGCCTTTATCAATTATACACAGAATAACAGTTTATTTTTAATGCATGCACAAAGCTATCCATTTTCCCAAAGAAGATATTTGCCTTGGGGCCCAGTTTGCCTAGAAGAACAAAATTTTTCGAAGTGAAAGTACCTACTTCATCTACATTGGCTGCAATGTTGGTCGTTTTCACCATAGGTATTATGATTGTTATTCATTTGCAGCAATTAGCAATACCCATCAACTGCTTAGTGCTCGGAACATAAATCATAATTATTGTTTACATGTAATGGAAATTCTACAATTGTAAACGAGTAGGCTGAATATGGGCAAAACACTATCGTTTTGATGGGTAATTTAGGGATTCAGTAATCCAAGAAAAATATTTGAGAATTGTTTAAAAGTCTTCCGCAGAATCTTTCATCATTGCTTTCATCTAACTACTAAAATTTGGAAATTAATCTCAGTGGTCCACATCGTGCCTCACAAGATTCCTACCACTTACCTTGTCCACATAGTAGAACTCATCCTGGCTGAAAATGTCGTAGCATTCAACAATATTTTTTATTTATAGACAAAGGCACCACAGTGGGCATTCACATGGCCTTGGCTTATGCCAGCCTGTACATGGTGCACCTTGAATGCAACCTCCTACAATACCAGACCCTGCAAAATCTCTCCTCCTTTAATTCTTCCTAGATGCCTCCTTCTCGGTCTCCTTTATTTCTATTTCGAACTCCACCATAACCTATTTGGACAGTCATTCACTTCCAAAATGACCAATTGTACAAGTCTGTTCGCATGTAACTCATTAACTACTAACAATGCGTCTTTCAGTTGCCACACGTGACACACCAAATGCTCTTCCCTTTTTTATTTCCAATCCTTAGCCTCTGTTATGTCAATAATTTTCCTTCCCTACAGAAATACCCTTCACCACTACACTGCATACTGTCCTTGAAAAAATGGAAACCTAGAAACTCAATCCACAACAAAATTCCCCCTACCTCCTTTTACCCTTGAGACCTAAGCAATCTATTGAGTAAAATTTTGAAAACTACTAATATTTCTGGTGCTTACCACACCCACTGTATTATGAAAGAGTTATACCCCATTCTGAGCAACTAATTGTCTGTGTCACTCCTGTGTCCAGTGACCCCCAAGCTTAGGTACCATGTTCAAATCCATAAGGCCCTTAAATGCAACCTTAAATAGTCTGAAACTGAACAACGAAAAATCCTATGCAGTGTATTTTTTTCTCAACAAATCCAAACCCAGTCCCCAAACAACAGTGAATAACCAAAATATAGAATTTATCACATCCACAAAATTTCTTTGCCTCCATTTGGACAAAAGCTTGACATGGGAAACCCATATAAACTTCCTTTCAGGATAAATAAGTTCAGCATGTTTCCTCCTAAGAACTTCAAGAAAACAATGAGCTAAGACTTGCTACTAATGCTTTACTATGGTCTTATCTACTCACATATTGCCGGCCCCGGTGGCGGCGGGGTAATGTCCTTGCCTACCAACCCAGAGGTCGGGGGTTTGGTTCCCTTTTTTTCCCTTCCCTTTTTTTCCTCCATCTAGGGCTTGGTTGTATGTGGTTATCTTCAATATAATGTCTGTAATGTAAGGGTTAGGTGGAAGAAGGGACTATAGGTCTCAACCTTGCCCAATGAAGTCGATAAATAAATAAATAAAATAATATTGCATATCGTATCATTCTCTGGGCCTCATCTCCCTTCTCCCGAGACATATTTAAACTGCAAAAGGCTGTTGGCATCAATGCAGCCAAACCTCAAATTTCATCTGCCCATCCAATCTCTCCAGAAATTGGGCTACTACCGTTCTCATCCAGATACATGCTATTCATAGTAATATACATGACACAACATCTGTCATACCTCAATAAAAATTCTAACTACCACAGTCACCATACCAGAATCCAGTCAAACCTGCCCATCAAATTTAATTGGAACAAAGCTGCAAGCCTAAGACTAAACCTATATAATAAATTACCAGAGAACTAAAAAGACATAGAAGACATAACACAGTTTAAAAAACAAATTAAAAAATTTCTGAGAAAAATTATCAGAGTAATTTCGAATTAATTAATGATAAAATATGATGTATGTGTGAAACAAAACGTATGAAAAGACCTATTTATTACTGTATATGATAAAAATGCATGTATGTTTATTTATATATATATATTATATAGGAACAGATATAAGGGAAAGGGATAGGAACACACATAAAGGACGAACACAGGAGAGGTGGGTCTAGGAAATATTTTTACTCTCGTGATATATATATATATATATATTTTTATATATTTATATATATATATATATATTTATATATATACACATATATATATATATATATATATATATATATATATATTTTTTTTTTTTTTTTGCCGTTTGGCGGGATTTCGTGTTTGAATGTGTGTGTGTTTGTATATATATATGTATATATACATATATATATATATATATATATGTATGTATGTATTTTTTTCAACCCTCTTATGTATATGAATACTCTGAAATTCTAGTCTTTTATAAGCTACTTCCACTTGTGAAAATATTATCGATCAATTATCATTTAACTTCTCTCACTGATGCATCAGAAAATGTATCACCGCCCTTTCCATCTAAGTGAGTAATCACTATCACTCCACCAAATGTGCTCCCTTCACCTAATATCACATACCAGTGGCCCATTTATGTATGTTATGCCCAATAAAATCCTTATTTGCATGACCAGAATTGGCGTTTTTATTTTCTATTGAAAGTTTTTTCAGTCCTTCTATCTTGCCTAATATTTCAGTGTGTGTAAAACCTTTTATGAAAATTATTCCATTTTTTGTTTCCTTCATTTGCATTTTGTGATCATTGAACTAGTGTAAATAATTTTATGACATTGTGATTTAGGCTTTGTTATTTGGTTCACTCCTTCCTTTCATTAGTACAATTGAACTATTTGCAATTGACCACGAAATTCATAAATCTGATGAACAGCAGTGTGAAAATCTTTGTTAGAGACCTTGTTGCTTCCTATTTTCCCTGCAAGTTCATTTTTAGAATTGTTTTGTTTAGAATTTGGCTTACTGTTTCTTTACAGGTATCAGATTAACACGGACCTGTCCTCAAGGGTTTCAAGGCTAAACATGCATGGCTCTACATCATTTAGTGAAGACATTCAATTTTCAAAAGCCGTTGAAATGGTAGGCAAGGAGTTTACTGAGGTTTTGGAGGACTCTGTCACATCATGGTTACCTTCGAAACAGTTTGTTGCCAAGGCAATAGAAAAGCGCTTTTCTGTAAGTTTCAAATAAAATACTCCCTTTATTTAGCCTTATTGTGCAGCCGGGTTTTAAATGCATTTTTTTATTAAATGAGTATTTATTAGGATGATTGTGGAAACACAATGGGCTGTAGTCTAAAAAGTTTCGTAAGGAATAATCCATTCTGATGACCAATGCAGCTGCATTGTCAGAGCAATGATAAATTGCTCCTGAAGGCTCCTGTGCTGCTCCTGAGCACCCATGCCTTGGTAAATCACTTCCTACTTTAAATAAAAGGCAGTCATGGGAAATTTTAAATTTTCAGTCAAGGTTAACATTTTTCAATGCAAAATTTATCATTAATTTTAATAAATTATTATTACGAATGTATTACAACTGATTTTGCTTCTGTAAAATTGAAGATATGTTTCAATTTAAAATAAAAATATACATATTTAGTTCAAATATTTACGATGTTAGCAATAATTTCTACTCTGAAGTAGTATGTTTATGCTAATATTTGTGTTTTAATATAATGGTATTTGTTAGAAATATTCTTGTGCAGACTCAAAAAAACTGAAAAGTTCGAAGTACTAATGCAGTGCACTTAAACAATCTTATTTTCATTGGTATTATACGAGCAGAGATACTTTGTGCATAAAACCATTTCCAAAAATTTAGTGAAATGATGCCTTGGGACAGGCTAAATAACTGCCGTAAGTTGCAAAACAAATAAGAAAATTCATAAGATTAATTATTTGCAATTACTAATTACCAGTAATAACACCATTTTTTAGCCTTTGTATTTTGAGAATTTTTTCAGCATTATAGACATCTTAAATCCATATCCAATGTCAAAGAAGATGTCTTCGTAATCCAAAGAATTCTATTGTAATTAATTTCCAGATCTATATGATGGTGGGGTGAAAGGTTTTAGGCCTGATAAAGAAAAATAACTTATGTTTATTTATCTATTAGCCGACAATCTCCATCAAGGTTGATGCATATTTTATAACGGTGCTCCAATGCAGTGATACCAGTTCTATAATCCGATTTATCAAGTCCCTCGAAATACTCATTTACAGCATCAATGACTTCCTTGTTGCTCTCAAATTTTTTACCTAAGCTGCAGTTTTTTTTT
The DNA here is from genome assembly GCF_022747635.1 of Hetaerina americana. Classification (NCBI taxonomy): domain Eukaryota; kingdom Metazoa; phylum Arthropoda; class Insecta; order Odonata; family Calopterygidae; genus Hetaerina; species Hetaerina americana. The sequence continues at coordinate 15,905,872 of NW_027286292.1, forward strand.
AAACAATTTGAACTTCAATTTGATGCTATTCCAATGACAGACTAATGGGCAGGTGCGTTGTCATGGTGAAACAAGATTTTTTTCTTCGCTGAGTGAGGTTATTCATTTTTCACTTTGTTCTTTAAACATTGCAATAACTTGGCATAGCATTGATCTCTGATGGTCTTACCCTTTTGCAGGTAATCAATGAAGATACAAGGGCGATTCAAAAAGTAAGGTCTCCTATTTTTTTCATGAAAAATCAAATTTATTCTCAACTTCGTGTACATTGTAGGAGAGGCTGAGCATTTAGCTATTTTTCTACATAGTCGCTTCGATGATCATCACTTTTTGCATCCTTGCTTCTTGCACTTCCTCGTCTGACTTGAATTTCTGTCCTCCAAGGTGTTTTTTGAGAGTGGGAAACAAGTGGTAGTCGCTGGAGGCAACAACCGGGCTGTAAGGAGGTTGGTCCATGATATCCCAGCCGAATTCATTGAGTAGGGTGGTCTTATGATGTGACACGTGCATATTGGTGTGGACGTGCATTTTCATGATGCAGACACACTCCTTTGGTGAAACACCTTGTTGTAACCGAGGACCTCCGACACAATATTCTGCACGGAGAAGTAGCCACTCTCTTCAAGGCCTTCCTTTATCTCATGAAGGGTAATTCTCCAGTTATTGTGCACCATCTCATCAATTGGAGCCACCATTGATTCTGGCAAACTCGGCCGCCCCGACTGCTGCTCATGGTGGACATTTTCCCAGCCATTAAAAAAAACTTCCTGCACCACTTCCGCACGTCCATACCTTTCTTACTGTACACTTCCACTAAGTGGCGATGAATTTATATTGGAGAAGCAGTCGTCAGTTGGCTTCGTGACGCGGTGGGAGAAAGGTACAATGCCGGTATTAAAAAGCTGGTTTTAAGGATACAAAAAGTGATTGATCGTCAAGGTGACTATGTAGAAAAATAGCTAAATGCTCAACCTTTCCAACGATATGCGTTAAGTTGAGAATAAATTTGATTTTTCATGAAAACAAATAGAAGACCGTACTTTACGAATCGCCCTCGTAATTACTTTTGCGTCTCAAAAAACAGTCACCATAACCTTATTAACTGATAAATTGTTTTTGCCTTCTTTGGGGTTGATTCACCTGGTCCAATCCATTGTTTAAACTGTTGTTTACTTTCAGGAGTGTAGTGATGAATCCAAGTTTCATCTTCAATTATAAATCGAAGAAAAAATATGCTGGGGCAAATTAAGTGTTAAGTGGCAAATTTTTTATTGAAGAAGTTTTCTGGGTTAGTTTTTGATCGTGTTTAGCAAACGTGGCACCCGCCTAGCACAGAGCTTATCCATGCCCAAATGCTCCTGTAAAGTATTGCATAGAGGTTCAATTGACTTCCTAGTAGCCTCAGCTATGTCATTCACTTTTAATCTGTGGACCTCCATCACCATTTTATGAATTTGTTTCCTTCACTTGGGAGTTGTGACCTAAATGGGGCTTCCTGAATGTGGTCGGTCTGAAGTGCTCGTGTGACCTTCCTTAAATTCAGAAATCCACTGTTTTACCATATAATATGAAAGAGAAGAGTTTCAGTGTGGAATACAGTTCTTTAATTTTAAGTGGTGTCAGGCCTTTTAAATAAAAGTATTTGATGACTGCACGCTTCTCTGATTTTTCCATTTTCATGTGAGCAATCGAGGTTTCTTGTTCAGTCAGCTCTCAAATGTATACTAACAAAGCAATCGACTTGAAAATTTATATTCTAGCTAGTAAGATATAATACTGTAGAATACAAGCCAAAAATGAGATCTCCTGGCACCGTCTCTAGGTCAACTTTCGCCCCACGCTGATATGTGTATGAGTTCATTACTTTCATAGTTTGATTTTTATGGTGATTTCTTAATTATAAGATTGTCATCAGAATCTTGATAGTGATGCAGATATGTTTGATCAAATTTCCAACAGATTCCAAACATATGAGTGTGCTAGTCATTCCTTCATTATCAATGTATATCTTCAAAAGCTGTTTACTTTCTCTCACATGATATACAGAGTAATGAGTATAAAAATGGTTACAGATATAAAACGTAATGGATCACCATCAAAACCGAGTGACCTGTTTGACTGATACTAGGGGCACTCAAATGAAAACTGAGCACCCACCATAATACACAGTCCGCTAAAAGCTATGAGCCAGCTTTTTACGTATGGATATTGCCGTTGCTGTGATAGGAGAACTGTATAGTCACAACTGACAGGCGCATGCTGTTGTTGGGTAATGTCCCCCCCTTGGTGTCCGGACTGGTTGTTTTAGTGGGTGTTTGGCTTTCATTTGACTACTCATAATAATAATACTTATGGCTTTCATTTTGATTTTTTTCACTACTGAAGACATTAAACAAATCCTTTTTAGTGCTGTATGCCTTGGCCTCCCTTTATTTTTGACAAAAAATCAAAACATCACGCAAAATTCCTTGCCCTTTGTTAAATATCTATGAATTTTACAAATTTTAGACCCCTTGGCATCCTGAAAAATAAATTCATGAAGAAATAATGCTATATTAGATGATATAGGTATATTTCCTAAGAAATTATTAATTAATTTTCTTTGAATACAACTCAAACTCCCCAAGCAAAGCAATAGGTGATGGCATGGTTAGTACCTTCATACATAAGCATTGCACAGGAGCAGCACTGAGTGCACTAGAAGATTATGGCAAACATACCATGACACTTCAGTGGTTCAGCTATAGAATCATTTATAAAGGTATTGAATCATTTCGTGGCAGTGGTAGAATCGATGTGGCATATAGTCTTAATAGTAGAGGGAGGGAAGGCTAATGAATATTTAGCAGCTAATGGATGCAATTTTAGTTTTAGAGATAATAGTTGTCATGACAACTGCTTACAAGTAATTACTAGGTTAAGGTAATGTCAGGTCAAAAATAAAAAGAGACGTTTCAGGCGTGATATGGTGGAATATCATGATTAATTAAAAATAGCAATTTTCCACAAAAATAAAATTTAATGCGACCGGTTTCAATGTTGTGAGACCTGATGATGATGTAGTAACATTGAAACCGGTCGCATTAAATTTTATTTTTGTGGAAAATTGCTATTTTTAATTAATGTCAGGTCGTTGCTTGGGCAGTGAGAGTGGTCATCTAGGAGGAGGGACCAGAGAAATGGTATGTAACTCCAATGTGCCCATTCACAAAATAGCATTTTTTTATTAATCAAATAATTTTACTTGACCAGAATTATGCCCACCAAGTGCATATTAATGAAAATAGTGTGAAGTACAAGATGAAACAAATGGAAGTACTGCAGAATATGGAAGTCAGGTGGCAGGATGGGAATTTGAAACCTCTGTATGAATCAAATAGCTAGCTCACTTAAGAGTGGTAGAGGAACCGTTGAGATGGGTTGTCATAGGTAGGGGAGTAAGATGGATTTTGTCGTATATGGAAAGTGCTTTTCAACTTAAACACAGGAAATGTTAAGGGTGGCACAGGAGGGACTTGAATAAATTGTTATTGAAAGCTGATCAAGTCTGTTAAAATTCCTGATAGTTTTTAGTTTGATGTTCAAGCAAGGGATTGCAGTTGCTGTTGAGTTCCCAACAGATTCAGTATTGGAGGTACAGCATGAAGTTTAATCACGAGAAAACTATGGTTATTGAGTAAAATGTTGGGCAAGCAGAGAGCATGAAGGAAAATGTTTTTGTGCTACATGAAGGCTAGTTGAGTGTACTAGAAACTGAAGAAGAAAAACAGATTTTGTCTGGATGAAATCCACAATATTTACAACATAGTTGTTAGGTACTATGCAAAATATACTTGTAACAGGTGGACTACCTACAATGGTGTTCTTTCAGAAGAACGTACCTTCAGTAAAATGACTACTGTTTATTATTATTAATGTTAAAAATTAAGTACTGTTATATTTATAAAAGTCCACTTATCTTGGTCAATTTTTCCTCTTTATAGGCTGTTGAAAAGTTCCACATAATCTTATCATATATGTGATCGTTGACCCTCAGTGTCTGCTAGAAAACTGTAATTGGGTGAAGTTTCGATCAAAAAAAATTTTAATATTCCACGAAAATGTAAATATTTATTTTTAGTGGTATTTTCAAATTCCAATTATTCAAATTTTATCTTCATAATAAATGCATTGATTAGAGCTCTGTTTGCCCCTGATTTTATATCTGTTTACAAAGAATGTGGTGTATAAGAAAATTTCACAATAGAGGGGTATCAATATTTATTCACTAAGTATCATTCTTAGGTATTTTAAAGTTTAAATGTATTTAAAAGCTCAAATTGTTATTATTACTTCATGCCTTGTATTCTAATGCAAATTTCCTTTTCTTTTGATTTTAGGTTGATGCTAGTGGGCAAGTAATAAAATTTGAACGTGGTGGTATTAGCTGGCCACTGCACCTAAAGGCTCTTGAGGATGAAATGGATATTCATCCGAAGATATTATTTGTTCTATTCCCCGATGCTAATCGAGGTTGGAGAGTTCAAGCTGTGTCCTCCCACGGCTTCATATTAAGGTAGCCCAATGATCCCTTGTATAAATGATTGTTTATAATTTTGGAAATATTGCCGCCTTGCTCATTTGTTTTGCTGTCCCACACTGTTGCTACTCTGCCCTCCTCTCAACCGCTTACAATGTCTATGTTTCTTATTGCATCTATCTAATGCACCACATGCCACCACAAGGGTATATCATAAGAGTCTGGGTACCATTGGTTGGTAAATACAGGATGCAGCACTTAAATCCAGACAAGTTTCAATTTCCCGCCATATTGTAGTTCCACTGGAGGTCGCCATTGGTGTTCCTGGAAGCTATAGGCATCTAGTAAACGGTCATCACCTCACAATGGCTGCGGTGTTACATTCAAGTGCAGAGTACAATCGAAGAGCCACTATTATCGAAAGTGTTTGTGCTGAGCATTGTATTTTGAAATAGTTCGATTCTTCTGGTACCCCAGATCAACTGTTTATGATAATTTGGCTAAGTAAAATGCTTTGGAGAAGTCTGGGGAAGGTTTCTCTAACCCGGAGAGTTAATCTCATTCGAGGAAACGCTTACTTGTCTGGATTTAAGTGTATATATTTGAGCATGTGCACAACCACGTGTGCAAGTCTATGTACATCATGCATGGTTGTGTTCGAATAAAGCTTTAAACTTTTAAATTAAAAAGTGGGGGTGGCTGGTTTTGATTTGGTTGTGATTGTGTGTTATGGGAGTTAAGAAAGAATACTGAAATCTGTCAGCAGTGCTATCCCTCTTTATTTTATTCCAGTATATATCTACCAATTTCATGTGTGGCCAGCGTGCAGTGCAAGTACCTCAGTATCACATTTAAACATTTATGTTCTATATCTTTCTAAAAGACTTAAACTGGTATGCCCATTTTGTGACTGAAGGGGCTCTGTCCTAAAGCCTGCAGAATGCCTATGATACTTATTCAATTCTTATAGCAATTTTTAACTAATCTAGCCAATATTTACGAAAGTACTATTTTTGCCCATGTTCTCAAATACTACATAATTGCAGTATATTTCAAAAGTGACAACTGAAATGAAGTACTACCTCTCTTTTATATTTTCATTGCATTATCCTATATCTAATTTAATGAAACCTGTTTTCTTTAAGGCTGACAGAAATTGTTCGTATCTCATCTGTTGTACAGGGTGCAGTGCTTAAATCCGGACAAATTTCAATTTTAATTTCCCACCATATCGTAGCTTCACTGAAGGTCGCGATTGGCATTCTCGAACGCTCTAGGCATCTAGTAAACAGTCATATTCTCAAAATGGCTGAGATGTTATGTACAAGTGCAGAGTGCAATCGAAGAGCCATTATTATCGAAAGTGTTCACCATGGGCATTATGTTACGAAATAGTTCGATTCTTATGGTACCCCAGATCAATTATTTACAATATTGTGGCTAAGTGAAATGCTTCGGAGAAGTCTGGGGAAGGTTTCGTTAACCCGGCGAGGAAATCTCATTCAAGGAAATGCATTATTGTCCGGATTTAGGTGCCGCACCCTGTATACTGCTCATTTGAACTGAGTGACAAAGACCTTTGAAATGATGGTGGGAAAATTAAGACAACAGGACTGTTATCTTTTGTCAACAAATTTCAACAATAGCACTTTTTGCATGTTTAAAATCTACATTTTGTTGGATGGTACATCAAATATCAGTGGGACCTCATCCATGTTTCGGAATTTTGGAAGTTCAAAATTTTTTCTTTTTCTTACATTAATGACAAATTTATGCAACTCCCTAATTTTGTCTTTCATCTTATGTGGGCAACTTTTTTGCTGTTTTAGTTCTTAAATATATAGGTCATTTCTCTTCATGGATCCAGAATACGATGATGTTGCTCTTTTAAAGTCTATGAATTTTGTGTCAGTAGCAATCATCCTTGCTTTTTGAAAAGTCATGTTTATGGAAACTGAAAATTGTGGTCTCCCATGGTCAAATACCAGAGTTATTGATTCTTATAGTTCTGAGCGTTTTGCCATTCCGTGCCACAGATTGTGTATTCTAGGCATAGCTGAATGTAGTTCTTCTACCTGTCCTCTCCATGTTCTCATGTCTTCAGTTGGCAGTGATCTGAATTTCATCCCTGCTACTGTTTGCATGTTCTTTGGTATACATAACCACTCGTAGCTTGAATGCAATATTGTAGCAGACTTGGTATTGCTTTTGTTCAGTGCTCTAACACAAACTCTCAACAAAAATAACTTGGAAAATTTGGAAAAAATATTTCAATCCAAAATGTAATCCAATATTTGAAAAAGAAGTAACACACTGCTGTTTCTACGTTTTCATTGATGTGAAAGTGAGTCATTGTGATTATCCACTATTACACGTGCACAAGAGGCTTATGGCCATCTGGCAATAGCCCTTTTGACTAATTCATCAACCCCCAAAAATTTTGCACTATTAACTACAATAAGAGTCAGATATGGTCTGTAGTGATTTACCAAAACTCATAAAGTAACGAAAAATGGTGATTTACCACTGCATCCAAATGGAATATATGATTTCATCAGCTTTTACTTAATGGAATAACACATACATGTGCACTCTGAAGAAATCATAACTGTAGAGCTCTCGGTAGAGCTGAACTTATACTCCCCCCAATTGAATGCTCCCTCTTTCAGAGTTAGGCGAAAAATATATCATGCAAATTATTATTTTTATGAAAGAGAAAAAATTATTAAGTTACATTTTTAAACTACTCATTCACTAAGAGTAAAATGCAATAGAATTTTAAAATGTTTATTAATATTAACCGGAAGTTTAAGATGCAAATTTAAACTCATAATTTTGGTTACTGGCATATAAGATGAACCCCACATTTAACTAATTTTTAAAGGAAAAAGTGCTTCTATGTACAAGGTCTGTTCAAAGAGTATTGCAAATTTTGAATTTTCGCGGGTTACGTTTATCTGATTTTTGATTTTTTTATGGTGTTATGTTGGTACTGATGTCTCTCATTCATGACGAAAAGTTGGGCCATTTTGAATGTTCAGTTAATTGTTGACAGCTTTTGTTTTCAGCAATTGTTGACTGTTTTGCTTGGACGTGTATAAACTTGTATTCGATTTTTGCCTGTTCCAAAAAATGGATCAAAGAATCTGTATCAAATTTTGTGTGAAAAATGAAGCAATCTGCCACAAACGCCTGGATTTTTGGAAGAACAAAAATTGGCTTTTGCACCATGACAATGCCTCTGCTCACACATCATTTCTTGTGTGTGAATTTTGGGCCAAGAACAACCCACTAACGATGGCGCAGCCTCTGTATTCCCCAGTCCTGGCCCCCAATGACTTTTTCTTGTTCCCGAAACTGAAGAGGCCCATGAAAGGACGACGCTACGCTGTGATCGATTAGATAAAGACCGCATCGAAAGAGGATCTGAACAAGATCACAAAAAATGATTTTTTGAAGTGCTTCGAGGATTGGAAAAAATGTTGGCACAAGTGTATAATATCTAATGGGGATTACTTTTCAGGGGACAAAATAGGTATTCATGAATAAATAAATATTTTTTGTAAAACAAAATTTGCGATACTTTTTGAACGGACCTCGGCAAATGTGTTAGCAAACACAGTATTTATGTGGTTTCTCTTCCTCACCCTGTTGCATTGCTATTGTTATAAAAATGAAATATTTATGTATTCCCTCGGGATGTAAAATAATTATATGGAGTTTACCATATCATCTTTGGTATTTATCAGAAGTAGAATTTCCCATTTCTGCATATATATTTTTGTAGGCCACCTTTTCACATTTCCTCAGCTTTATTTTTCATGAAATGTGGGACATCATTCCTATTTCTCTTTATCGTCTCTGTAAGTTAGCAATTGAATTTCGAGACAAATCTGCTAAGGCATGTACTAATTCCGCACTTGATTGGTTTTTTGCATTAGAGGTTACAAAAGGTATTCATCCCTTGAAATTCACCAGTTTCATCTACAGATTATTTTTGGCAAAGGATATAATGTCCTCTGCACTTTGCATCTGTATAACTTTGGAAGTTGCTAACTTTCTGAATTCTGTTCTGTCTATCAAATTCATGTCATTGTTGGTAACCGTCTCCTAATGAAACATCCCCAGCATTCCCAAAAATAAAAAGAAATCATTTCCTTGAAAATATTTTACGGGAAAATAGATCACAACACAGGAGATCTTGTGACCAATACAACTTATCCCCAGAAAAATAAATTATTTCTATATTGATAATGCTCCAAAAAATGTAAAAAGTTCATTTTCCTGAACACCTGACTAGTCAGTTCAGTATAAAAACTTTGCCCAGTTTTTTTCTGTATTATTTTCTTTGCTAATGCCAGAGGTAAAAGTTAAATAAAAACTCACTTGGGGTTTCACAATTAATTGAAACCTGTGGCCGTTTTCATTTTTTCGTGGATGAAAACTCATGCCTGCTGGGCTCAATGTAATTCAGTGTTACATTGATGAGGGTACTCACTGCCTCCATCTCCAGCACAAGATTCTGTTTTGAAGTTGCTTTCAATTATCATCCTTCAGTGTTTTACTGGTGCAAAACAAATTAGCTCTTCATAAGCATCTGCAATCACATAGGCATTCGCAATTTCAATTTTTGCTTATTTACGAGTAGCATTTATGTATGTACACTTATCTAGATACTAGGCAGTTTTACCTACAAAAAACACTCTGCCTGACCCATAGATTCATTAACAAATGTCCCTTAAATCATTGCATAAGTTTCAGTTGCACTTTTCTGGAGTAAAACAATATGCCCTCATGCTGCTTCTCTATCACCTTCATTCTCACTGACACATAAATTTTTACAGCTAGCATGTGCCAGCTCAGACAAAAATTGCTGTTGTGTAGAGATAGGGCCACGAGCAAGGCAATGTTTTACTTCTCACATTGCATTTATCAAAGGGAGTGTTATGTTGGGAGGCATGCTTTGGGATTTGGAGCATCCTAGACATGGAAGAACTCTTGCATGAGGTACGGTGGTTATTAATCCTAATATTTAGGAGTGTGGTACACTATTCAATACAGAAGGCAGGCCATAATTGGCGCTTAGGATGATACATGTATGACAACATTGTTGCTGAGCATGGAAAACCATATAAATAATGGCACTAGGCTATTACTACTATATACGAGAGTGGTCCTAGAAATACCCAGCCTGATCTAGAGATGGCGGTAGTTGTTTAAAAATATCACTTTATTAGAAAGTATGCAATATCTAAAGCATATGTTTCAAGTTAGAAGACACCACGTTGTTTAGTATTTGTTTGGCAGCCATCAATAGTGAATTTGTGAAAATGGAGAGATTTGGTCATCGTTATGTGATATAATACTTTTATTTGAAAGGCCTCAGCCCAACCAATATGAAAGCTTGAACTGGATTCTACTCTGGGTGAGTCTGCTCCTTCAAGTACAACAGTAACATATTAGGTAGCAGGGTTTACTATTATTACTTCTTACAAGAGTCATAAGAACAATCAAAACAATGGAATTAAAAGGGAGAGGCAGCTCCAAAGAAGGTGAGGGCTGTTTCTTCTACAGGTAAGATCATGGCGTCAGTTTTTTGGGATGCATGTGGGATAATTTTCATTGACTATCTTGAAATAGGGAAAAGTATCAACAGCAAGTATTATTCGTTGCAATAATGCAACATTTGAGCTGAGAAATCAAGCAAAAGTGGCCGCATTTGGCTAAGAAGAAAGTGTTGTTTCATTAAGACAATGCACCAACTCACAAACCTGTTATTGCAATGACAAAAATTCAAGAATTATAGTTTGAACTGCTACCTCATGCACCCTATTTGCCAGATTTAGCCTCCTCAGATTATTTTCTGTTTGCAAATTTTAAAACTTAGCTCAGTGGTCAAAGATTTTCCAACCATGAAGAAGTGATGTTGGCAGTTAATTGGCTATTTTGAGGAGCAAGACAGTTCTTATTATAAATAGGGTATCGAACTTATTGAACATCGCTGGGAAAAGTGTATAGACCTGAAAGTAGATTATGTTGAAAAATCAATAAATTTTTGTATTTTCTTTGTTGGGTCAGGTACTTCTGGGACTATCCTCGTAGATGCTAGACAACATACCAGGTATAAGGTATTTTTTTATATCCATGGAAAAAAGTAGTTCTCTCTTCATCGTCTCTTTTCTATGCCTCCATAGTAGAAATTCAGTTGGTAATCATTCTGTGATGAATATTTTTATGCATTGGTATTTTGGTTATCAATTATCTTTTGATAATCATGTGTATTATCAGACAATTAGGCCAGGAATTATGGTTCCTTATGTGTTAATATTATTTAATTTGGTAATATTTTAATTATATAATATTTGGTATATTTCTTCTTAAGAGGAGGATTATATTGTATTGCAATGTGGAAGACATTAGGTGTAGTGATATTTTAATGACATTAGACTGAAACCATTATATGCGAAAAACTATTAAATAATGATTTCATTAATGGAACTATGGAGTTTCTTCATTTCATGTTTCCATCTTGGGCAGTTGTGATTGCTAATTGTGTCGGGAACTATTTTTGCTTGAATAATGTCTTGAATTCCAGTGAATTTATTATAAATTAGAAATTTTTTATTGTTTTCAGGAAACAGGTACTTAAAGAATTCATGGGACTGAGAGATCAAGAGCTGGTTGCGGCTAGTGGAATTAAAAGCGCAATTTTTGTCCATTCCAATGGATTCATTGGGGGAGCTGAAACATATGAGGATGTCCTCAAGATGGCCCAGGATTCACTAGATAAAGAACTCGACCCAACAAAATTGCTTTAATTCAGTTCTTTCGTGGAAAGTGTGTTATTTGGAGTTATTTTAATCTTGAAATCACAGTCTCAAGTTTGTTGATGGCATACAATAATTTTATTTTACTTCTACCCAGTTTTCATGTTAAAATAATTATCTATTTCACAGCCCATATCATGCATTTTTTTCTTTAACATATCCTCTAAACCCATCCCATGGCCTACAACCTTGACGTGGTGGAAGGGCTTGTGCATTCCAATGACCCCTAGAGCTGTGCTGACGGGAGCAATGATAATTGCTGTGCTGGCGGGAGTAATAATAATTGCTCCGGGTAGGGTCACCCATGCCATATAGGTCGAAGTTTAGGACCCAGATAAAAGATAATCCACGCAGCGTCTGTTACTCAGGGAGGCAGCTGCAAAGGCATCTAACCCCAGTGGGGAGGCCATTGGTTGATGGTGTCACATTAAAAACACTATTGAGGAAGGCAATGGGAAACCACCTCAATTATTATTCCCAAGAGAATGATGATGAACAATATAGAGAATATGAGTTGTGGCAACTATGGTACTCAGCCCAATCGGCCGTGTGTTGTGCCCAGCAGCGGGAGAGGCAAGGTTTCCATGGTCGCCATCTCATGAAGCCCTCGCAAAGAAAAACCGACAGCTGCAGAACAGAAAACGCAGGAGAAGACATAATTAGTTAGAATAGGAACTTGGAATGCTAGGACAATGTTGAGGGCAGGAAAACTGGAGAATATTAAGCAAGATATAGAAAGGGGAAATATGGATATTTTAGGTATATGCGAGGTGAGATGGAAGGATAGTGGGGATTACTGGAGTGATAATTATAGAATAATATAGAGTGGTGGGGACGAGGAGCAACGAGGCATTGCCATAACATTGAATAAAAAGGTAGGCAGAAACGTAGTCAACATAGAGCAAGCAACGAATAGATTACTGCTAGTACTGATAAAAGCAGGACAGATGAACTTAGTCATAGTTCAAGTATACTTGCCACGTAGCAGCCATAAGGAGGAAGAAGTTGAAAAGATGTACGATTAGTTAGAAGGCATAATCACATGTATTCCTGCCGGTAAAATTTGATAGTGTTGGTGGATTTGAATGCGATGACAGGCGAAGGAAGAGATGGTGAGGAGGTGGAGGACTATGGTTTAGGCACGAGGAATGACCATGGGGAGAAAGCAGTTGAGTTCTGCAGGAGACAGGGGTTAGTCATCACCAACACTTGGTTTAGACACCACAAAAGACGCAAGTATACATGGAAAATTCCGGGTGACTCGGAAAGGTATCAGCTAGATTATATCCTCATTAGACACAGGTTTAGGAACAGTGTGATAAATTCGCACAGCTTCCCGGGAGCGGATGCGGACTCTGACCACAATTTAGTTGTTATGAAACGTAGCGTCCGTTTAAAAAAGATAAGGCAGGGGCGGCGGGTTAGAAAATGAAATGTAGAAGCATTAAATGGATTAAAAAGGAAGGAGTACAAACAGGCGGTAGAGGATATCATGAAGGATGGTAAATACCTAAGTACTATCAAAGAAAGATGGCAAAGTATCAAGAAATGGTTATCGAAAGCCGCAAAAGACACTATTGGAACCATTAATGCGAAAAGGACTAGGAAACCATGGATCACGGATGAGATGATTACAAAGATGGATGAGCGGCGAAAATGGAAGAATGTAAATACAGAGTTAGGCAAAATGAAGTACAAAAATTGAACAATAAATTGAGGCGGGCAACAAATACAGCAAAAGAAGCATGGTGGAAGTTTCAGTGGGAGGATATGGAAAGTCTGCAGAGGAAGGGTGAAATCGGTGCGCTGTACAGCAAAGTTAAATCTTTATTGGGAAGTAAGAAAGGAAGATCTATGCTAACAGTTTGAGATAAGGTGGGTAAGGTAATAGTTGACACAGGAAAGATCCAGGAGAGATGGAAGGAGTATATAGAAGAACTGTATAGTAAAGAACTTAGACCAACAAAGTTAGACATAGAAAATGAACATGACGTAGAGGAAGATAGCTTAGGTCCGGTCATACTCGACGATGAGATAGAAAGTGCATTAATGGAGATGAAACTAAATAAGGGCGTGGGGGTGGATAACATTCCCACGGAACTATTGAAATGATTAGGGAAATGTGGGAGGAAGAGGCTATATGTGCTATATAGGCTATATGGGCTGATTCGTAGTATTTATGAGGAAGGAATCTGGCCAGAAGACTTTGTGAGATCAGTTTTAGTGCCTATTCCAAAAAAGGTAAAGGCTACATCATGTGAGGACATGTTGAGAACAGTTTGATATCCCACGCAGCTAAAGCTATTCTCAGGATCATAAGCAAAAGATAGAGAGTAGGGCAAATGTTTACCTAGGGGTTATTCAGTTTGGGTTTAGGAAGGGAAGAGGTACACATGATGCCATTGCAGTAATGAGATTATTAATCGAGAGGAATATAGAATACAACCAGGACGTATTTACCTGTTTCATAGATTTTGGAAAGGTGTTTGATGGCATTAATTTGGAAAAACTAATGAGTATATTGAGGAATATAGGAATAGATTAGAAGGAAAGGAGGCTAATCCGCAACCTGTACATGTCTCAGACTGCTCAGGTGCGGGTGGGGAATGGGGAGTCAGGATGGGCAGTGTTAGGAAGAGGTGTAAGGTAGGGATTCCCATTATCACCGTGCTGTTCAATCTGTATGCAGAGGAAATGATTAAAGAGACATGGGAAGAACTTGAGGTAGGAATGAAAGTTGGAGGGAAATTCGTAAAATCAGTTAGGTTTGCTGATGACCAAGCTTTAGTTTGTCAGTCAGCCAAGGGGTTGCAGGCCTTTGCTGAGTGAATTGGAAATTCAGTGCGACAGGTATGGGATGAGAATCAATATTAATAAAACAAAGGTTAAATCGGTTTTCTAGAAAGAAAAAGGCTAAGCTAAACATTAATTTAGCAGGGCAAAAACTGGAGCAGGTAGAACAGTTTACGTGTCTCGGAAGTGTTTTGGACCGACACGGTCAAAGTGGTAGGGACATAAGGAGAAGAATGGCGCTAGGCAAAGAGGCTTTCACAAGGAGGAGGGAGTTGATGAGAGGGACGTTGAGTAAGGATGTTAAGAAAAGATGCTTAAAAACTTTGATATGGAGCATAGCTATGTACATTGAGGAAACGTGGTCATTGAAGCAGGAGGATAGACGTAGACTGGAGGGTTTTGAAATATGGGTTTGGAGAAGAATGGAGAAGGTGAAATGGACAGAGAAGAAAACAAATGAGGAAGTATGGTGGGCGAAGAAAGGGATATGTTGGGAGAAATCCTATGGAGGCAGGAAAAGTGGATGAAGGGGGTTTTAACCGGCTGCGGGATGTTGAAGACTGTAATAGAGGGAAAAATGTTAGGCAAACGAGGAAAGGGAGGGAACAGGATAGGGATGTTGGACCGGAGGAAGAAAGTATTTGGAGATGAAGAGGGGTATGAGGTAGAGTAGGATACTGGATTTTGTATTTTGTTAGGAAGCACAAAATATTTATCTAGTAGCTGTGTCCATCCAATACCTACCTTGACCGGTAGATTACCTAATAATAATACATATATTTATATATATATATATATATACATATATACACACACACACACCCTACAGAAACTTTTTGTGTTTGTAATGTGTCATACGAAGTATCAGAATGGGAATTTCCCAAGGATCTGAGGATGACAGAAAAATGTTCGTTGCAGACAATTGAAGGAACAAAAAAGATAGGAAATAAATAAATTATGGAAGTCATTAATGCTCAAGAACAACCAAGGTGAAATAATTTCAGGAAAAATAACAACGGAACATTGATTGCGGGAATAGCCAGGTGCTTCTTTGGAACTCAATGGCTTTTCTGAAAAAAAGAAGTCTATTCCAAATATCTGGGAACTCTTTCAACATATTAATGATTTTAGTATTTTTATTTTAACAGAGGCGCTGCAGCACTGGCATCAGTACTCTTGGTCGATTTCCGATGCTGGTGAAAATGACGAGTCTCTTGTCATATACAAAAATAAAATTAAGAGGGAAAGAGTCATTCAAAATAACAAACTTTAAGTCTAAAAAATTTCAAGACTTGTAGTTCGAAGACAGATAATTGTTGACTTTATTTTGCGTGAATGCAGGATGATTTCGGACGGGAAGAGCGTGTTACGCTCATTTAAGAATGCTTTCGTTATTTAAAACATGTTACATCCCTCAGGGGTTAGAGGGTAGGACTTACGAATGCTTGTGCGAATTTTTTTGCAAATAAGAAGATTAACGAGACCGGCCTTCGCGCTGTAGGTGATGGTGGCCCCGCAGTTAATACAGAGATTTTTCAGAAAAGCTTCATGTGTTAGCACCGTTCGTGGTTAATGTTTACGTAGCGATGTGGCTCACATATAAATTTAGAATAAAACTCACGAAAGGCCCCAAGCGATGTAGAGTTGATATGGCCACAAGGGTATCTCTAATTTGAATTGAAATTTTGTGATTATATGGTGAAATGAAGTGATTCAAAGGAATGAATATTACGCACTCTTAGAAAATAGTCTTTTAGATATGATGGCGGATGAAAGAAGATATGTGCGTGCCGTAGCTATGGGCAATATAATCTAAGCTAAGAAGAACTAGAGGAACATGGGATTCGAGTTGCCTATATTAATGCTATAAGGCTGATGATTTTGTGAATTTAATTTATTGGAATAATGTACTTGTCAGCGGGCCACATATTACCGGAGGCATTACCGCAGGAATATTTCATATTCTGCAAGAGTATGGGAAACTTTTTTAAGTTCCACTGTTTCTTTGCAATGAACAGAGTATGAGGAGAAAAAAGTGTATTTAGTGCACAATGCATATTGGCTTCAAATGCGCGTCTGAACATATTTGAGGCCAAGGTCCTGTAAAATTCTGCATCACAAACCAGCCCATAAATCTCAATACAATGTCAATTTATTCAAAAGTATTAGCAATGGCGTGCCCAAGGATGGTTGGTAGTATAGAAACGGGTGAAAATCACTAATCTGAAACCTTCTCGTAGTGATAAGAGTGGTTTTTGTGTGTGGATAACATAAGAGGACCCTCGTAAAAACCATTGAGGAACTGGTGGGAGTTAGTCGTGGGAGTGGGGCTCAATGGCTTTGATGTAAATTGAGAGTCGGGTGGAATTGGCAGATATATCATTGATGGAATGTAGAAGTATCGGTGGAATATTTTCATTGCACAGATAAAATGAAACACAGCAGTTCCAAAATTAATTCTTGATCCTATGTCTAACCATGAGATCTTACCCGCTGACTAGGACCTTGTTTCTTCCGCCATTCCCCATCTGTGCCTTTCCCTGTGGTTATATTTTCACCAGGTGTTAGTTACGATGAAACTCGAATTTCCTGCATAATTAGAATGTTTTTAGTATTTGAGTGGCTTGCGTAACATGAAGCGGACGGCGACATTGGTTGTCGAATGGAGGTGAGGAAGACTGCGAAGGGATATGCAGAGGAATGGGAAGAATAGAAAGTCGGAAGAATAATTTCGTGGGGTGGGTTACCTAAGACAGAAATCGAGTGAACGTCATATTTACGTCTACATGGTACCCTGCAAACCACCAGTAGTATGTGTGGCAGGGGTGATTCCGCAACAGGCATGGACGATAAACGGTAAATTTCGATTAATTTTTAGTCGCCAATGCATGTTTAAAATATTTCAAGTAACGGGGACGATATTCAGTACAGGTACATACACTTCGTTATCTAAGTATAAAAGATTTTTCTATGCATACGATACGAGCTGCAAGTAAAAATACGATATGGTTTAGCTCAAATAATGACAATATCTAGGCTACTTAAAATTTCAGAGGTTTTCTCGCAGTGCTCTCGATTGTAGTTATTCTTGACCCTCATCGTTCGCGGTTATGTTCTGGGAGTGTCGAATATGTGATGGACTGAGAATGGTGAATTCTGGAGTTGTGACTTGGGAGAAATCTACACTGGCACCATGGTCGGTAGAGCCGAAGTTGAAGGAGTGGGAGTGGTGCTGAGCAGGGAAATGGGTCTGAGGGTAAAGGGGGTTTTGTGACACAGTGGGCGGATGAGGAGGCAAATGAAATGCTGACGGGTGTCAAAGGAGGCGAGAACTTTACTATTATTTTGATAGGGAGGGTACCGCTGTGGGACCCTTTGATTTAGGAGAAAGAAATGGTAGAGTAATTTGGCCGATTGATTCCTACACTAATAACCAATTAATAAGGGCAAATAATTGTTTCCCCGCACCATTTGAGAATAGGGAACCAGTGGAAGACACCGGGTGACTAGAGGCTGCATCAGATCGACTAAATTATAGCCAAAATAGATACAGAAACGAGGTGAAATACAGAAGAAGTTATGCAGAACCTGAAATATACAGTGACCATAAGATAGCGCAGGCAAAATTATTATTGAAAGTTAGAAATTTGGAAAAGAATAATACTAATAATTGGCACCTGCACAGGTTAAAGGACAACATCACCATAGGATTGCCCAAAGAAAAACCATATGTGCAGAAGAAGACAATGGAGAGAGGTCTCGAAGAAAATTAGACAGGAGTTCAGGAGAGTTAGTGAAGGCAATGGTGGAGGAAGTGATTGGCAGGGAGAGAAGAGGGTGCAGGAAGGAATAGATGACTGAGGAAGTAGTTGAAAAGATAGAGAAGAAGGGAATAAAAAAACGCAAATTCGCAACAAACCTTGGCTGGGCGTTTTAGAGCCTTCGACCACCTCTGGGTAGAGGGCACGTTTCCAAGAGCCTGGCGAGAGTCATTAGTAATTCCCATCCACTAAGGGCAGATGTGACCCAGGAGACTACCGTTCTGTTTCGCTTAACCAACTGCTTGTGCAAATTGATGGTTAGCAGGCGACTTGTGCGGTATTTAGAGAGGCAAAGGCATATTGTGAAGAGGCATAGAAATGATCAATGTGGCTCCCACCGTAGCAGTCATGCGGTGGACCACGTCTGAACTGAGTACTCTATATCCAGGACGTCTTTATGCTTCAATAGTATGCCGTGGCGCTCTTTTATTTCACTGAAAAAACGTACGACAGTCTAGCGGCATAATATTATAAGTACGTTGCATGCTTAGGGTTTTAGAGGTGATTTTCAATTTTCATGAAAAAAGTTTAAAACTTGTTTTTAATTTAATAATCGGTCATGTTTTATGAGTTATTTACACAAAGTAAAATGGAGTGCCACAGGAGTCGAGTGCTGAGCGTTGCCCTTTTTGCCATAAAATTGAGGAATGTCTTCGGTCGCCTGTAATGGGGTCATTGTTTGGTGATGGCCGGGCCATTTTCTACCATTTATTTAAACTCACTATCGCGACGAGGCAAAGCCTAGTGACACTAAATAGATTCAACAAGTTGTCCATAAGTAATATGCAGTTTACTCTTCACTCCGGGAATAACGAAATGCGTTCACTTTTTTCAGCAACGTGGAATATTCCTCAGCCATTTCTATACCTTGAACAGGGAGTACGGCAGAGTATGCACATTTCCTTCATACTATTTGGAATTATCGAAATTATTGGCATGACCACTTAGAAAATTTAAGTGGCCAATGTTTTAATATTTTAAACACCCTCAGGTTGTTGAGTAATAAGTCATAATATGTCCACAGCACGACGTTGCTCGTGGTAAGTATGCCAAGCACTAACTTGAGTGTAGTGCCTTAGGGGTTCAGGGGATTAATATCCAAACCATTAACGAGAATAAATAATTTCGGTCTGCAATTGACCTTTGGAGCGTCCAGGACCAGTCCGATCAGGAGTATTTATTCCAACGCTGGGAAACTTCCTCTAGTTGCTGGTAGAAAGATTCTAATATGCATTTACGCCGCAAAGATTTTATCTGTGACAGAACATCTGTATTTTAGATTTTTTTTAACCACAGTTATAGGAAGTTTTCAATAGGTCAAGAACGACAAGGCCTCTTTGCGTACGACTTCATGATTTTATCGAGTAGTTGGGTTTCTGAGTCTAGTCAGTGTTTCGGGATACCATCGTCACAGAAATGCTTCTGAAATTGGGTTGGTAATCATTAGAAATAAGGCGATTTAATGCTTAAGTTTTAACTCATTAAATTAATTTAGAGCTGCTTGTTTCAGCGCTGAGGTCTCGTCAATAATTAGTAATCCAATAAACATTGGTCGTTTGCATATTATTATTATTATTAGGTAATCTACCGGTTAAGGTAGGTTTTTGGATGGACATAATTACTAATTAAATAATTTGTGACCCCTAGCAAAACACAACATCCTACTCTACATCAGGTCCCTCTTCAGCTCCGAGTACTTTCTTCCTCCCTTCATCCCGTCCAGCATCCCTATCCTGTTCCTTCCCTTTCCTCGTTTGCCTAACATTCTCCCCTCAATTACAGTCTTCAACATCCCGCAGCCGGTTAAAACCCCCTTCATCCACTTTTCCTGCCTCCATAGGATTTCTCCCAACATATCCCTTTCTTCGCCCACCATACTTCCTCATTTGTTTTCTTCTCTGTCCATTTCACCTTCTCCATTCTTCTCCAAACCCACATTTCAAAAGCCTCCAATCTACGTCTATCCTCCTGCTTCAATGACCACGTTTCCGCGCCGAACATAGCTACGCTCCATATCAAAGTTTTTACGAGTCTTTTCTTATCATCCTTACTCAACGTCCCTGTCATCAACTCCCTCCTCCTTGTTAAAGCCTCTTTGCCTAGCGCAATTCTTCTCCTTACGTCCCTACTACTTTGTCCGTGTTGGTCCAAAACACTTCCGATATACGTAAACTGTTCTACCTGCTCTAGTCTTTGCCCTCCTAAATTATTATTTAGCTTAGCCTATTTCTTTCTAGAAAATCGCAAAACCTTTGTTTTATTAATATTGATTCTCATCCCATACCTGTCGCACTGAATTTCCAATTCACTCAGCAAAGGCCTGCAACCCCTTGGCTGACTGACAAACTAAAGCTTGGTCATCAGCAAACCTAACTGATTTTACGAATTTCCCTCCAACTTTCATTCCTACCTCAAGTTCTTCCCATGTCTCTTTAATCATTTCCTCTGCATACAGATTGAACAGCACGGTGATAATGGGAATCCCTGCCTTACACCTCTTCCTAACACTGCCCATCCTGACTCCCCATTCCCCACCCGCACCTGAGCAGTCTGAGACATGTACAGGTTGCGGATTAGCCTCCTTTCCTTCTAATCTATTCCTATATTCCTCAATATACTCATTAGTTTTTCCAAATTAATGCCATCAAACACCTTTCCAAAATCTATGAAACAGGTAAATACGTCCTGGTTGTATTCTATATTCCTCTTGCTTAATAATCTCATTACTGCAATGGCATCACGCGTACCTCTCCCCTTCCTAAACCCAAAGTGATCATCCCCTAAGTAATCATTTGCCCTACTCTCTATCCTTTTGTTTATGATCCTGAGAACAACTTTAGCTGCGTGGGATATCAAACTAATTGTCCTATAGTCCTCACATGACGCGGCCTTTACCTTTTTCGGAATAGGAACTAAAACTGATCTCACAAAGTCTTCCGGCCAGATTCCCTCCTCATAAATACTACGGATCAGCCCATATTAGCCTCTTCCTCCCACATTTTCCTAAGCATTTTAAAAGTTCCGCGGGAATGTTATCTACCCCCACGGCCTTATTTAGTTTCATCTCCCTTAATGCCCTTTCTATCTCATTGTCTAGTATGCCTGGACCTAATCTATCTTCCTCTACGTCATTTTCTTTTTCAATGTCTAACTTTGTTGGTCGAAGTCCTTTACTAGACAGTTCTTCTATATACTCCTTCCATCTCTCTTGGATCTTTCCTGGGTCAACTATTACCTTACCCGCCTTATCTCTAACTGTTAGCATAGCTCTTCCTTTCTTACTTCCCGATAAAGATTTAACTTTGCTGTACAGCGCACCGATTTCACCCTTCCTCTGCAGACTTTCCATATCCTACCACTGAGACTTCCACCATGCTTCTTTTGCTTTATTTGTTGCCCGCCTCAATTTATTGTTCAATTTTTGTACTTCATTTTGCCTAACTCTGTATTTACATTCTTCCATTTTCGCCGCTCATCCATCTTTGTAATCATCTCATCCGTGATCCATGGTTTCCTAGTCCTTTTAGCGTTAACGGTTCCAATAGTCTTTTGCGGCTTTAGACAACCCTTTCTTGAAACATTCCCATTTTTCTTCGATAGTACTAAGCTCTTTACCATCCTCCATGATTTCCTCTATCGCCTGTTTGTATTCCTTCCTTTTCAAATCATTTAATGCTTCTACATTTCACTTTCTAACTCGCCGCCCCTGCCTTATTTTTTTGAAACGGACGCTACATTTCATAACAACTAAATTGTGGTCAGAGTCCGCATCCGCTCCCGGGAAGCTGTGCGAATTTATCACACTGTTCGTAAACCTGTGTCTAACCAGGATATAATCTAGCTCATACCTTTCTGAGTCACCTGGCATTTTCCATGTATACCTGCGTCTTTTGTGGTGTCTAAACCAAGTGTTGGTGATGACTAACCCCTGTCTCCTGCAGAACTCAACTGCTTTCTCCCCGCGGTCATTCCTCCTGCCTAAAGCGTAGTCCCCGACCTCATCACCATCTCTTCCTTCGCCTACCGTTGCATTCCAATCCCCCATCACTATCAAATGTTTCCCTGCAGGAATACACGCGATTATGTCCTCTAACTGATCGTATATGCTATCGACCTCTTCTTCCTTATGGTTGCTCGGTGGCATGTATACATGAATCATAACCAAGTTCGTGGGTTCGGCTTTTATCTCTACTAGTGATAATCTATCCGTTACCTGCTCTATGTCGACTACGCTTCTTCCTACCTCTTCATTTAATACTATGGCAACCCCTCGTTGGCTCTCCTTCCCGCCGCTGTATATTATTCTATAATTATCAATCCAGTAATCCCCGCTACCCTTCCATCTCACCTCGCATAGACCTAAAATATCTATTTTTCCCCTTTCCATCTCTCGCTTAACATTCTCCAGTTTCCCTGTCCTCATCATTGTCCTAACATTCCACGTTCCTATTCTAACTAATTTGGTCTTCTTCTCCTGCGTCTTCTGTCCTGCTGCTGCTGGTTTTCCCCTGCAAGGGTTTCGTGGGATGACGACCGCGGAAGCCTTGCCTCCCCCGCTGCCGGGCACGACACACCGCCGATTAGGCCGAGCCCCGTAGTTGTCAGGACTCAAAATCTCTGTATAGTCCATCATGTTAATCTTGGGAATGATAATTGAGGTGGTTTCCCGTTGCCTTCCTCAATAGTGTTTTTAACGTGACACCATCACTTACCGGCCGCCCCACTGGGGTCAGACGCCTTTGCAGCCGCCTCACTGAGGAACAGACGCTGCGTGGACTACCTTTCGTCTGGCTCCTAACCTTCGACCTATCTGGCATGGGTGACCCTACCAGGAGGAATTATTATTACTCCCGCCAGCACAGTTCTAGGGGTCATCGGAACGCACAAGCCCTTCCACCACGTCAAGGTGGACAAGGCCCGGGGAGGGTCGTTTGCATAATCAATATAAAATTCGAGAAAGTAGAAAACTCAAGGACTCTTTCTTTCCAAGCATGATCCCGGATAGTAATTGTAGGGCTGAAGATAGTAAGACTGCCGCTTACCACCCGCAGCGTCAAGGGAATAATTAGTTTTACTTAGACGTGCTTGTATATAAATTTTACAATAATTTCGCGTGTTTTGTTGGCAAATTCCTCCTCGCATGACCGTATGGGACCGGCATACAATTAACGTAGCTCATTTTACATTGCTGCTAACCAGATATGTTGTATTTCCAGTCTTCCCCTTACATCCTTTGTTATCTCCGGCGGGGTGTTTCATCTACACCGTCCCATGCGAACAGCGAGGGCTCACATTATCCACCTGGGATACTGGGGTTGAATAGTAATAATTTGCGATTTGTTCTTAGAATTTCAAACGTTTCTCAAAAATAAGTTTCACATTTCAAAGAAAGCTTGCAAAAAAAAACGAAAATTCAAAAATTAATTTTGGATTGATGTGTTTTTATTTTTTCAATAAATTTATGTTATGAAAACCAAATAATTGACTGAAAGTAGTAACCGACAAAATACAACTATCTGAATTTTTTATTTTAAAATTAAAATTTCCTCTTGTATAAATTTGAAAATAATATATTTTCATTCTTTACAACCTCCCAAATTTTCCCCATCATTATTTACTTCAATGAACATCTTTTAAGACAGTAGAACGAAAGGGCCGCTACAAAAATCCGCATATCATGCTTGCTTCATTGTTAAGGTTTAACTAAGCGTTATCTTGCAGGATTTGATTCAATTCTAGATAAGTCACATTAATAGATGTTTTGTATGCTGTGAGTTGACCTCTTCCGTGGCTGAATGTAAATTAATTTATTGACAAAATTTTAACTGCAATGAGATGAATTTAATTAAAAAATATGAAAATAAAAACTGAATGGTCCAATTTAAGTATAGCAACTAATTAGCGTGCATCTTGTTTATACTTGCAGTATTTAAAAACTAATTATTTCGGTCGCTTCTCAGTACTAAAAATAATTTATTATTAACTCCTAGGTTATATTTAAACAAACAGAAAAATAATTTAAACAAAAAATAAAACATTCCAATTAAAATGTTGGCAAGAAACAATATAGCAAATAGAATAAATTTCACCAAACTTTTTATTCACATTTCTTCAGTGTATCTTTATTCTTTGTTTTAAAAATAGCGCGGTACGACACATATCGTAAAAGATCATATGTTTGATGGCAGATGTCACTACGGTATAGAAATTCAGTCGCTGAGCTGCCCAACTACGAGGCATCCTAGCATGTGCACAGGTGTTCTCTTCGCGTTCTACTAGTTTAGCTGAATTTTCGAAGGATTGAGGTTAATTTGCTTGTGCCAAAGTTAATACGATTTATTGTGGTTTTATTGTATGTCAAATTTGGAAATTTGCATCATTTCAACTTTCATTAACTTGAGATTAAAGGTAAAAACCTCAAAATATTTCTATTTGATTGGTTTTTACGCCAGAATTGAGTTTAGTGAACTGTCAACGGCCCTCTACCGTTACCACTAGATTGATTGTTTATCATGAGTTAATGATTATACTACTATCCATTCATTACTCATTTCCGTGCATTTCCCGATCTTGAAGTTTACAGTAGTTAGTGTCTGCTGTGTTAAAGCAACCCGTTAACGCTGACAAATCATGCTTGAGTGACTATTTGGTGGAATAGATTCTGTTTTCGTTGCAACTCATGTAACTGAGGCATACATTTTCGGGGTGCGTGGCAGTCACCTTTTAAAAACATACAATATTTTGAAAATGATAACCTTTCCAGAGAGTTGTATCTATGGTATTTTCTAACAGGAGACGTGACCGGATTTCGTATTCCACTATGTTCTTCCAAAACCACTCTCGAAAATGTCAGCAAGAATGCTGTTTGAAGTGAAAAAAGTCTGAAAGAAGAATCATCTTAAAATACCCTGGACATGCTTGACTTAATTCTAGCCTCAGTTGAGTTGAATTTAAGTAAACAGTGAAAGACTTAACAAGAATATGAGCATGGGGGAGATCATTGGATCAGCAAGTTTCCTCCATTTGGGCGATATTGTGTCTTTGTATGCTGAAGGCAACGTATGTGGATTTCTGAGTACCTTAGGGTAAGTCCATTTAAAAATTGTATTGCTCTTGTGGAAGTTATGCCTAATGGTTATTATGTACAAATCGATGTTATCTTGCCGATGTCATTTGCCCTGGGTTTGTGTACCTTATATTCCATAAGGACCGCTTATTTATGATTGTCTGAATATAAATGTCTTCACTTTTAATCGCATATATCATATAAATTTCCCTCGCAAAATGTGAGTAGTATTCTAGTCAATAGGCGGAATATGTCTTTAAAAATTGTTTTTAGCATTCTAGAAAATATCAAGTGAGTTGAACTTAATTCCTTTTCACCGGTTTTGTTTTTTATAGTTTGATGTTGTTTTTCGTTCGTTCTCGTCTAGCGTGATCTTTTCGTCCAATGTAAGGCAATCGTTGATTCTATATTAGCAACGCTAAATTTAGGTTCACTTTTTCAAATATTTATTCTTTTCGCGATAGGCACTCGGCTACGGCGAACCAAAGGCCAGAGGATTTTTTTTATATAGTTGGATTCATAGAAAGTACTATTAGTAAAAATTTTTCCCATCATTCTCCTGGTTTTTCTTGCAGCGAAACGGCCGACAGTTTTCAAGAAAAGTCAGGATTACTGACTGTAGGTTTAGTGTTCTATGCTGTTTAAATGGCAATTGCCAATCCAATAGTTTCCATACTCTCACTTATAGTTTCCAGTTGAGGGCGCATACTACGACTTCCATGTCCAAAATTGCTTGATAGCTGTCGTGATTTAGCTGCCAGACGGAGTGCATGCATTATATATAAGAAGCTATATATACGGGCTATTGCTTTGTAGTATTAGTTATACCTTCTGTTTTTCAAGGGTCCCACAATGTATGGGAAATCATCTAAACGAATCCTAATCGAACATTGCTCCATGTTACCTACTGAGAACATTAAAATATATTTATACCTATTTTGAATGCACTTCGATGAATATTTTGAAATTTTTAGCCTTATTAATTTCAGCATTTTTATCTATTATCTTGTACAACATGGCCTAGGATAATTGAATTCAGTTGTGATACACTTCTCTTACTTATTATTATATTGTTTTTATTGTAGGAAGTAGGCTTTTCTAAGCCATTGAGCTTATCAAGAGTATGCACGAGAAATTTCACATTGTCAGTGATGGTTGACTTATGTTTTTCATCGAAGTGGGTAACATTACTGCTCTACCTCTTAGATATGAAACTAATCGTTTTACATAAAAGGGGAAGTATTTCTCTTAAATTGAAATAACATACAGTATTAACCATACAGATCTCTATCAAAATGGATGTTCCTTGAATATTTTTACGGTACAGTAAGAGTTAATGGGTACTAAAGCCAATGAAAATGCTACTACTTTTCTTTTAGTGTTAATAAGTAGTGGTCGGTGAAATAAAATTTTAGTGAAACTAATTGTAAAGTATATTAATGCTTACTCTCTACATTGATGAGAGATAAAGGAGATATTGTGGGAGAAAGATAGCCTCTATAGGGAAATGCAATAATCTAAACAGAATTGGTGGTATATAGAAATTATAATATGGTTTTTACTGCTTTTAATAATTTCAAATAATTACATCAGGTTCAATTGAATGTCGTGATAAAATTCTTGTCTAATCAAACCAGCAATTAGAGCTTTAATAACGTTTAATGTTTTCATAGTTTATTGGCAATAAGTGCCAAAAAAATACATCATTTCACCATCATTGATGTACTCAGGTTTTTGAAAATAAAGGAATGGGCAGCGCATGGTGCCATTTACTCTGTTCTCAACTAGCAGGAATATTTGTTAGATTGAAAATTTTGGAAAAAATTGATCAATTTACACCAATTATGAAATACACTGAACAATTTGGAGATGTTGCATCAACCATCACAGACTTGAACCCCAAGACCTGCTTTATTATAAGGCGCTGCTTTGAATACTGTGGCAGTCCAGTGTGCTATAGCTGTCAAAACACTTTTATGACAACTCTAGAATGATGAGTAGGCAAGTTAGTCCCAGTTAGTGGCCGAATCACATAAAAAATGAGTGCCAAATTTGGACCCATGCCAACCATGTCTGACTAGGCATTCCTGCCATGTTAACTGATGGCCACTGGAGAACCTGAATGTACTCACCGTCACTCATTTCAGGAATGATAGAATATAGGAAGCAAATGCAAGTATCATTTTGTCATAAATCAGCATGATAATGATTTATTCTTATGTTAGTGCTAGCCATCCGTGCTCATGGCCATTGTTGATTTCCATCCACTGATACTTGAATAACACATTGTTTTGTGATTACTTAGTGCGCAATTATATTTCCATCTGATACTTCTAGCAGATCACATTGAATTTCATTGGGGTTAAAATTTTTTCCCAAAACAAGTATCCCTGCAGTTACTGCCAATTTGGGATGCTACTTAAAACGGACATTACACCTTTCATGACATGCAATGTATTAATTTTCCCAGCCAATTACCCCACAACAGTATGATCCAGAGAAGAAAATAATAGCAGTATTACCATGTCTCTAGAGTATGATATTTGTCAGTGTGAAAAATATTTGGACGCATGCAATGTACATTTTGAATCCCCATCATATTAAATTTATTAGAAAAGCAGCTAAGTTTTCTTTTCATCGGTATCTGGCGATACTGTAAATTCTCTTTGAATGTTAATTGAACAAAAAGACCTACTTTTTTACAGAAGAACTGATGGGAATTAATAATTGAGGCTATGTTCCCATTAAAAAATTATGGTGCTCCTACGCAGAGAGACCAGGTCCCACACTCATAACGAATTGGCTACACTGACTTTTCTGTGGGTAAAGTATCCTGTGCACTTAAAGTTTCTCTGAGTCTACTGACATTGATCATGCCAGAGAGCGAGATGGAGGCTTGGTCTACAAAAGTTAGCCCAGCTATGAGTTTTACAAGTCAGTGGTTTTACCTAAGCACCACAACTTTGCTTCCAATTTCTCAGGGTGGCACTCTTATTCGTGTTGTAAAAATGGCATTTTGTATTTATCAGCCAGTGTAAAAAAATCACGATTCAATTTTATTCCTACCATAATCTCATTTTCAATACATTTGTTCTTGATTTTATCTATTCTAATGATTGTGGGATTATCGTCTAATTCTTCTCTTTTCACTAATGTAATAATTCACCTATAAGCCTGTGAAAAGAATACGGATGAGGAAATGATGGAATCCTACACATGTAAAATTACAGATGTGTAATAATTCTGAATACACTAAATCCATTCGATTTCTTGACTGTAAGATTGAATGAAATTCCAGGTTAATGAAAGAAGTTGTGATGAGTAGGGTGCTGAAATAACCAAATTTCATCATGAAAAGGAAATTAAAAGGTATGAAACTGAGGAATTCCATTTTGGTATTTTCATTGTTTGCTGAAGTACTGATGCTAGAAAGAAGTTACTAGTGCAGAACCCAAATAATGAAATTGTCACAAATGTAGGCATTAAAGTTTTGTGCCTATGAAACTGAAGCATGCCAATTGTGGCATGCTTGTGAACTGAAGAATTTAAAGAAAATAATTCGCAACATACGAGAGCTGTTAATCCATTTGCAAAAAATGGACACTACCAAGTGTAGGCATTATCTTGTTATTTTCGATTACAGACTTGTTTTTTCCACCAAATTGCTGAATAATCTTTTTTCTAAGATGTTAAAGGCATGATACCCCTATTTGTTTCATCTTCGTGATGTTAGCAGTATCTTACTTTGCCATTTTCTAAGATTTTACGATGTTGAGATTAAAAAAAAGTTTTGAAAGGAATTAATTGCAAGTTTTTCTCATGCTGTTGCTAAATCTCTCTCTCAAACGTTCTCTAGCTGGAGAGTATATAGATATTGTTTATTTATCAATCACATTTGGGTGGTTGCAGCGTACGAAACGAGAAATCATGAATGGGGTAAACCAGGCCACGCAGTAGTAGTAGATAGTAATAGCAGAAGTAGATTGAAAAACTAAAGAATTGCAAATTGTAGAAACGCCCCTCCTCCCTTATGGATGCAAATGATGTTAATTTGTCTCTCATGTTTCCAAGAATACATTTGGTACATACAGGGCACAGAATTGAATTCTTTATTAGAGCAAAAATCTTAGAAATTTGGACCAAGAATTCAGTCTTCCCTCAGACGAGCTCTCGGTGGAAGCGATGGCTGCATTCGGCGCGCGCCCTCCATCGTATGGCCCGCCCTGGCGACTTCTGACCGCCGCAGATATGCCCTCCGTTCTTAGAGCAACCGCCGCGGAATCCACGTGCGCATCCAGTTTCGAGCGAGTGCTTTAATGGGATTTGCCCGCCGTCAACCCACGCCGAACGAACACGGATACTTCGAACCGCGAGGCCGTTGAGACGAATCATCCGTGGTGGTGGACAATTTGTACCTTAGCCCCGCTACCGAACACACTTTCGCGTCTTCCATGGCCGTAGCCATAGAGAAAAGGTAAGGCGAGATCAATGATAAGGGTGCGCGGGAGTACGATGGGAGATGGGCCAAGCCCGCCCTCTTTCATCTCCTGTGTCGACAGGTGCCCCGACGAGTGCGTATGAGTCCGAGAGGACCGAATGAATTGCACTAGGCACGGAAGTCGCCATCCGGCAACAATGCAGGGCCTGTTCATTTCTTTGTGCAATGCGAGGTTTCCCAAGAAGTTCTGCAAATTCCTAAAAAGCCGCTCCGCTTGAATTACATGTGGGGCTGTCACTCCGGATGAGAACCTGGCATCTGGGTTCGACGAGAAAGATTTCGTTCCAATATTTTTATCCCAATATCTTGGAGAAAAACAACTATTAGGAAAACTCCCTTCTCATTTTTCAAACTAGTGATCACAAAATAGGAAAAGCTAAATTCTCATAGTCGTTATCAACCGTAGGTCAAATTTGAGGGTTGAAAGAAGGATATATTTGTTTCAATAGGCAGATTACAATGGATTAAAACCTTTGACTGCACCATTCACGTCTCAATATTAAAGAAGTCTCCAATTGAGTAAAGTATTGAGTAAAGGCGGAATATATACCGTCAGAATCAACCAGTTCATACCAAGTAAATTTATAAAAGAGAAGACGGAACCTTTGGAAGTTGGGATCTCCTTCAGACAACTAAATTTATGTCATACTTTGGTAGTAAACAAAGAAATAGTTTCAAACGATGGGCGTAATGAGATTATTCATGATTAAAAAATTTACTAAGCTTCTTCCAAGATCCGTCAAGGGTCATAAAAACAGTTAAACTCGAAAATACATAAGAAAATCATTTTGGTCTAATGCCAGTGAAGTTCAAGGCCTTAAATCATCAGTCAACTCACAGAAACTACTCGGGGGAAAAAGCAAGCAACAATTTAGATAATGCCAATTCATCCCATTCCTTTCAGTGTTTTTATTCACAGAAGTCTATATTGAGGATTTTTAATTTACCGATTTTACAAACAATGTAATCTAAAGATTTAATTTGTCTTATAAGGTATTTTAAAGGGAACTATTAGCAGAAATGGCAGCTTAGAATGATTCATTTCAAACCATATAATTGACCTTGTCTTGGAAATTACACACGTGCACAGGTTCTATAAAATTTATATACTCGTGAGAGAGGCGCAATTATTACAGCTGAAATTTAAATAATTGCTTTAAGGGCATATTATATCTAAATGATGATCAAACAAACGTAACACAAGTTGAGTGTTACGAACGGCACTGGATGATTGTTCAGTTTAGTGATCACCGGAAAACGATTTCTCTTGCGATGCATTACATTTGATTTTCTTCTCTTCTTACGAGGGGTGAAAGAAGGTAAACAAATTGCCTGCCATTTCTCAAGTTTTGTATCAAGCCGTGAAGAAATTCCAGATGCTATACTAAATATCAAAAAGGTGACATGATAGGCGAAAACCTGGATTTTTTTCAGAATTTGATACGCTTCTGAGTATTCGTATATTCCAAGCAAAAATTATTGGTATATTATTAAAACGAATAGCTTAGTTGGTAATCGGTATTTAATACACATAAAACATGGAAGTTCACGTGTATTGCCAACCACACTAATTATCTGATTGAGTTTAGTTGGAGAATTCTCCGAAAAATTAAACTTAACGTTTGTGTGATAAAACTGACCCTAACGGCTAAATAGCGGAAACCGGAAATCATAATTTTCCATAATACAACCGTTGGCCAATAGTAGTATTTCCATGCTCAAAGTTCAAGCAATGAATTAATTTATAGTGCTCAAAGGAAACAAAAAAGATTTAATTGCATCAAATAAATCTATAGGTTACTTACTACGGAGTTTAAGACCAAACGTTAGAACGATATTTATCTCAGCTGCAAAGAGCGATGTAAAACTTATGAATATGGAAGATAAAATCTCACATGTGACTCCTCCAGCGTCCAGTAAAAGAAGGATATGCCAAATTGTATCTTCAAGCACCGAAAACGCCAATATTACTGTCACAATTTCACAAACATCCCTTGTTTAGAGCACGCTCCAGTCGTAAGTGAATTTTGTTTCATAAGCAACGAGAGCAACATATGAATATATAAATAAATATACATATATATATATATACATTCAAACACGAAATCCCGCCAAACGGCGAATAAATACTCATGTATACAGAAACAGATATAAGGAAAAGGGATAGGAACACATATAAAGGACGAACACAATAAAGGTGGGGAAGGCGGAATCGAACGGATCACAAGAGTAAAAATATTTCCTTGACCGGGACTCGAACCTCGGATCTTTCCACTTGCCGGGCGGATGCTCTTAACCTAAAGAATCGGGGCGATTGGCGACATATTAAACCCACGGATCTCAGGGTAAATTACGTTTCCTCGATAGCTCAAGTGGTTAAGAGCATCCGCCCGGCAAGTGGAAAGATCCGAGGTTCGAGTCCCGGTCAAGGAAATATTTTTACTCTTGTGATCCGTTCGATTCCGCCTTCCCCACCTTTATTGTGTTCGTCCTTTATATGTGTTCCTATCCCTTTTCCTTATATCTGTTTCTGTATACATGAGTATTTATTCGCCGTTTGGCGGGATTTCGTGTTTGAATGTATATTTGGCCAATGTGGCTCATCTCTTTCTTCTGGCTATGCGTGCCACGAAACGCACTGTTCCTTTCCTGTATGATGTGGTATGAATTCTAAACCACTCTCATTTCCTCTTGTGTATTGTCAATTTCTCCTTTAGTGGGTGAAACAGTCCCCTGACGCCATCTCTTGGCTAAAGAATCGGGGCGCTTGGCAACATATTAGACCCACGGATCTCAGGGTAAATTACGTTTCCTCGATAGCTCAAGTGGTTAAGAGCATCCGCCCGGCAAGTGGAAAGATCCGAGGTTCGAGTCCCGGTCAAGGAAATATTTTTACTCTTGTGATCCGTTCGATTCCGCCTTCCCCACCTTTATTGTGTTCGTCCTTTATATGTGTTCCTATCCCTTTTCCTTATATCTGTTTCTGTATATATATATATATATATATATATATATATATATATATATATATATTTATTTATCCCTCCCCGGACTACAACCTTGACGTGGTGGAAGGGCTTGTGCGTTCCGATGACCCTTAGAGCTGTGCTGGCGGGAGTATCAATAATTGCCCCTGGTGGGGTCACCCATGCCAAATGGGTCGAAGGTTAGGAGCCAGACGAAAGGTAGTCCGCGCAGCGTCTGTTCCTCAGTGAGGCGGCTGCAATGGCGTCTGACCCCAGTGGGGCGGCCGGTAAGTGATGGTGTCACGTTAAAAACACTATTGAGGAAGGCAACGGGAAACCACCTCAATTATCATTCCCAAGATTAACATGATGGACTATACGGAGATTTTGAGTCCTGGCAACTGCGGGGCTCGGCCTAATCGGCGGTGTGTCGTGCCCGGCAGCGGGGGAGGCAAGGCTTCCGCGGTCGTCATCCCACGAAACCCTTGCAAGGGAAAACCAGCAGCAGCAGGACAGAAGACGCAGGAGAAGAAGACCACATTAGTTAGAATAGAAACGTGGAATGTTAGGACAATGATGAGGACAGGGAAATTGGAGAATGTTAAGCGAGAGATGGAAAGGGGAAAAATAGATATTTTAGGTCTATGCGAGGTGAGATGGAAAGATAGCGGGGATTACTGGAGTGATAAGTATAGAATAATACACAGCGGCGGGGACGAGAGCCAACGAGGGTTTGCCATAGTATTAAATGAAGAGGTAGGAAGAAGCGTAGTCAACATAGAGCAGGTAACGGATAGAATACTACTAGAAGAGATGAAAGCAGAACTGACGAACTTGGTTAGTATTCAGGTATACATGCCACCGAGCAACCACAAGGAAGAAGAGGTCAATAGGATATACGATCAGTTAGAGGACATAATCGCGTGTGTTCCTGCAGGGAAACATTTGATAGTGATGGGGGATTGGAATGCAACGGTAGGCGAAGGAAGAGATGGTGATGAGGTCGGGGACTACGCTTTAGGCAGGAGGAATGACCGCGGGGAGAAAGCAGTTGAGTTCTGCAGGAGACAGGGGTTAGTCATCACCAACACTTGGTTTAGACACCACAAAAGACGCAGGTATACATGGAAAATGCCAGGTGACTCAAAGAGGCATCAGCTAGATTATATTTTGGTTAGACACAGGTTTAGGAAGAGTGTGATAAATTCGCACAGCTTCCCGGGAGCGGATGCGGACTCTGACCACAATTTAGTTGTTATGAAATGTAGTGTCCGTTGCAAAAAGATAAGGCAGGGGCGGCGGGTTAGAAAATGGAATGTAGAAGCATTAAATGGATTAAAAAGGAAGGAGTACAAACAGGCGGTAGAGGATATCATGGAGGATGGTAAAGAGCTAAGAATTATCGAAGAAAAATGGGAAAGTATCAAGAAAGGGTTATCGAAAGCCGGAAAAGACACTATTGGAACCGTTAACGCCAAAAGAACTAGGAAACCATAGACCATGGATGATATGATTACAAAGATGGATGAGAGGAGAAAACGGAAGAATGTAAATACAGAGTTAGGCAAGAGGAAGATAGCTTAGGTCCAGGCATACTCGACGATGAGAGAGAAAGGGTGCTAAGGGAGATGAATCTAAATAAGGCCGTGGGGATTTATAACATTCCCGCGGAACTATTGAAATGTTAAGGAGAATGTGGGAGGAAGAGGCTATATGGGCTGATTCGTAGTATCTATGAGGAAGGAATCTGGCCGGAAGACTTTGAGATCAGTTTTAGTTCCTATTCCGAAAAAGGTAAAGGATACATCATGTGAGGAATTCAGGACAATAACTTTGATATCCTACGCTGCTAAAGTTGTTCTCAGGATCATAAGCAAAAGGATAGAGTGTAGGGCAAATGTTTATTTAGGGGATGATCAGTTTGGGTTTAGGAAGGGGAGAGGTACGCGTGATGCCATTGCAGTAATGAGATTATTAATCGAGAGGAATATAGAATACAACCAGGACGTATTTGCCTGTTTCGTAGATTTTGGAAAGGTGTTGGTTGGAATTGATTGGGAAAAACTAATGAGTATATTGAGGAAAATAGGAATAGATTGTAGGGAAAAGAGGCTAATCCGCAACCTGTACATGTCTCAGACTGCTCAGGTGCGGGTGGGGAACGGGGAGTCAGGATGGGCAGTGCTAGGAAGAGGTGTAAGGCAGGGTTTCCAATTATCTTCGTGCTGTTCAACCTGTATGCAGAGGAAATGATTAAAGAGGCTTGGTAACTGGAGGTAGGAATGAAAGTGGGCGGGGAATTCGTAAATCAGTTAGGTTAGCTGATGACCAAGCTTTAGTTTGTCAGTCAGCCAAGGGGTTTCGAGCAGTGCAGAGTGAATTGGAAATTCAGTGCGACAGGTATGGGATGAGAATCAATATTAATAAAACAAAGGTTAAATCGGTTTTCTAGAAAGAAAAAGGCTAAGCTAAACGTTAAAATAGGAGGGCAAAGAATAGAGCAGGTAGAACAGTTTACGTGGCTCGGTAGTGTTTTGGACCAACACGGTCAAAGTAGTAGGGATGTAAGGAGAAGGATTGCGCTAGGCAAAGAGGCTTTTACCAGGAGGAGGGAGTTAATGACAGGGACGATGAGTAAGGATATTAAGAAAAGACTCGTAAACACTTTGATATGAACGTAGCTATATACGATGCGGAAACGTGGTCATTGAAGCAGGAGGATAGACGTAGATTGGAGGGTTTTGAAATATGGGTGTGGAGATGAATGGAGAAGGTGAAATGGACAGAGAAGAAAACAAATGAGGAAGTACTTGGTATGGTGGTCGAAGAGAGGAGTTTGTTGGGAGAAATCCTATGGAGGTAGGAAAAGTGGATGAAGGGGGTAATGACCGGCAGTGGGATGTTGAAGACTATGATAGAGGGGAGAATGTTAGGCGAACGAGGAAAGGGAAGGAACAGGATATGGATGTTGGACGGGATGAAGGGAGGAAGAAGGTACTCAGAGATGAAGAGGGACCTGGTGTAGAGTAGGATGTAGTGTTTTCCTGGGAGTCACAAAATATATATTTAGGAGCTTTTTCCATCTAAAAACCTACCTTAACCGGTAGATTACCTAATAATAAATTATATACACACATATATATATATAGATATAAGTATGATTACTAGCGGCAATGGCTGGCATCGCTGGACCAATTTATCTTCCTAGCTTTAACTGGATTTGTCGCATTAGAAGCCTAGTTATGTGCGTGGGTAGTTCATTGGTGACGGGTTTGTTAGCACGTGATTTTGTAGATGGTTTGGATAAATGCGATTTGATTGCGGAGCGCTCTCCTTCCTTGTGATTTCTCCGGCTGTTCCCTAACGTCCCCCACCTTGGATAGCATCACCTCGCTTGTTTTTCTCTCGGTTCATTTCACCTTCTCCATCTTACTCCTAACCCACATTAAAAATTCCTCCTTTCCACGCCTAGCATCTTTCTTCAATGACCTATATTTCCACCCCTTCCTAACTAAACCAAAAATTGCACCGAAATATATTGTAACAGAAAATTAAGAAACACTTAATTTTCGATGTCACATGCTTTTTAGTGTAATCACTCCTGCCATGCACCTTAGCGGTGGCGGGCAGATGCCATGCAAATGGATAGAAGATGAGGGTGTTCAGCCGCGTCACTCGGAACCGAACCCAGGTCCTCCAGTCAGTAACAGAGGTATATCCACGGGCATATGCACCCAGGGATGTTATAATTATTGAATTGATCGAAAGTAATAATTTATTCTTTAACAACCCTGAAAATTTTATCCAGAAATTTTCTCTCCAGGACATGGATTCTTAGTCACTAAAATCAAAAATTTGAATGAATGGATGGATGATGTGACTAAATTATGAGAAAAAAACTCGAAAATAAGGACAGAATATTGATAATCTTTAAGCGTCAAAAATGAAAAAAAAACTTCACCGGTGAGGCATTTTTCACAAATGTAATAATTGTTTATTAAAATTTTGGTAATTATTGGAACCATTGTGACAATTCTAATATTTAACCCTTTTATTTGAAACGTAGAAGGTTCTTTTTGTGCCTGTAAGATAACTTAAGGTCGTTAATAATTAAAGGAATGTGCTTTGAAGAAGAGGAGACAAATGTTAATTATCAAGTTAAGTCACATATCCCTCCAAATGGACCAAAACCCCCACCCTGAGGGCCCGGGTTCGAATCCCGGCGTTGACAGATATTTTGAGTGGTGTCCCGATCCCTACTTGAGGTGCTTTGTGGGGGGCACTTCGAGTGAGTACGCCGTCCGTCGGATGGGACGTTAAGCTGCGGACCCCTTGTGCCTTTCATTTAGAGCAGGCTAATGCCGACGCTGGGTTTCTCTCCACTCTTCATCCTGTCCATCCCTAATGGCGCAAATGACCTGAGCATTCGGTCGCCTCCCATAAAAATTGCTACTATGGACTAAAACCTTGACGTCGTGGAAGGGGTTGTGCGCTCTGATAACCACTAGTACACTCTAATCTTTTATTTAGGTTCCGTAATGCATGTATCTCGCTTCTTACTTGTCAAATTCTAGCTTACACGTAATTGGATAAATGTTTTACTACATCCTAAGGTGCAATTGTTTGTCAGTTGATAGTACATGTATGTATGTATTTGCAAGCGTGTAAGTTGAAAGGATTTTTGTATTAATGTCTACGCCACTGTGGGTATAGGTTTGCATGGATGTGTGGATTTTGCATGTGGTTTTGTTCCCTTTTACCGGTGGTGACCTAGCACCCCCCGCTACACGCCCTTGCGGTGACTTGTGGGGCATTATGTAGATGTTCCTCTAGTTTACGTAATCTACGTTATTTGAAATATTTTACAAAACACCAATGTGACTAAAAGTGGAGAATAACTTAATTTATGATGTTGCATCCCTTGTTTGTAACCATCTCTTTCCACACACCCTAGATTGCACGTTATTGGATAAATGTTTTACTGCATCCTAAGGTGCAATTGTTTGTCAGTTGATAGTACATATATGTATACTAGACAGATATACTAGATAGATAGTACATATATGTATACTACATACTTGTGGAGACTAGATAGAGAGATAAAGCCGGGTATAATTGAAAATTATTTCGAAAAAACGAACTGATTCTCCAACATTTTTCTCTGAATGAAATACTTCAGAACCCTTGAGCTTCACATTAGATATTAACCGAAAAAAATATGCATGGCATAGCAATATGCCGTGCATATTGCACGATATGAATTGGCCCGATAAACCGGGCCAATTAATCCGTAAAGTTGTAACTGAATTTAATACGTACTATAAGCCTTACGTCAATACGTGCTCTAGGTGTATAAAGTGGTAATATGATATACGCAAACATATAAATAATTCTTAGCAAAATTGTGTTATTAATATGTAACGTAATTCTGTAGTTCTGCTATGGTAAAAAAAACATTAATATATGTAATTTGATCCTTGTTGCAATATATATTTATGTACTTATACTTTGTTCATTATACAAATTCAGTTTTTGATTCAACTTTGTTAGTTTTGCAATTATTTTAATGTTAACTCTTAAATAAATAAATCCAAACAGTCGAATTTCGCGGTGCCCGTTTTTCGAAAAAAATGATGCAATGTTAAAGTTAAATTTTATAGAAATAATCAGAGACTATCGAATTTAGCGGCAACTGTGTTCAATGTACTAAATGTCTTCTCAGCTTATCCTTATGCATCATGATATCCGTCTGTAAATTATGTAAAAGCTAGAAAATGGATGCGAGTTTGATAGTCGAAGTAAATGAATTAAAATCTTAATTGTGAATGAACAGTGTGCTTAAATCTGTGTGCGAGAATAGAAATATATTTTACAAAAAAAAATGTTATTCTATATAAAATGTTTCCAGAAAAATATATCCAAATTGGACCTAACCTATGTTACTTTCAGAATTGTTACCTTCTTTCTGCAAAACATTAGAAGCCCCTACTTTTTACCGTCATGGCGTAATGTGTCACCTAACAAAAAAAAACAAATTTTATTTTCAGATTTATATATTATTGGAGTTGTTATTGTATATAATAAGTAAATGTAGTTTATGGATGGACACATTCCAGCACAACAACATTTATTTGTTTTTCCTAACAAAAAAACAATCTCTTATGGGACATTGCCTTTAGTCCCTCTTCAAATCCACCTACTTTCCTCCCCTCATTCCATCTAACATGCATATCTTATTTCTTCCCCTTCCTCGTTTGTCCAACGTTCTTTATTACAGTCTTCAACATCCCATTCCCAATAAAAACGCTCTGAATCCATCATTAATGCCTACCCTGGATATTTCTCGCAACAATCATCTTTCCTCCTCCTACATACTTAGCGCTTCCTCATTTATTTCCCTTTCCATCCTCGTCATATTATCCCTTCTTCTCCAAACTCACATTTCAAAAGCCTTCAATTTTCGCTTAGTATCCTCCTTCAATGACCATGTACGTATCCGTATTCGTATCCGTGCCTTATAAAACCACACTATATATTAAAGTTTTGACGAGGCGTTTCATAACCACCGTGCTCAACGACTCTGTCATCAGTTACGTCCTTGTGGAAACCTAGAAATACCATTTGCTGTAATAGAAAATCCTCTAAGTGATGTCGTGCCAAGGATAATGGAGGAAGTGGTGTAATCTCTGTTGTTACATTGGGATAGATATCTGGTGTACCCCATTGAAGTGTCATCGGTCCTCTCCTATTCCTTATTTACATAAATTACATCAACAGAATTGATGGTATCTTTTGCTGATGACGCAGCAGCGTTGCACTAGCAAATGTGGTGCATGCAATCTTAAACTGGAAAAACAAGTTCGAAGGGCATTAAGTGTTAAATGGTGTAGCAATGAATTTTTAGATAGAAAATGAAATTAGACTTTAAATACAGTGGTAGTTTTTGGAGAATTTTCTATACACACGCATTATTTTTTCCGGTTTTCAT
Source organism: Hetaerina americana (assembly GCF_022747635.1). Taxonomy (NCBI): domain Eukaryota; kingdom Metazoa; phylum Arthropoda; class Insecta; order Odonata; family Calopterygidae; genus Hetaerina; species Hetaerina americana. Next base: position 15,945,350 of record NW_027286292.1, read on the forward strand.
TTGCCAATAGCACGATGACTCGGTATCTCTAACTGCTTCGGAAGATTGTAAATTATGGAATTATTAAACAGAAATAAGCGTTTTATATTTTTGTCGAAAAGAACCGTATTCACCAGATTTAAGCTATCTGTTTCGCCAGACTCTCTCGAGAAAACGTGAGAAACGCCTTGTATTTTTTACAATATTGAATTATAAATTAGTTCTTTAATTGTATTTTTTCCTTGAATGTGATTGTATAAGAGCTGTATTTCCATTATTAAATCCTTCAATGATTTAGTTAAAGTTTCTCTCTAAGCTCCTTGGCAAAAATACGTACTTTTCTTAGAATTACATATGACCTCGATATTCCCTGGAACACTTACTATGTCAACGACACTTGAAAAAGCATGTGTACTATCTCTTAAGGACTAAGGGTCTTACTTTATACTAAATTTTCACTTGGGGAAAACATATCGGTGAAAGAATCGGAATACCTAAAAAAAATAGTATTTATCCTAAGAGGGCACTGGGTAAATGTGACGAGAAGTTAAAACAGCGATGAAGAGGAGCTAAATTTTTACTACGATTATAAGATGAACTTAGTAGCATGACTGGATTATTAAAGCAACTGGGCTGGGAAACTATCCGACCAGAGGTTAAATTATATACTAACTCTGACATGTTAGAAGTTTGCCTCTTTTGTGAGGATGTAAGAAAATGTATTACAAACCCCGTCGCACTAGGGTAGGAGGTATCCTAAAAAGAAGGTTTTAAAAATTAACTTCCTAAAGAAAAAACGACTGATTTAAAAAGGTGTTTGCCCCACGAACGATAAGGGATCAAAGAGTAAATGTTATTGAAATCCCTCAGGAAATCATCTTTTACAATAGGTAGAAGAGTGTGTAGCCATTATTCCATCTGAATGACTGACTACATTGCTACCATTTCTACTGAAATTACCATCGTTTGATTTCCCGTATTTCAGGCTGTCCGTGGATGACAGTTCTGATCTGTAAATACGTGTATCCCAAAGTTAATATTCCCAAAAACTCATGTCGTGCTGGTTGTTCTTTTTATTGCTAGCGTGAAGACATTATACCTTATTTTCCAGTCAAATTATTGAAAAAAATTGTTTAGTTTGCGCAATGTTTTACTTAAAATTACGTTAACGTTTGGCAGCTACGGTTTAAATAATGCAACCAGGGTGTAACACAGGTCGTTAGGTTCGAGTGATGGCTAACTGAGGTTTGGCCTTAATGTAAACGTTTAGGGGCTGGAAATCTGGAATAGGGAAGAAGCGGTTGAAGTTAAAGCAATGGTTACGTCTCTGAGCTAGTAATGGGGAGAAACAGTGATGCGACATCTAGCGGCAGCGCGAAGCTTGCGTATAAAAGCGTATTAGTATAAAATGTTATTGCTTTCGAAGGTTTCATTGCTAAATACTTTTATTCCATGGTCTTGAGGCCAAGTACTCCCCTGCGTTAGCGTGAAAAGTGGACATTTGTTTTGGCTAAGCCACTTACTCTGTCTTAAATACTGAGAAGAACCAATGCCTTTGGTGAAACTGAGATGCACCTTTCGACATCCAGAGCTTAAGTGGAGCTGAGGGTGCCCAGAGAGGCTTGCTCAGGAATCGAACCCGGGCCCTCCGGTCAGTAGTCCAGCGCTCTACTCCTGGACTACCGCGACCCTCTGCTAAAGGTTTTGGAAAGTAATTTCTAGAGTGGAAGCATGTCAAAAATGACCCGTCGAAACAAACAACCGAGTCGAAACAAAATGAAATGTCTGTAAAAAATACAAAAGGCAGGTCCGTGTACCGAAAAAGCAGAAATCGAGCACAGTTGGCTAAAGTCGGCAACTATGTTAAGCTAACGCGAGGGAGAAGGGAAGGGTTGGGAGGGACCTCCACTCCCAGGAGGGGGTACGCGAAAGTAACCGTGCAGGTGCTTTTCCACGCAAACGCACTCTAGTTCTCGGCACAGTTGGTCGTTTGGCAAAGTGAGACGGTGCCGAGGTCAGAAATTCGCCGCGAACGCTAACCGAAGAGAATTCTAGGGTGGAAGACTGAAGATGATGTGTAATCACCAGCTACGTACCCTTACCTAGCGCACAATAAAAAAAATATGCACTGCACGCATCAATACTGCGGTATCCGTGGCTAGAGTAAACTAAATATATACGCCTTTAAATTCAGGGAGAGGTTATTCAAAATGAAATATTAAATGTATTATATATTAGAAATTATAGGGCTCGTAATAAGATGCATTTTCATGATAAAAATTGTCATCGTTTTAATAAAGTGATCCCATTTTGTTGATAAATCGTGCTTCCTTCCATTCCTGCTCATGCGGTATATATGAATATAGTGAGTATAGTGACAGTGGGTAAAAACTGTTTCAAAAAACACAATGATAGATTTGAGAATCTTGATTGCGTGTCATGTGTTTTACGCAATGGGTTTCGCTTTAGAGATAAATTATGAAAATCCACATTTTTTTTAACGGCAATAACTCAAGAAGGAGGTATCAGTAGCGTCATCTGACATTAGTAGCGTTCGAGGTAGTTTCGTACTACTTTGCTGTTCATAGCGATACCAGTAGCGACGCAATTAGATGAAAGCAGTCGCTAATATCATACTAATTGAATACTTATTAAGATGAATACGATTTGAAGAACTTTCGCAATTTAGAATAAACCGTTGATCCAGAATGTACAAATTAACTAACGCTTAAACAGATGGAAATTCCAGCATCAAAATTTTGAAGGGGGTTAAGTAAGATTTTTTTTAAAACGGAAAAATGTCTACAAATCTAAAATTATGGAAATGTATGGCGTATCCCAAGTGACGAGTGCGTTTTCGATGCACTATATCATTTTCACTTGAACCCTATTGATCAAATTAATTATCAAAATTAATCATCACTTGAAAATAATGTAGTACATTGGAACTAGTTGGGAATAAATCTTTTTTAAGTGGAAAATTTTAATAGTCTTCGCCTTTTTACCCTCTTCACTCACCCCCGTATTCTGCGTGATGTTGCTTAGAGGAAGTACCGATACACGAACAATATCTCATTACGCACTCAAAACAATGCAGCTGTATAGGAAACAAAGAAATTTAACCTAAGTTACGACCGTATTTGTGAGTGGTCGTTAATGTTATTACTGGTCTGCCGAAACCCGAGAATAATTCTGCGGTGATGTTATCTGTTCCCGCTGCCGTAATCGTTTTCATTTCCCCTCTCTCCCTTCACTTAGTATTCATGATATATATATGCTTTCATTCCTTAAAAATATGTCCGGCCTCGTGTATCGTAAACTGCCTGAGGCGAGTGAAATGGCTGCTGATTAGCAGAACGGTGTCCCGAAGTCATCTCGTGGGAAGGAAGTTGAGCTACTTTTTTTACACAAATGCCCCCCCCCATTCCAGACGCAACCGGGACCCCTGCAATAAAGGTACTCAACAGAAGAACATTCATCTTGGAAAAGCTTGGATGTCATTTTTCCTGTGACGTAAACATGGCAAAATGAGCCGAGTATCCTCCTTCAATTGAAGACTAAATAAAGATGATGTTATCACACATATTTGCTCTATGTAATGTTATCGCATTTCATCTACTTAATACCCCGCAAGCCGCCGCAAGGGCGTGTGGTGGGGGGTGTCAGAACACACCCGTAATTTAGAAAAGAAAAAAAAACCGCATGCTAGAACCACAAAGAAAACATGGCATACATTCATGCATGAACACTTACACCCCACACACATGAAAACACTCAAACTACCAACTAACATATACATGCACCTGAAAGTATACCTAACATCTTTGCAATGTTTAATTTCAGCAAGTGGGCGATATATTTCATCACAAATGATTCCTATAAAATTATATCCGTGGTTTATTTATCGACTCCATTAAAAAAATATCCAAAAAGTTATCCTTTCACATCCTCTTCATAGAAGTAGGTCCATTCAAATTCAAAAGTCGATCTTTTAGGCTGAAAAAATGGCAAGTGAGGCGTTTTTTTTAAATAATATCCATACCGTGCGTCCCCACCACAGCGACTGACCGAAATGACTAGTCCAAGTTGACTTCGTTAATTTAAAAATACTATCATACCATTTCCCTAGTTGATTAAATTTGGTTCTCAAGTCCTATGGAAGATTTTTCTACTCAGATGATTGAAGGGTCATACCGCGTTGTCTGACTTGATGTGTTAACACTGATAGCATACCTAACTCAAAACATTCGGCATTTTCACAATAAATGCAATTCTCAGCTTCTAACTTAACATTATGGAAATATTTCTCATGCCAATGAAGGTGTGTACACTCCCGTTCAACAAATGATTAGCCGCCTTTCATAACCACGCTTTAGGAAGACAGCAAATTCTGCTGGTAGGCGTGAGTTTAACCGCAGTCACTAATAGCATGTCACATCAGTCTGTCGGGAATGGTAAATAAGCGCAAGTGAGATATGACCTCAGAGTCGCTACTCTCCGGTCAACAAATATCAAAGGTGTATCTACACACTATTGGGTCTTAAATTAATTATTTCCATGATCCATAGCTTATAATTGGAGAACCCTCCTCCCGGGTTAGCGCGCACTGCTCTCAAGAAATCAGGTCAGGACCGGTCGATGTGCATTCGGATACGTTTTACTCACTTATGTACGGAATGCACAATTTTAATCGAGATAAGAAATTTTCAGAAGGATAGCCACACACGGGTGAAGGAAATTCACTAGCGCAGAGGTTATTGAATGTAAATCTAATGACTATGCCCCCAAGTCTTCGAAGGTAAGGTTTCTAAGCGCCCAATTGTGAATAGGAGTTTATGGGGTGGAAGGGGGAGAGATAGAGAGACCAAACGATTTCAAGCGTCGCCATTGCTCATTTCTTTGGAATCAATAAACCCGCATTCACGTCTTCAATGGAGCAGCGACCTTCATAGCACGGCGCACTTGGCGATCCATTAAGCGAGGGTAAAAATAATATCGAATTTTTCCTGAAATTTCTTTTCAAACTTAGAAATTATGAAATCACGAAAGAAGATAAAATGTAACTTCGCTAACGGAATCGAGTCAAAAAGCTAACTGAAGTAAGTTAAGATAGTATGGATAGTAGACTAGCGACGGGACTTAGGATGTGGCTGGCTAATTTGAAAGCGGCTTCGCACTGTGGACGGGCACTAAGCAGTTCACTGCGAAGGGATCTTCTTCCCGGAAATTTGGGAGTGGCACGTTTGGGAGAGGAGTACGTGCATCTCACCGCAGCTGAAGCTCTCTTTTAACCCTTCCGCCGCCTAGCGCTTTACAATTATCCGTGAGTTAATCCAGGAGCTTTTCGGGTGGTTTGGGAAGGAGGAAAGCTTTTCGAAGCCGGATGGAGTGGACTGCGGGAGAGATTGGGGGAGAGCGGGCGGAATAGAAAGCGAGCTTTCATCGGCGACACAGTCCACGCGAGTAGACGGCGAAGAAGTGTGTGCAGCCTTCTTTGGCTTCGTATGTTCTCACTGTCAGTTGAGCGACGCCAATTTTTTCCCATGCATAAAATATCTACTCCGTTCATTGTTCCTCGGCCACCGTATCTGGTCACACCTACATACGTGCTAGTAGAAGAAACTGTTTAAACCTCGGTCGGCAAAACAGTGTTAACGCGTCAGTCACATAAATAGGATGATGCGTTTTAAAAGGCTTCTTGAAATGAGCCCAAGTTAGAGATCCACTGCAATTGCTATAGTGATAATTAATAATAGTTCAATGTTGGTGTTTACAGAACAAAAGAGAAGATGTTTAATCTGCTTTATGATACCCAAGCTATTAAATTTAGGGCTGAAGCGTCTTCGGATTTTAAATATCCTGAGGGACCTCATTAATATTTATAAATTGTTTCAAAATATTTCATATTTATTTTTGCTCAAATTCTAGATTTTAGAATTATTCCACTTATTTCCGGTTTAAAAGACCTCGAAACTCTCACAATATTTGACTTTCCTTAACTCTGGCATGTCTGCAGTGCCGTATTTGAAATTATTAGAATTCATTTTTACATTTTTTCTCGCCACTCGGAACTCTATGAGAGCCATATTTTGTAATGCGTTCATCCCGACTTCGACGCATGCCGAGGTCCACGTTATTTGTTACAACAAATGATGCAGAGGCACTCCGAAAGTTTTTAAAAATGTGTACTCCATAAATGCAGTTTCTAAAAGAATGCTGGATAATACTATTTCAATAGATATTTTAAAATGGCGGTCGACTGAGCTAAAAACCAAATCGCATATTTCACTAAATTGACTCATATTTATGGGGAATCCTCCTTAGATTTGCAAGAATGATTTTTGCAAAGCTTTTAGTTCATTTATAGTAATCGTCACCTAAAAATTTACAGCACCCTATGGTTCCTTTTCCATGTAAGAATTTCAATAAAATGTGGCTGAGTACACAATAATCAAAAAGGGGGTTCAAGTTCGGTTACCTTGCAGAAACTATAATTTTATTTTGTAATGTTTATCTCTTTATATTATAGAATTATTAATAATGAAGTATCACCTCGCACAGCGCTTCATTTTTAAGCTCTTGCAGGTCAGTTACCAGAGTACTAGCTGAAAATACCTCGCATTAACAACGCAGAAATTCTAATGTTAAAAAGACTTATCTAATGTTAAAAAGACTAAGACATCACTAAAGAAAAATTACCAGCTTGCGATTTTTTTCTCTGTGGACTTCCTGGCATTAACCTTAATTTTGTTTTTTTATGCTCGAAATTTTGCATGATTAGGTTTTCTACCGTATCTATAAATTTGATCCTATATTGTGAACAAAAGCTTTGTATGGCAACATGAGTATCCCTAAACCTAGAGAATATTTCGTAGATTGATTCCATCACAATACATTCAGGCTCGAATAGCAAGTGGAATTGTTACTGGTTTCATGTTTCCTCGGGATTTTGCTCGATTTTGCAGAAAGACTGCTAAAAACGTATTAAAAGTCTAAAAATTTCTTGTGTTAACTATGATGAACAATTTCTAGAGTGAATTAATAATTACAGAGACTAAGGCTACTACAATTTACCACTAAATAATTTATGGAACAGTTCCACTCCTGAATCTGTAATTTAGACTTCGTAATTATTACTTTAATGCCCTGTGAATACTGTCATGTAGCATAAAAAGAAAGATGTGTCGTGTTCCTGATCAAAACAAAATAGAGCGACGCTATGATCTTCGTTCGACATATTTTCGTGGGTGGAACGCAATCGACGAAATCGTCAGTCAGATCTCGAGTTTATATGCAGAGTAGAGATATAATTTACTGCTTTGTCTAAATTTTTATAATCAAACTTCGTGTCCTCCTCTACAAACTACGGAAGATAATAGCGCCGATAGACATTAAGAAGGCAAAAAAATAATTACTATTCCTAGCAAAACCTACCCGAACTGGTAGAATACCACTGATGATATTCAAAATAAGGTATTATATATCGCATATATGCAATTGAATTTACGATATCAACGTCTTATTACCAACGAACAACCGATTGGTATAAAATTAGCTTTCGGGTCCAACATTGGTTTTAGGTTACGAATTTTCTATGGCAGTCTCTGCCATCGCTCTCAGGGGGCAAAGGTGCTGAGTAGCCAATAAAAGGCGAGGAGAGTAAGATCCACTTTCACGGCGGCGTTGGCTGCACCGGCAACATGGACGGAGCAAGTGCTCTGCGCGAAAAGACGAGCCCCCAGGAGAGAGGAGTGGCGGCGACCCTACACCACGGCCCCCGCACCATGGCTCTACGGAGACGGCACTGAATCTCGGGTGAGGGAGTGGCTAGGTGGAACGCTAAGCCCGGGGTTGACTAAGCGTCCAGAAAACAAAATGGAATAAGCGGAGGGCATCACTCGGCGGAAATCGCGGATGAAATGGAAGACATTCAGTATTCTGGTGACTCGTCGCGGGATGGCGGTTCTTCAGGTTGAAATTAAAATGAATATTTTAAGGAGGGAGGGAAATTGAAACGCACTCCTTTCTTCCGTGTCTTCTAACATTAATAAGCAAACCAATCGATCAAATAACCGAAGATCGGTTTGTCATTGAGAGTAGAGCTAGCTTGGTACTGAGCCCTTCGACGCATATTAAACACGCACATATGCTGTGTAATTAGGCCAATCAACAGATTTGTACTCTCTGTACTACCTATGGTCTTCAACAGAGTTTTGCTCTCCAAAAGACCCCATTGCTTGGATTCTAAATGTCTTCAGAGGTATCTCTCGGTTTTGAATTCGAGACTTTCCGATCGATAGCCGAGCGCGGTGTGCCCACTTGAATAACGCATAATATGTTCAATGTGATCTACATATATTCAGTCTTCCTGTATGGTTCATGCATAGCGGACATCTTTTCGCAGGCTTCTTCACTTATTTATTACGTAACTCAAAAAAGAGAAAATGTCAACTATTGAACTGGCAAAATTCGGTGCAAGCAGGTCAGTTTCCTTCCTTGCGTCGCCTGCTGTTTCGCTGAAAATTCTTTAATCCGGACCATCATGGTTAGCTGGAGAGTCTACCAGCTAAAATCTATCCGCTAGGATAACCGACGGACATATTTATCATGCAATTTTTTGTTTAATGTGTGTAATATCGTGAATCTGGCACTGACATTTTCAAGAACGAAACAAGAAAAAGGCGAATTTTTGGCATGCGCAACCGAAGTTCTGAATAATCGAGTTGAAATCATGAACCACTTGAGGAGATTTCTTCAGTTTTGGGGTAGTTGTGAACTCACTCAAAGCTTTAGCGGGCATTGGACAGTAAACTGCTTCCGAGCTTCATAACCTGGTAAATTAATAAAGCAAGATCGACATTATTTCTGGAGAGCAAAGGATGGAACTGGGAAACCCGTAAAATTAAAGTGGAACATATGATGTTAGTTTTCTCGATGCATGACCACAGCACTTCCAACTCTAGGCGAATATCGTGCGATGAACACGGTCATGAAGTGCCGTCAGGTGGGCGGGACGTCAAAACCCTCGTCCTTACGCACCTTTCTTCAACTGACGTCCAGGCCATTCAATCCGCCCGAGTCACATTCCTCCCCAAGGGCATAAATGGACTCTCCGTTCATCGATTCCACTGCCACAACATTCCACACTTCTTTGGGCCGAAATACATTGTTGGTATAGCATAATGAACGCAATTTGCATTGTCCACTCGTTAATTAGAATGCAGCTTACGTTTCAATGCCGAGGCGTCGTCTCCTTGTCGTCAAGTTAGCTCAAGACGCATTTGCTTTGAAACGAGCATGGCATTCTAATAAAAAAACAGCGCGCGTTGTGCTCTTTATTTTATACAATACTATTTAACCAGGTCACGCCGAACATGGCTGAATAATAATAATGAAATGAATGATTGTTCAGTAATCTCTTTCTCGATTCGCCTCGAGACCTGATTTTGCGCGTGCCCACGTCACCGCGAGATGGATTTCTGTATTGTGCTGGCCACCTCCGCTCGTGGCGCCTGAGTGAATTTCGTGGATCCAGCAGGAGAATGTAACGGGAATAAGACAGACTGTAATGGGTTAAGTTGGTCGGGAAGACTCTAACGGCATTAAATATTAGGTTTGAGATACCGAAGACCTTGTATGAAACAAGACACGAATGTGACGGAGGCGGTAGAAACATTCAAGCACTGGAAAACCCATGGCCCAGCCCAGGCCTAAAGACCATATATTTAGCCGAAAGATTCGATTGAAAAAATTATTGTAGTTCGATGGAGTGTAGCATTAAAATATTTTCCATGGTAATTTTTCGTATAAATATCGGATAAAATGAATAAAATTATCGATTTAAAAATAGTGATTTCCTACGATAAGTAATGTAGTCAGTGAAACATCTTCTATTTAATTTGACTGACATCACAATTATGGGCGATAGACGTTACATCTGAAGAAATAAGATTTTTAAAACGCACAGAAATCGCGAGCGATTCATGAGTTAAAATAGGATTCTGTTTTGCTCGTTGGCTTTCAATTCTAGTATTTCCATGAAATGGGGCCGATGAAAGCCTATTCCTTGGAAAAGGAGTGTGCTTTTATCTGCGGGAGTGCTCCGGGCGATTTGCCAAAATTTCACGAATTGATTTCATCACTCGTATCGGACAGGGTTTTTTACATTATTTTTTTATCGGCTCAACCTGTGTAACGCATAACGTTTAGAAGATACAGGCATTGAATGACGATGACGTGATTCTTTGCTAAGCGACATGTCCTTAAATAATTAAATTTTAAATTATCAGCGTCGACAGTATGGGACGTGAGATTGTATAGCGGCGAGAATAGAAGCTGTATAGAGGATAGCGCAGGCTTTAAAATCTGTAGTTCTGGAATTGAGAGCAATACACCCAAGTAGAGCCGACATGAACTTCATTTTACCGCAGTGTTAAAACAACAACATACGAAATGGAATAATGATGACAGAGAGCATCAATAGCTTCATTAAGAAAAACCGGTTTGGTTTATTAAAACGTGCACCCCAGTCATAGACCACCGACCGTCAAGGAAGCCACCGATGAGCAACGTTGGTCATTGTTTTCACCCGAGCACACCCTTCTGCCCCCTCCCAAAGCGGACGATTTTACTGTCCCAAGGCCACGGTGCTCTTCGCTTTCTTTTAATACGCAGTACAACAGCTAGGTTTGATAAAACCTTCGTTGTCCATAGACTCCCGTTGTGCTATCATAAATCTTTCGAAGCTCTTAAATCCTGTGAGATGTATCAATTAATCGATCGATCAAAGATACTCAATGCATAAAAATGTATGTTTCGCACGATCGTCACCAGCTATCTAAGTATCGCGTTGACTTCCTCGTTTGCCCCGCATGATTTTCTTCTTCAGGTCTCTTTCCCACCCTCCCTCATCAGTCCATAAAGACTATTCTATTACTCCTCTTCCCAGATTACCCAACATTAACCCTTTTTGCCATGGCGTTCGATATCCCACTACCTCTCATTGTTCCTCCACCCACTGTTTCCATCTTCTTAGAAGTTTACTTGGCAGCTTCACTTCTTCCTCCGCCATATTCAAAACTATATTTCGATAGAAAATCTCAAAATGTAAGAAACGGAGTGGGCCGAATGATATTCTTTCCTTTAAATCTAAAACATTTGCTCTACGACCCTCATTTTCTGCAAAATTAAGGGAAAGGGCCGAGGGGCAGGCTGGTGCACCGATTGGCGAATCTCACTTGCCACCGGAAGTGGAGGGCGTGAGGTGGCGTCGATGAGAGAGTAAGGGGAGGGGGGACGCGAGGTGAGGGATAGGGATTAAAGGGGGGGGGGTGAAGGAAAGTGGGCGGGGGGGACGTAATGGGTTAGGAGGAAGGCAAGAGTGGATCGGAGAATGAATGACATGAATTTACATGTGGTGCCGGACTCAGCCATACGTTACCGGAAATCATTTTAGATTTTCCATGGAACTCCTTCAAATATTTCTCAAAACTCTTTCCATACATTTCCCCAGATCTGCGTCATATTTTACGGTTTATTATGGAGTTATTGAAAATATTCTCCGAATGGAAGCCACCTCTTGCACAAAGAGTGAAATTTATTCGCAGTTACCTGGGATTGGAGGCTTAAATACACTGCGTCGCAGCAGGAAGTAATTTCATCGGGTGAAGAGAGAATGCGACATGCTCGCCTTATACGAAGTTCTGCGCAGCAATTTTTCCACTCGAGTCTAAAAACGCTCACATTCAATGGCAAGTGTTATAGCGATTAAGCAAAGGCTTTATTGTGAGAGCAACTCGGGACATCTGGTTTTACAATTAGGCGTGAATGTATCACTCGCTCATTAAACTTGTTCTCTTAACCCACCACAAATCCATCTGTGCGGAGGTACCTCGGTCCAGCCGCCACTCCCAGCGCACGCGACGCCCAAAATAGCTCGTTAAATGCTGGCCGGCTTCGCTGCTTAGGAAGGGCTCGGGTGTTTGAAATGGCCTCGCCAGAGAGGGAAGATCTCCGCATAGTTGTGCTCCGGGAACAACGCACGAATTAATCGAGGAGACTGAGTTTGGAAGTGTAGGCCGACAAATCGTTTTCGTTTTAACTATGAACCTAAAACTTGTGTTGCATTCAGCGTTGTGATGTTGCCGTATCCCAATCGATGAATAATCTTCGTAGATGATACTAGATTTTTGGCGAGGTGACCGACAGCTGAGGCCATTTGCGCCATTAGGGATGGATGGGAAAGGAGGAAGGGTGGAGAGAAATCCGGCGTCGGTATTAGCCTATTCTTAACGAAAGGCGCCAAGAGGTCCGCAGCTTAACGTCCCATCCGACGGACGACTTGCTCACTCAAAGTGCTCTCCACAAAGTACCTCAAGTAGGAATCGGGTTAGCAGTGGAAAATATGTCGTCGCCAGAATTCGAACCCGGGCCCTCTCCGTGGGAAGCAAGTACGTTAGCCACCGCACCATCTCGATCCCCAATTTTCTTTGTGTGGAACCAATCACACATGTATTCATTCTTTTCTGCAGTTTCCGAGGAAGATCAGGTTCGCGTGAAACTGCACCTTTTGGATGGTAGCGGGAGGTGTCCAAAGAGTTTTTCGGATTTGCATCCGGCCGAGCCCTCTAGACATTAAACTGTCATCGCCTTGGGTTATTCTCATAAACCACAAAAAAATCCTCCTTGTACATACTTCCGAGCTATAAATGCTATCATTACCATTAAGTTCACGCTACAGCAGCCACTATATTGTTTCCTGTTACGCCATTGAGCCTATTATAGCGTTTTAAAAATGCACGTAGTACACGTGTATAAAAAATTGAATTAGCAACTTATCTTTAGACTGAAATTTTACGTGCTTCTAAATTATGCATCCGGGCTATACATATGCACACATCACTCCACACCATTACAAAAATACCATTAAATCTTAGGGGAAAACTGCCTAATTTAGATGGAAAATTCAACCGAAAAGAGCGATGGAGACGGAATGAGCCCATGCTACTTATGTAGGGGGATTAAGCTGATTTATGTTGGCAATGCGCCATTGTTCCGGACCTGAATTCTTTAACTTTACGTTCGATCGTTAGTTGCTATGTTGTCGGCCAAATGGAGAAACTTAAGAATCGAAAGGCGTGATTACTTAAGTTTGCGTTCGAGCCATTGTATTCGACGCCTGAAAAATGTGGCACAAGGTCAATTACGGTCAAAAAAGGGTTGGTTTTAATTTTTTAATAAACTTATAGTTTGAAAAAAATTGATGGAATTATCTAATAGCAACTTTAAATTACGTAAAGTAATCATATTTGGTACCTGCCATAAGTTGCGTTACACATTGCTATGAAATTATGTTATGAAAAGGATGTGTGGAGTGACGTTGATTTTAGTGATTTCTTATTATATTTTATAGATTAACTTAAGTTATTTTGTTGCTGCTGGTTCGTATGTTTTTATAAAGTATTAAGATTTAGTCCGTCGAGGGACGAATTTCATTCTTAGGGTGATTCATGGTATTATTTCAGCTCTCACGACAGTAAATTCAATTGGTATTTAGGACGAGCTGAGGTTGCTCGTGAACTTTTTTAAGTTTCATTGTAAACATCTCCGTATATTTCCAATTTGTGTGTCCCAGAGCTTGGACTGTGATTACATTTTGATCGTAACAATACCGCAAGAGGTATGTATAATGATCGTTTAAAGTTCTTATCACAAGTCCCTAGTCAATAACTGTGAATTAATTCGATGTAAAACTTAACCTATATTGTCATCTTGTTATTAAGGAATAACATGTTTATATACTGAACACTATGTACCGAATCAATCTTCTGCGTGGAAGATTCTTTGATGGAACTTGGCCCGTTGACAAAAAGTACGAATCCTAGGAAGAAAGTGAGGTGCAATCAATAAAAGGACGTCGCCATTCAAATACTCCGTGGGGCCGATAAAATCGAAGAATGCTAGGATGGGTGGTGAATAGCCCTATTTATAGGGAAAATAAAGACATCTACTGTCCGTGCGTCTGGGTCCACTTAATTCTGGTGGGCGGAAAGGAACCACCATTTCAGCCACAGGTTGGCGGGGGGGGGCTGTGTCGGAGGCGGATTCCAAGACAGAGCAACTGGGATTATGCCAGCCATTACTAGCATAATTGCACTCAATTCCACGGTCACCACACTTCTTGAAATTGTGTCGTATCCATACACTAGAGCGTTACAGAACACCACAGAGCAATTTGGATTCACCACTCCGCGCGCACAAAAGGGCAGCGCGATTCGATACCGAAAGAGAGGCGGGCAAAGGAATTAATTTCTCTTTTTCACTGTATAATTTTGTATTCTTTCCCTTTAAACATCATTGAGCCATTAAATGTTAATAAAAATCTTGCAAAACACTTAACAATGCGAACAATTATGACTATAAAGCTTAAACTGAAATTGTAAAGGGTGTTTCATGAGCGTTCTTATTATGTTTAGGAGGTTGCGTGGGATTTGAAGCAGTTTTGTTCTGATGAGCAGATGACCTCAAACCCTAATGTAACGAACTATGACACCAAGAAAATCAGTAATGTGTTAGTAAAGCAGTAATATTTCACCAAAGTTTGAAATTATCTTTTTATAGATGTAATTCAATTCATAGTTGTACCATCGGAAAAGTACAAAAAGTAAATGTTTCATGAACAGAAATATGGCACTTAATTTCTTTACGTTGGTATTATGGGAAAATGGGACTTCAGGTATGGCATTATATAAATATGAAATGCACGAAATTATTATGTATTAAGGTTGGTGGCGGCAGTCCAAGTGTAGAGCGTTGGACTAATGACTTGAGGACTCGGGTTCGATTCCCGGACAAGCCTCTCTGGGTACCTGCAGCTCCACCCAAGCTATGTGATTAATCGGGTTCCAGATCTTTCTGGAAAACCATAACCATCACAGGGAAAGGAACTGGCCCCCCTACCCTGATGTATGAATTTCACATGGAATGATGGTAGAGTTTATTTATTTATTTTTTTTATTTATTCAGTATAAGTCCGAAAACAGCACATTTTGGCCTTTACATCGAACTATTAACAACGATAACAATGGTCACATTTTACAAACACCCAAGCCCTAGATGGAGCGAAACTCACCCAGGCGGGAATCGAACCCGCGACCCTTGGAATGGCAGACGAGGACGTTACCCCGCCGCCACCGGGGCCGGCTAGTTCACCCAGTACACGCCGTAGGGCTTAGTAATGGGTGAACTCTACCATCACCTACCAAACCGACCTTCGGGTTGATTACTGTATTTATGGTTTTCAATGTCTTGAGATTTCTATTAAGTTTTCGTTGAGTATTGTACACGTCATCTGCCCAGTTGTGAGACTAATAAAAATTGTTTATTTACGCAAAAGCGAAGTATTTCCTTGGGCTCATTTTGAGTTCGTTTGTCAATGAGAAAAATTTGAAATAAGTGCAGTACTAAGCCAAAAAATGTGAAAAAAATCCTTCGTCTGGGCTTGTTATTTCCAATTTCGTTAGGAGGACGTTCATGATAGTTACGCAGGGAGGGAGAATTGGTTTCCGGGATAATTTGGTACCTTACATGTCCCTCTGGTTTTGGGCCAGAAACTGAGTTGATAAATTTATTTAATGAACGCCACTCCAAACTGCGTCATTGGTCATTATGATACCAGAGGCAAGCTTCTACGTAAAAGTTGAAAAAATCCTTATAATCTACGTATGTGAATATTTGGAGTGTGTAGAATGATCTTAGCACAACCGAGCTGACAGCGGGGGAGATGAAGACGCAGAGGACTGCCACCGTTGGAATAGGACCTTGGGATGTTAGTGCGATGGTATGTTCTGAGAAGTTGTAACATATCACGAAAGAACACGAGCATGGAAGTGTAGATTAAATTCTGCGTGCGTGAGATGACATGGTGAGACAGCGGGGATTACTGGAGCGATAATTACAGAGTAATTTATGACAGGGGGAGGGAGAAGAGTCAACGTGGAGTAGCCGTGGTTCTGATTAGGAAACTGAGACTGGGGTGAAGGGTAGCGAATATGGAGCAGGTGGGTGATAAAATTTCATTGGTAGAGATAAAAGCAGACCCAATCGATCTAGTGGTATACATCCAACTGAGCATACCGACGAGAAGTCACCGGGAGAAAGAGTGGATAGTTCGTAAGACCGATTAAAAGAAATAACTGGGAACGTATGGGGTAGGCGGAACTTAATTTGGATGGGACAATGCAACGCAGCATGCAGACCGCGGACCTACTGAGTTAAAATTAAGGGAGAAAAATGAGTGTGTTTGCCGGAAAAATTGAAAAAGCAGTTGAATTCTAAAAATTAATGAATAATGAGAGTTTATGTCATAAAAACATTTTTGACAAGGTGCGGAATCAAATTCTAGGATCGAGCAGCTTGGATGAGGTCATCTATTTGTCTTCTTGGCTAAAAGACAAAAGAACTCAAGTTTTAACAGAATTTATTTTCTTTGAGAAGTCACTGTAACATTACTTTAAAAATGTCCTTAATTTCCATTGACTAGCGCGAGCAGTAAAAAAATTAATGCCCTACTCTAAACGCCCATTAACGAGGAAATATCAAATGAAAAGGCAATTGAAATGACCATCCATGATCGGGCACACTAACTAATGATTTTTGAAGTGTGATGTAATGTAGCCTGATTTCTTTGTCTACTTTCACCTGAAGTCTAGCGAACTCTGCTTGATGAGATCCTACGTCGCTCCTTATTTTCTTCACTCCAGCAAACAGCACTGATTTTTTCCCCTGCAGTCCCTTAAAAATGTTTTCCTCTCCACGACCTTTCGCTGTTTACCCTCTGTCAAACCCCCAAGTTTATTATTCCATTTTTCAGTGACTTTTTTATTTTCTTTTTTCTTGGCTTCTGGGAGGTTGTTCATTTCCTAGTGACGAAGAAGAATCCATATTTTAATAAGTATTTGACTATCGTATTATATTTGCTTTGAAGATTAAATTTCCATCTTACTCTCCATTTCATACAATGACTATGACCACGAATCATATCGTTCGTAAGTTAGAAGACTCGTCATTACAAATCTTTCTCTGAGAGCTTAGGCCTTTCGTGTCGGATTATGTGATCTCTGGTCCCTTCTCAAGACTCCCGAATCTCCGTCTTACCTTCAGGAGGTCAGCTTACTGCAAGGTAGCT
Organism: Hetaerina americana; assembly: GCF_022747635.1. NCBI lineage: Eukaryota > Metazoa > Arthropoda > Insecta > Odonata > Calopterygidae > Hetaerina > Hetaerina americana. The sequence goes on from NW_027286292.1 coordinate 15,962,514, forward strand.
ATGAGGCCCAGCACATGGAGGCCACTTGGTAAGGGCTTTCAACTTCTATTGCTAGTATTTACCCGACGATGAATGTCTTCACTTCAGGCATTTCTGCAAATACAGAATATTCTCGGAAAGAAAGGTAACGCATCGGATTATGCTATTTATCACCACCTTTTGATCATTATGAATAAAAATTGTATGCATGTATCGAAATACCATACAGATGTTGATTTTTTGAGTGCGTGGCCTTCAAGGTATCTCAGAAAAATTAAAAAGGTTTCTAGTCCAATTTCAGACCTTATACAGTTGGAGATGGTAACTCACCAAGATAAATCATTTAAGACAGCGAAAAAGCTTCTCGTACACATTCATCCACCCCATATCCGTACAGTTTGACCATTATTCACGCAACTCAAGGTGGATCTTAGTCGGATTGAACCACGCTTTCCATCCCCTGCCATGGTGGGGTGCCTGGTATCAGACGCATCTACTACCTCAATCCATGGCCCCGCTTATTCACGTAATTCCTCCCTATCCCAGCCTCGTTGACCCCCCTTTTTCCTGCTTTCCCCCTTCTCTTCTCCCCATTTTCACTATGTGGAGTATGCACAAGACTCGACACACGGGGTACTACTCGCATTGAAAATGACATAGTGTCGAAATCATGGTCGATACGAGGGTAGTCTGAAAAGTTTCCTTCCTCAATATGAAGACGGTGGCACTCATTAAAAAAAGTTTGGAAATGTGTTTGCGCATGCGTTGAAAGGTAATCACCAAATTTTCTGCCAGTTTGGACTCTCAGTTGTTGTTTGACAATCGTTTGAGTGATTATTTGTGATATTTTTTGTAATAATGGAAAAAATCGAGTATCGAGCGGTATTTGTTATTAAAGGGCAATATGCTTACGCAATTCAAGGACGAGTTGGACGCTGTGTATGGGGGACTGCAGTATCATTCCTGATGGTTAGTGTTCGGCAAAAAACTGCGACAACCACTGATAACATCGAATAAGTTGACCAAATGTTCCTGAACGACCGTCGAATTAAGGTTAGAGAGATAGCAGAAGCTATGGGTATATCGTAAGAACTTGTCATACAGTGACTGAAGGATTGGACGTACGTTAGCAATCCGCGCGTTGTTGTGCCTCATTGTTGTGCCGCGTTGTTGCGCCATTTTGGACCAAAACGCAGTCGATTGAACATTTCTAATACCCTTTTGGAGCGGTTGAAGCGAAGCGAGTCGGATTTTTTGCGTCAATTCCTAACTACAGATGAAACTTGCATCCACCGCTACACTTTCGTTACGAGACGAAGGAACAGACAAAATAATGGACCGCAAGATGACCAGTTCCATTAGAGGCTTCATCGACCGGGAAGGTGTAGGCAACTGTTTTTGGGATAGTCACGGCATTGTGTTCATCTTCAAAAAGGTAAAACAATAACGGGAGAATATTACGCATAATTACTTGACTAGCTGATGTCAGAAATTGCAAAAAAGACCGCATTTCAAGAGGAAGAAACTGCTTTTCCATCAGGACAACGCACCTGCTCACACTTCGGAGGTCGCAATGGCTAAAATTCACGAATTGCACTTCGAATTGGTTGATCCCTCGCCGTATTCACTAGATCTGGCCCATAGCCACTTTTTCCTGTTTCCTAACCTTTAAGTTTCGCTTGGAGGAGAAAATTTTCATCGGAAGAGAATTTTCATCACATACGTAAACGCCCATTTTTCGGAGAAATGCGGACATAGGTTGAAAAGCACAATTGATGAGGAATACCTTTGCCTTACCCCTCTTCTTACAATGTCTATCCCGACTTACCATCCACTACTCGCACCTGAGCAGTCGGAGAAAGATGCACAGGTTGGGGATGTTTCATATCTCTCGAATCTACTCCTATTTTCTGCAATGCATTCATTAATGCTACCCAATTCAGGGTAACGAAATCTCTCAGCCAATTTTCTTCCACATAAATGCTACTGCGAATTAGCTCTTTCAAATTTTCCGTAGCCCAGTAGTAGTTCCGCGGGAATGCTATTTACCTCCACGGCCGTATTTGATTTAATTTCTATTAATGGCCTTTCTATCTCGCTATTAAGTATGCCTGGACCTTAGCTTTCCCCATCTCTACCATATTCTCCATGTCTCAGCGTGTTGGACTGTCTTTACCGTATTTATTATGTATATATTTGTTTATATCTGTTGAGTCTTTCCGGGTTCAATAAATAATTTTCCTGATGTATATATGGTACGCGGGTCATACAATAAATCCTCAGAAAATCCAAGAAATGGTGCTCGTAGTATTGGAAAGTGTTTGCTTTTGGTAAGCCTCATCACTCACTAGACTGTTGTTAACGTTTCAGATATATCCACCTCGTAATTTCATTTTCATACTCGATTGAAGCAGCAAACTTTTCTTTATCTAGAAATATGAAAAAAAACTAAGTGTCGTGTGGTGATAAAACAAACAATTAAAAAGGCTTAACACCCAAATAGTTCAAAGCCGATTTGAATGAAGTCCATGGCACATCGACTCTTGTGTTTGCGACTGTTTACAATTGGGTAAATGAGTTTAAACGTGGCCGTACATTTACAACTGACGAACGTCATTCGGGACGTCCAGTGGAAGTGACTTCCTCCGAAATGAATGTCTAGCTCAATGGTGTGGTCTTGAGTGATCAACGAATCTAAATTCGCGAAATAGTTGAGGCCAGAGACCACAAGGTACAGTGTTTTCAATTTTGCACGAAAAATTGAGTGTGAAAACATCTTGAATAGATGAGAGTCGCGTGCGTCGAAGAAGGTCATCGCCAGCATAAATGCCTACTTTGAGAACCTGAGAACCTTACCTACTCTTTAGATGGCTCAAAAAGTTAGTGAACCGGTGGGAAAAGTAAATCGAGCTTAAAGTAGACAATGTTTAAAAGTAAAACAACCTCCCAAAAATAATTTTTCTATTTTTTCTTAAGACTTCTTGAACAACCCATGTATTTTGCAAGAGTTTCTCTTTTGTCTTCCTGATAATGCTCTCATCTTCCAGTGAAGCGCACCAATTTCATCATTCTTTCGTAAACTACGTCTGCCACCACGCTTCTACGCCCTGTTAGTTTCCCGCCTCAGTTTGTTGTTAAACTTTACAATTTCTTCTTTCTAATTCTGGATTTAATTTCTTCTATTTACTCCATTCGTCCGTTTTCGATCTCTTCTGTAAGCCATGGTTTCCTTGCCCTTTCCTTATGTACTACTATAGTTTTGGTGGTAGTCTCAATATTCCATTATATGCTATCATTTTTCTTATTTTGCCTTGGCCTCCCTGTCCTCATTCACAGTTTACTCCACAGCCTGCTGATACCTCTTCCTTTTGTTCCGCTTAATACTTCTACATTCCATTTCGTCATCTGCCTTACCTGGTGTCTCTTGAATCTGATGCTATTAAAGTATGTACTTCATTAGAATGAAATTATGACCTTAAGCACCCGCTCCAGGGGTTCTGTGTGGGAAACGCTGTTCTTAAGACTGTACCTAACTATTATACAGTCGCACTGATATATCTTTGAATCCATGGCTTTTACACGTTTAAATACGTCTACGGCGAATTAAAACCAGGTGTTCGTTATTATTAAACACTGATCCTACCACTATCAGGAAATGTCTCAGGTCCGCTGGCTTGCGAATTATTAACAGAAACAAACTTCGTTTCTGCCATCCCTCTCTTTCTTATGAACTGAGAAAGATTTCGGGAACATGTCGAGGTCCGCGATTTATTTCGATGATGCTCTCAGTTCCAAAAATAATATCACCATCTGCACTCCAATTGAGATGGTATAATTCAACTGCCTTATTTTTTAAACAACTGCATTTACCCCACCGTTAACAACCGTTTATCAAGGCACTAATTTGATTTATTCTGCGGGAGTTATGTTTCGTTTTATCTCTAGTGTTTACTTGTTCTATTATCTTGGGAATCTGAGAGTCATGGCCTGATCTGAAGTGACAAAAAGTGCTGAATCTTGCCTTTTTTTCCGAATATATGAACTGCGTTCTTTTTTGCCAACTGTTCTAAACACTAGAAAAGTGTTCGTGTATCCTACGCAGTACCTACTGCGATGCTTCGGCGGTATGATGAACCCCAGAGCGATTGAACGGTATCCGACACGATTAGAGGACATGCCTTATATCCACGAAGTCTATTCCATTAACTCAACAAAATCCCTCCAATTTTTCATTAAAACCCTGTATATGAGTCGAGTTTGGATGGATAAATGCTTGCTTAAAAATTCGGGCAAAAAACCTCAAATTAGAAATCAAAGGCATTTTCCTTTACTTTGGTAAATTTGTATGCAATTGAAGTTTCACTGCTAATTGCTGCATAATACCTACTTAAAATGAGATCACAACTAGGTTTGTTGATGCGTGGAACTTAGTGGAGTGAGTACGCCGTCCGTTAGATGGGACGCTAAGCTGCGGACCCATTGGCGCCTTTCGTAAAGAGTAGGCTAATGCCGACGCCGGGTTTCTCTCCACTCTTCATCCTTCCCTGTCCATCTCTAATGGCGCAAATGACCTCAGCTGTCGGTCGCCTCCCCTAAATATCACTACAACGTATTAAAACCACACTGCGATTGACCGAAATGAGTCTTTACGTAGGTATCCGCTGTAACAATACATTTCTCAAAGGAAAACTGAGTTCCAAACTTAAATTGAAGTAAATTTGGGTCGCACATGTCGGATAGATTGGTAAGCATAGCACGAGATATCCGTTTTCCCAATAGGGAAATGGAAGTAAGTGCACGGGTGCAAAACATTTTTAATTTTAAGAATTCACACATTTATAAATTCCACAGAGAAAAATAGGGATAGAGTAGTTTTATCGCTTTTGGTTCTGCAGAGGCGCGACCTGCGGTGGAATCCGTCATTGGGAAAAGTTGATAATACCTTCTCACTGAAAAATGCATAATTTCAGAAATAAACAGAAAAGGTGCCTATTTTTTTGAAAAATTGTTTGAAGAAAAAGCTTCCCTCAATTATGAGAAATACTCGATTGGATGCGAATGGAAGTACGAAGATAACGTGCTAGCAACACACTATTAGATTAATAAAAATCTTATGAATTTATTGCTGACATTGAGGGAGAAATTGAGCCCCTAATTACATCGCTACATGAGACCTCACGAGAAGTAAAGAGGAATTGTCTGCCGAAGAAAATTAAAAGCAATCCTGTCGCTCGCACGGTGCATGACTAAAACCGTAGATGTATGGCAGTTGGAAATTTCCGAAATCAAAATGATACCCTAACCATAAGCAATTGCCGTAATGAGAGTGACCTAAACTGCCTGCCACTCGTCTTTTGGTGGCTTACAGTGTTTTATCTAACTTTTCGTGCTGCTGGGAACACATGACTCATGAAAATGACCTCTTGTCATTCTCATGAATCCAGAGGTCATTTTCAGTTAGGTGATCGTTATTGAAACTCTCTTTTGTCTGATATTTGTTCGCTTTTATCCGCATTGAATCATCCGAATTACGGATTTCCTCATAGGAAAAGAATGAAGTCATACAATTGTCATTATTTAGTATTATATTGCTCATTTCCGGGGCATTGCAGATAACATAATGACGTTCACTGATAAGGTTTTGATGAGGCTTTCTTCATTGTAATATTTGTGTTGCCAGTGCCGGTTGTGAATTGAATTGTCCACGAAAGCGAATTGAAATATAGAAAGAAAGAAAATATAATCAAGCTTTTCACCCGACGTCACCTGACTCCATGACACGTGGAGTAGAAAAGGAAAAGAAAATTAGTAAAAGGTCATATTAATGGCACTTTCAGATCTAATTCTTTCGCATGGTTTGGAAATGATGCACCATCAACAAAAGATTCGCAAATAATCATTATTTTATGCACTTTTCCATCCAAAACTAAAGCCATCCCGATCCCAAAATTTGAGCTTTCATTGAATTGATAGATCCAGCCTGAGATTTAAAGGCTACCCGCTGCTTCCAATCCATTTTATGTTTTATCCTTCTTTCATTCTAGCCAAAACTGCGTGGAATATGGGCATTGGCCATTATTTTTATCCATTTATTAATTCGCATGATTAACGATAACTGGGAACTATTTTGCATCATGTGTTAAAATATGATTTTTGAAAACAGTGAGCCAATGGTAAATCATCACTATTCCAGTCAATTTATTTTGCATAATTTGATCGGCTCAAGTCAATTCCAGTCACCCTCAACTCGAGAGAAGTTAGTTAATTCGGATGTGTACCTTTACTTTGTACCTTTTTATGTTTTGATGGTTCGGTCGTGACGGCCCTTGTGTTGGTCAGGTCGGTTCGGATCCATGTCCATTGTGACTGATGCCAGTCGCAAGATAGAAGAGAAAGGGGAGGGAAGACGAGAGTATCCGAAAGAGGGGAATAATGAGTGGAAGGGGATGTAGGAGAGAGTTACGAGTGGAGCTAACAGTTGTATTCGAGTGATTATCGTTGGCATACGGTTTTACGTTATGCTTCTTTTGTTTCTGAATGGAATGAGCTTTTGCGAAGGATCAATTTTCAATTTCACCTCTAAGTTTCTCATGAATAGTATCAAACATATTTTTTATATAATTTACGTGCACCTACTTACACTTCTCAATGGTTTTATCCTACGGCAAACATAAACATAACGTAAGGTAACGTAAGCATACGTTTTAATTCTGCTCATTAAAATTTTCGACTTATGAAAAATTAATGTAGAAACCCTGTTTTGCCAAGGAAAGATGTTTGATCCTATTTGGAATGATAGTTGAAAGATTTCATGAGTGCACACAATGTCAAATTACCTAAAATATTTTTTAGTCGCTGCTGCAGTAACATTATCCCGGAGGAAGCGACGAAAGCAGCTACAGGGTTACGTTCGTCATTACCATGTGAATAGAGCTTTCCAAATTATGCGTCGCGTGTATGTAGCGCGCAGCGAACTGTCTGTATAGCGATGAAAACCCTTCTGAGCATCTCTTTCGAAGAAGGGATTATATTCTATAAATTTACTATCTTCTGGAAGAGAGAAATCCCCTTAGGTAATCCTTTAACAATGTGGACATCCTTTAAGGGATTGCTTGCTATTTATTGGGGGAGGGATACAAACGGCGAAAATAACTTCACCGTTAGAATGGATACCCCACGTTAAAGGTGGGTTTCCGAGTGATCCCGGGCGTTGTTGCTCTGTTGTATTTTATATTGATTTTACATTAATTGTCCTCCATCCATATGCGCTTTCTTTGAAAGTGGTACATACATTATGTTTAAGTACCTTGATGCCGTTTTTAGGTCAGTTAACGTTAATCCTTCAAGTGTGGTAATAGGTTCAGAATGGAAGTTTTCCCCGCATTTCAGCGTTTGGCTCTTCGGTATTTTTTTAATCCTTTGACATGGGAATCGTAGGCCTTTGTGTTGTCGTCTTACGTAACTTTTCCCCGCAGGCCGTGCGAGGGTGGACTCAAGGGGCCTTTCCCACTCCTTCCTTCCCTAACCTCCCCTCCCGGTGGCAGACGGATATTCGCGGCAGCCTTCCCCCTCCTCTCCGCCACACTTTGTGCCCACGGGGACTTTTGACCCCCGCCCACGTCCCCCCCCCACCAGCCAGTAGCAAGCGTGGAGGCGCAGTGCTTCTTCGCCAGGTGATGGCTCGAGTTTGGTTTGTTGACTCGAGCTGATGTTTTTGGGTCATTTCATTTTTTTCATTTATGCCCACGTACCACTGCCCTTCATGCCGTCACCTTTCGGGACAACTAAACTTGAGAAAAGCTTGGTGTTAATTTTTGCCGCACCGTAATAATGGGCGAATAGCTGTTCATTTTAGAGAATAGTTCACTTGATTTGATTTATTCAACTGAACTGTCGCGCATGTTGTGTTGACTGCACATGCGTAGGGTTACGAAGATTATTGCGCCAAATCTATCCAGATTTGGCGCAATAATATTCAATAAAGATACCTCTAAATAGGTTTTTTTGATTTTATAATTTTTATGAAGAGGGGAACACAGGAAATTACTCATCGCCGTATTTTTCCGGGGGTGTGGTTTATTCGGAATGCCTGATTACTTTAATTCGGAAATTATCATAACTATGCAAATTTAAAACACCATAATTATTGCGTTGAAGCAACAGAAGGTTGGTTTTGAATTATTTATTAACTTAATAACTATCCAGACAATCGAACTTAAACAGTTGCGAAAAAATCGGGGTGCCTTGGTTACAGAATTGTATGTTTAACCGCTTCCGTGTGTCAGCATTGTGAGTACTACGGGGTATCTATTTTACCTTTGGCTCCTGTCGTATTGCCTGTGGATTTTTCGATGGAACTATAATCAAATTGACGAATAGTGATATTACTAAATGCTATAATATTGAACTCTATCTCACTATAGCAGTGAATAGTTTACTTTTCACTGTTCCCTCAAAAACTGCACATCTCAACCACACAGTGGGGTCGATTAGAAAAAAGCGGACCTAAGAACTTCAGTTGAGATTTTATGGCAATTTCTAGGTATTTTCTGATGTTTTTTTCAGCTGTCAAGTTCGATTTCTAATTGATTCTTTATCTCTTAGGTGTACAACTCTGAAGGAAAGAAAAATATTAAATCAATAAATAAAAAATCGACTTTAAATTCAATGCATCGTTTTTAAAATTTTCATTATTTGATGTTTGAAATATGATTCTCTGGTAGCGACCATTCAACTCACGGCAACCGGGTTCCTACAACTTCTTTAAATTCCTTGGTCTATCCCAATGTTCGCATGTGGTCACACGCTGGATCATAATTCTGTTTCTTCCCGTTTATGGCAATTTCCTCGTCAACTCGACGCTCTCTCATATAATTTCTTACACAATCCATGCTGGCCATCTTGTATCTTTCTACCTTACTCCCACTCAATTCCAAAAGAAAGTTACTTTCCTTGAGTCTGACAATTGGGTTTGTATTTCAGAAATTACAGTAGGTTCGAAAAATATGCAAATTTTGCATGAATTTGCTCGAAAAGATATGAAAGGATGCGGCGCTTAAATTCGGACAAATTTCAATTTGAATTTCCCACCATGTTGTAGTTCCACTGGAGATTGTGATTGGCGTTCTTGAAAGCAATAGGCATCTAGTAAACAGTCACAACCTCAAAATGGCCGAGATGTTACGTACAAGTGCGCAGTACAATCGCAAAGCCGCTATTATCGAAAGTGTTCGCGCTGGGCGTTATATTTCGAAATAGATCGATTCTCCTGGTACCCCAGATCTACTGTTTACGATATTGTGGCTAAGTATAATAGTAGGAAATTTCATTCGAGGAAACGCGTGTTTGTCCGGATTTAAGCGCCGCACCCTGTATAGAAACCGAGCAAAGCACATTTTGTGGAGCATTTGATGACGAAAAGCTTTTGATCCCAACATTTTCTTCTGGCCTCACATCCACAGGAATTGTCGAACAAAAAACCGACAAAAAAATAAAATTTCATTTTTCAACTATTTTAGCGGCGCTTCTTATGGCGGCGCGTATATGAGTTGTTAAACTATCTAGAGTCGGTTTGTAACAACCTTGGTTCAACCTTTTCAAATCTGCCCATTTTAACGCCACGCTGATGAACTATTAATAATAATAATTCGGCTTTATTCGGGCGATATTGAGACTGTGGCAGTCCCTTCTTCCATCTGATCCATCGTCAAATACATTCAATGAAAATATTGGTGTATTGCTGGATGCTAATATTTTCCCTAAACTTGGAGTCGAGAGGTGGAATCCCAGAGGCGTCGGTTTGCCTCATTCGTGCTCCCGGCATGCCGTGGCACCCCACGCAAGTGGTCCATGGAGGATAGAGTGAAGGAGTGCCCCCACGTGGGACGTCCCATCCAGTTTTCTGCAACACTGCCGCGAATGCCGTGCCGTTTTTGGCCATTTTAAGTCTCATCTCCCGCCAATCATCACGCTCCGTCACGCTGAAGCGAATCACACGCAATGACCTCAACCCGCCCGTCACCTTTTGGTAATTCTGCTGATAATCCTTGCCTTTGCGCAATGCTAAGTCCCGACTCCAGCCACGCTAATGGCGTCCGCTAGATGTTATCGAGTCGACCGGTTGCCGAAGAAAGCAAGTTAAACAAGAATTCTAGTAAATGTTGTGTTGGGAGCAGGATAAATGATATGTTCGTGGTATTTCCCTGGGCCAGTCAGCGGCCGTATTAACTCGAACCGTATCAGCCGCTACTAGCATAAGTATAACAACAACAATTTTTAATATTTTCAACTAAAACTTTCGCTCCAATCATAAGGAATTGTTTTTCAATTTTACTCTAATACGAGGGTAAATTGAAAAGTTCTCGGAACGAAATGGAAATAAACGACTTACCTCAGAGAAACTTTTTTATTTTCATTGTAGCCTCCTGTACACTTATGCACTTGGTCCAGCGATGTTCCAATGTCTTTATCCCATCTCGAATATTAGATGCTTGCTTCAGGCCTGCTAAGTGCCCGTCTACTTCGGCTGTTAGTTCTTCGTTTGAGGAGAGTTTCCGTCCACCGAGGAAAATTTTTAAGCTTGGGGAAGAGATGGAAATCTGATGAAGCCAAATCAGGCGAATTAGGCGGGTGTGGCTCCAATTCAAATCTTAGTTCACGTATTTTTGCCATGGCAACGATAGTTGTTAATGGGTGTGCATTGTCTTGATGAAAGATGACTTTCTTCGTGGCTTAACCTGGCCTTTTTTCGTGTATCTTTTGCGGTAGTTGGTCCATTGAGGTTAGCGTAGCATTGTCCATTGGGAAGAGTATATAAGCAGAATCTCTTTCGCATCCCAGAAAACTGAATCCATTACCTTTCCGGCCTACCGTATTGCCTTAGCTTTCTTTGGTGGTGGTGAATGAATGAAGTGTTTCCACCGCTTTGACAGCTGTTTTGTCTCTGGGATAGTGAACCCGATTTTTATCTGTGGTCACAAACTGGCGCAGAAAATCTTGTTGGTTGCTCTAAAAACGGGTGAAACATTGTTTGGAAATTTCCATTCTGATGCGTTTATGATCCAGCGTCAGTAGTCGCGGCACCCGACTGGCGGATAATTTTCTCTAATCCAATTCACTGTTAAAATATGATATGCCCGTTCAGATGACATCCCTACAGCTTCAGCGATTTCTCGCACTTTCAGTCGGTGATCCTCCAAGACTATTTTTTGCCCTTTTGCAATAATTTCTGGGGTAGCGGTACATTTCTACCGACCACTCCGCGGATTATTATTCAAGCTGTCCCGACCAAACTGAAACAGAATTTCCCAGTGTGTTCTGAAAGTCGGCATGAATTTCCTTCGCTTTCATACCTTTATTTACGAGGTATTTAATCACTGCTGGAATATCAATATTTCCCATCTTCACAAATCACTGCACGGAAAGAACAATAGAGAGGCATCCGCATCACAGATCGCTTTCCAGAGCACTGACGCGTTACGTGTTTATTCATAAATAATTACCTATTACTACGCGGGAAACTCGGTACGCTAGCGCTTACATCTGGTGGTGATTCCGAAAACCTTTCGAACTACCCTCGTATTATGACCATATATTACAAACGCAGTTGATACCGCCGTGTAATCATATCCTGCGAATATATTACGTCATGTAATCCTCGTGAGGAATGAGTGCGTTCTGTAAGCAGGCTGCTACTGCTATTCAATTAATTCTAAAAATTTCCGTGGTACTACTCCTGTGTGTTATCGTTCTGTATTATCCCTTTTAAACTGTATAATTGGAGGCATGTCTTATGCTCCCACTAATTAACAGTACCCCGTCAATTAACGACAATCCTCTAGGCTTAAATTCATTTTTGCCATTTATGTACACGTTAGATTTGGGCGCTTCAGACGGCAAACCTTCGGCCTCGCCACCTTCCGGCCGCAGATGCACTTACACTCGCCAACCGATGGCGAGGGAAGGAAGCGGCGGCCAATGGAATATTCGCTGCGTTCCGTGCGCAATCGGAACTCTTCGGGAGCATGCGTCCAGCCTGTATTTCCCTCCTCGACCGTTGTCCGAGGGGTAGAATCAACCAGCTAATGTGATTGTTTGCCCCTCCCACACTCCAATTGACGTCGCATTAAACTATCAGTCCTTCATGGCAGGATAATCGGAATTAGTTGCTGAAAATGCGACGTAATGGCACACGCGAGCGCGTGCGCACATACATGCACACGGTGTTTGCACTTGGCATTGAGTTTTAATGTACCATATGTGCTGGAGAAAAGTTGAATCCATTAAGAAAAGCTTTTGGCACGTTGCATTTGTTTAACTTTATCGATTAAATATAAAATGATCAATCGCACAAAATTATTTTCAGATAGTGCTTTCAACTGCCTTGCATCGTGGGGTAGTCGCGCATAAAACTTTGGAATATATTGCTGTTTCTTCCGAGTTTTGAGTACGAAATGTAAAAGGGAATACGAACTAATATGAGAACGGAATACATGAAAACCTCTGAAATGATCGAAGAGCGATTTATAATGAAAAAGAGAATAATTTGCGGAAAAATGACGAATGCATTCACCGAGTGGGAAGATATATTCAGATAGACTGTCAGTTTATTTGCAGTTTTCGATGCATGATGCTAACAGTAGGGGGGATCGAGATGGTGCGGGGGCTAACGTACTGGCTTCCCACCCTGAGGGCGCGGGTTCAAATCCCGGCGGTGTTGAATATTTTTCAGAGGTATCTCGATCCCTACTTGAGGTGCTTTGTGGAGGGCACTTTGAGTGAGTACGGCGTCCGTCGGATGGGACGTTAAGCTGCGGACCCCTTGGCGCCTTTCGTAAAGAGTAGGCTAATGCCGACGCCGGGTTTCTCTCCACCCTTCATCCTTTCCTGTCCATCCCCTATGGCGCAAATGACCTTAGCTGTCGGTCGCCTCCCCTAAAAACTACTACTACTACTACTGCTAACAGTAGTCTTTGGATCAAAGGATGTGCTTTTAAAGTATTCCCTAATCATTATGACATTCCTTGAAGATTGACCTCCATTTCGGACAGCCTTGGGTTAAAATTTTCTAAATGTCATATACTTAGATAATTAAGGACGACGGAAACAGTTGAATTCCTAGAACAAATTTTTAGCCATAATGTGACAAACGTTAAGTCAATATCTTTGGAATGGCCTTACGTTGAAGGCTATCGTATTGTTTTGAATAATCGCGGAGCTTGTCGATAAACCTGACTTGATCCAACGGCACGGATTTTTGCTTAGTCTGCGATTTTTTTGCGGAAGAGTATTTCTGCATTGCAATTGTTATAAAGAAAATTCAATGATATTTATGTTATTCAATTGAAAATACTTCTTTGGGATATTTACTACATCGTTTGGCCTGATACTCTCATCTACCGACCTTTATTTAAATTCAACCATTTTGGTTTTTCATCGTTTTTTCGTAGTAAATCCAAAATAAATGTAATACTGTTTTAATTGAAGGGTTCCACAGGTGTGCAGAATCTAGATACTTTTACATGAATGCGTAAAAAATATTCCGAAATCTTTCAAATTGATATATGATAGATAGTATCGATTACTATTGTGTATTCATAGTGATATTGTACTCTGAATTTAATATCGAGAACAACTGGTATCGATCAATCATTAGTCACTACCTTACGCTGCTCCAGAAATTGTGCGATGGGTTACGTATGTGCTCGACTTAGTTGATAGATGAAAGCAACGCAGAAGTGACCTAGAACGGCTTTTGTAACTGTGAAGGTGCTCGGAACGAATAAGGCGACTCGTAATACTTCCATTGTAACAACATGGTAAAAAAGACAATTTCCACAATGAAGGTAATTTAATGACCATTGCTTCAGCACAGTGTCATTGTCAAGGTCACGTCGATAATGATTCAGTGTTGAAACCATGATTGGCACATTAAATGTTGATCATTGCCTTATTTTATCATTTTATTGTAATGGAAATATGAAATTTTCACGAAGTGACGCCTTAAGTACTATCCTTTATACTTTATATTTTTTGATGTTTTCAGTTATTCGTAATAAAAAAAATTGTCGTAATTGTGTAGTTGAATATTTGAACTAGTGAACGGAATCTTGTGTGCGCATGTGTGGCAGTTCTGCTATATTTTCTACGCAGAGTATGTATATCCTCCCAAGGGATTGTTGCCTAGTTTAAAATGTTTATTATTATCTTTTACAGGTTGGTAGACGATCGGAGTGTAGTATGCCCGAGTGCCGGAGACCTGACCAACCCTCCAAAGAAGTTCAGAGGTGAGTACCTTTTCATGGTTGATTTTTAAATCGTTGTCTTTTTGGAATGTATCAGCAGGAGTGGTTGTGAAATGTCTTTTAGCAGCCGCGGAATTTGGAGATGGTACATTCGTTTCCTCCGTGAGTCGTTCGGAAACGAGCAAAGAACAAGAATCATATTTTTCCAACACGCTCGACGGGATATTAAACGTTAGTTTAATGGCCCATCTTCGTTGTAAGCTGCATTTAGTTTAACTTTTTTCAATGGACTTTTTCATGCAAACAGCACGCATAACATCAACGGAAATCGCGGTTTCCCCACACGTCTCTCACCCGGCCTGAGCTGTGCTACCTTCCTCGCCTTAGTTTTCCGCCCCACCCTACGATACAGTGCGCAATCTGTCACCTCACCCACCCCCACCCATCTCCAACCCCCTCCTTCCACTTTATGTCAGTATTGACCGAGAGCTGTCATTTAGTGATGGTGCAGTACTTGTGCCCTTCATTGAAGGCCATGTGCTCATGCAGCCGGGAAAAAGAGAAGCCGACGCCAATGACCAGCGCTCGGCGTGATGGCTGTAGAATTGCTGGTCGTCTGGCGCTGTGGTCCAGAGGTTCCCAGACCCCAGTGTGTGCAGCGGAACCAACCCCCTTTTAGGGCTCAGGACGAGTTTCCTCCTATGAGACCTGGGTGGGACTGTATATACAGATGAGGCAATTTAATGGATTATGAGCTTTTAATACAAAATTTCTTCCACACCTGGTAAAAAAAAACTGGAAGTGTCATGAATAAGGAAGGGTTAATCGAGTAATTTGATTACTCCGACGAAACTTTGTTTTGAATTGTTAGGAATTAAACCAGGGTCGCCAGCGATCGGGAAATGCAACAAAACGCGAGGAAATCGTCGCGGCTGAGTAAAGCAGGGAAATGTCGGAGGAAACGAATCCAAACTAAATAATTTTGCGTTCTTTTCATGTACCCACTGACTTTATTTGACTCATGCCGATGAGTTTTTCATTGTGAAAGATTGTTCATGATGGGCACATTTCTACTTTAAACGCCATAGTTTGAGGTATTGGAATACTCTGTCGTTAGGGAAGCTTCAACAAACAACGACCTCACTGTTTAAGATTTAAGCAATGCTACGATGATATTTCTGTAAGATTTTGCGCAATAAAATGTATGAAAACTAGAGATAAAACGTTTTTGGAATTCGTGAAAATATAATTATGAGATCGATGTTGATGATCCTCAGATAGCTGTTTCTCTGCAAGGGTGATACTGACGAGGATTTCACTGATTTCTATGAAAAACGGTATCTAGTCACAACCAACGGAGACTTACAGGTATAATGGTTCAATTCTGTGTATGTAACTGAACAGCTCCAGACGTGAAAGCCATAGCTTCATCAAGTCTGAGGGCCGGGCAAGTATATATGTACAAGAGTGCGGCAACATAACTTCCTTTTTTGAAATGCCTCCTCATTTGAAAAAATCACACAAAAATTACCCAGTTCATTAACTAAATGGTATGGAGTATTATTCCCAGTAGTGTGCCATTGAAGGTAGGTTTGTTGGGCCCAGGGACATTGGTATTCCGATGCCTAATTAAGGTGCTTTGTGGAGAGTACTTGTAAGTGAGTACACCGTCCGTCGGATGGGACGTTAAGCTGCGGACCCCTTTAATTTTATTGGAACCTTACTGAATCTCTCGCCATACTCCACCTACATTTATTTAGGTGTCAAAACCAACAATAATTTATCTATTCCCACCAAAAAGCCATTCGTTTTCCCCACGATGATTCCTTGTTCCGAAACCCTTTTATCCTACCTATAGCACTCGTAAAAATGAAAATCATGATATAGTTAGTAAAAACTCAGCTAAAACAACAGGTTTTTACGTTAGCGGCTCAGAAAGTTACCTCATTGAAAACCTAAACTCGTGAATTAACCGTCTTTCTACTAGGAATTCGGTGCTATAGTTAACCACGTGTAATCGAAAGAACGAATCACATTTACTATGAAAATGAAATGTGCTAGAACGGAGAGTCATATTTTGGGATATATATTTTCATACCTTTCTAGGATTTTCGAAAATTGCATTGTTTCGGGTTCTTGAGTTCGATTTTTTTCTGAATGTGTAGATTACGAGGGAAGAACGAGTGCTTGAATCTGTCTTTCACGATGTCTATCTCTTTAATTTTAACGTGGTGGTCGAATGTATCGATATAATTTAGTGCTGTAATAATTCCCTCTGTGTCGCCAGCAAACTCGGCGCCCTATACCATTCTAAAAGCCCAAATCTCGACTGCTCTCTTCGAGAATAAAGAAACCATCGGGTTAAATCCTCGAGCATATTTGACGGAGACATGCTTATCGCAAACCTTTTTAACAAACCTAGCGGATTTCCTCTGATTCTTATCAAAAACTTTGATTAATGTATTCTCCCTTGGACCCCAGATACGTTTCCCGCGTATGATGAATGTGGCACAGCTAAAACGAATTAGCAACTCTCTCTTACTTTTTCATTACATTTTCCTTCAACCCGTCTGATGAAATGTAGCCTCTGTGAGGCTAACTGGCATATTAATTCCAACGCGTGTACCCCATGAAAGGTTTGTTTTCAGTGTAATAACCAAGTAAATGAACTGTGTTTAAATGCGTAGCTCGATCCCATAAATTTAATACATTCTTTCTTGTTAATTTTACTTTTGATTCATTTGACTCTTTTGATTCCACAACTTCACTGTTGTACATCTTCTAATACTTAATTCTATCCCCGATTATGGACACCACTCCGATATCTTGTCTAAATCGTTAATGACGAATGACGCTAACTGCCGCTGTCTTTGTCTGCAAATCACTGCATTGCCTTCAAATAATCTAACGTTGCTGCTGTAGCGGCATCTTAGGTCGCTAATGTATAACAAGGAGAGTAGAGGCCCTATGACTTTTCCCTGCGGCACTCCTGAAGTCACGTCTTATGAACTCAACTAATCTACGACTACTTTTTGTTTGCGGTTTGATAAATAAGTCCCTAATCCGTTTAGTCTCTTCCTCGTTAATATGATGTACGTATATCATAGTTTGCGTATCAAAATTCTCGTGAGAGACCTTGTCGAAGGCTTTCTTGAAATGTAAAAGTACAGAATTCACTAGGGTATTCCCTTCCCCCAATTTCAGTGTACCATTAATTAAAAGACACAGCTGTGTCCTCATGATCTTCTTATCCGAAACCCGTGCTGATTACGGCAGAGCATAGTCCTACCGCCGAGAAAGACCATTGTGTTGCTAACAATGCTATGTTATACGATTTTACAGGATATCAATGTTAATTAAGCCTGGAATTTCTGCGGTCATCCCTATCGCCGCCATTGTGAAGTGGGGTAATGCTAACTGCATCCAGTCGCGATGTATTGAATTTTCTTTTATCGACTGTAGAAACGGATTTTAAATAGGGTGCGATGTCTACCGCAAGTTACTTCAGTATTCTAATGAGGATTTCTTCTGGATCCGGGGCTTTGTTTGGTTTTTTATTTAGGAGATACCTTTTAATTCCATCCTGAGACAGATTTCGCTCATAACCTATTCAGCCATGGCGTCATGTAGGTGGGATTTGTGCTTAGGGCACTCATAAATTCATGAAGCCGTATTTTATGACAAAATGAAGATGATAAATGAAATCTTCCGTGTTACAAGTTGTTTTTTTCCTGTGCAACGCTCTCAGCCATCCTTTCCAAGTTCAGCACAACTTGGAACGGATGTTCTCAGCATATGTACAAGAATTTTCCGTATTACAATAGCAGTGGTGTTGAGGAGAAAGTGACCGACATAGAAGGTGAGAATTACGTAAGGGATGTGAGTATAAGTTAAATGAATAAGAGCTTAGATGTTAAAATTTTTAACCTGTGGTTGTTCAAAGGTTTGTAAGACTGCAATACGTAATTGTGTTACCGTGTAAAAAGAAATAATATGGAATAAAAGATTAAGACAGCTGTTATTATTTTGCGTGTACCGGGGAAGGTCCCCAGTAAAGTGGCGAAGGTAATATTGGGCAAAACTTGTGTAGTGAATAAAAAAAGAATGCTTTTTAAGGTAAAAAATATTAGTGAGCTCCCTTCTGCATAATTGTGTGGAAATCAAGCTAGTGTGTGCCAGGATGATCATAAACGTAAAGTTATGCCGTGGGTGTAGGGTACTTGAGGAGTGTTTGTGGTACAAATAATAATAATAGGGGAGGGGGGATCTGTAAAATATGGAATAATGTGAATTGGATGCCCTGGTAAGAGGCGAGTGCGGAAGAAGTGTGCCACGCTGGTTTGGTAGCGGCGATGACCAAGTCAGCAAAATTATTTGCACCAGAATCCTTACTTGTGCTACTAACCCAAAAAATATGTCATCTGCCCGCTAACATACGGAAATATTAAGAGTTCCTGCCGAGGAAGACCTGCCCGCAGAATTCATAAAATAACTGCATAGCTTGTCATAAAAAATGTCTTAGTAATAATTTCGCCTTTATCCGTACACCATTGCCGAACCCTTAAGTAGATCTATTTTGAGTATAGCCAAACTGCTCTCTAATGATTAGAGGGAGATAACACGAGCTGATTTACAGCAGAGGAGTTGGGTGGCCAGTATGTACTGCAATAAATATTTTCCACTATTTGAACTACAGGTAAATTCATTTCAACCTAGATTTCGGTGGTTTTACACCATCTTCAGCTCTTAACCTAGGTTGGAGATAATTCGATTAGGGTGCTGTTGAATTTAAAATCATTATCATATTGAAGTGAAAATGAAAAATGTATGTAGCAAAAGTTTGAATTATGATTATATATAGCACTCGAAATTTGAATTATTTTGTTATTGACGGTATATTTGTGTCAAAGATGCCCATTTATTTTTTTACATAATTGAGGAGTCGAGAGAATCATTAATTACTGTTATCGCGTACAATGTCGATGCAAATGTGTCAATTGATCCTTTCCCGAAAAACATTATGGCTTATCGGGCCATTTTTAATTAATTTTATTGTGCGAAAATAATAATTCATATTGAGTAAAGCCAAAACAATAGTCAAGGTATAGCCTCTGACTTATGAAATTAAGAAAATATCTTCAAGATATTATGGTGTGCTTGCCGCAGAACTGTTAGCAAACCGTCGCAGTATTCATCATTCCTTTTACCGTTTTAAGCTGGTATATTCGGAGTGAATAATGGAGAGAAGTCGCTGCAAGCTAGGCATCTTCCTCAGAAAAATTGAGAATAGCGGGGAGGAGCAGTCTCTAAGATGAGTGGCGAATCCTAAAAATGTTAACTTACATAAATACGCCCTATGTATTTTCTTTGGTTTTCTCGGTGACAAACTGTTTT
Organism: Hetaerina americana; assembly: GCF_022747635.1. Lineage (NCBI taxonomy): Eukaryota > Metazoa > Arthropoda > Insecta > Odonata > Calopterygidae > Hetaerina > Hetaerina americana. Next base: position 15,982,130 of record NW_027286292.1, read on the forward strand.
TTGTTAAATAAATTGCGAGGAGGGCATGCTATTGTGGTGTCAGTGAAAACCAGCTAGCGGGCATTCTTTTATATTTGAAAATTTTATGAAATCTCTTTCTGACCCCGAGACGCAAGTCCCTAATTGACTTCGATCTCGAAAGGGAAACTTATTTCTTGTTTATTTGATTTTAATGACAATGACAATCGTTATCTTCGGCACTAACGTGGAGCTTCCTTAGCTTAAAATAATAGCAATTGGAAAAACTCGCCGTCCCTAATTCAAGGTCACCCGCGAAAATTACTATATTTTTATTGGCCAAGAGAGCAGACGGTCGGCACTGATTAGCGCTGAGTCTTATATTACAGCAAAATGGCTGGCGAGTGTTAGTATTTCATTTCTTTCTTGTGTCTCAAACTTTTGAATTAACTTATTCAGCTCTTTAAAGAGAACTTATTTTTTTCAAGAATAACTTTTATTTACTAGATACTGCGATCGTCTCGGTAGTTTTAAGAAAAGGGGGTTTGGTATGTAGGGGAGTTTTATATATTGTTGTAATTACTGTTTGTTTGACTTAGTTGTTCGATTTTCTCTAAAATGTTGTGAATTATATGAACTCTACTTATTAGCTGGCTTAAAATAAGGGTAACATGTAGTAACTAAGGCTGTTTCGTGTTATTTTTCTGCTATTTATGATTGGTATCGTTCGTAGAAAAAGTTGCCATTGCTTTTCGAAATCTCCAAATCGTCGTTGGAGGTAAATCGCGATGACCTGTGTATGGACACTGCTCTCATTATGAAGATGCAATATCTGATATGCCTAGCGCCCTGGTTTGGGATATAAATAGCAATGAAATTGGTCTCCGTAATGTGGTTTCCACTGACTGGCCATGTAGGCAGCGCTAAATTTGTTTCTCCAAATCTTTTCTTTGCCTATCGTTCGAGTATCTTTAGAGCAAAGCTATGTCCCGCCTCTTTCTAGAAATTTAGGCTGGGATCAATTAAAGGCATTGGCGTTAAGACCGGGGGCGACTAATGGCATTAAGAAACCAGCAAGGTGAAATCCGTGGAGGGTTTTTTTTGTGACTCGCCATGGACGGGGGTCGTCCCAGCCTCAACCTACCGGAGGAAGGGGGTTGTTTGCTTCCACCCCAACCCTGCCCCTCTGTCCCACTCGTGTGCAGTGGGCACGTTTGGCGAAACATCGATCTTTGCGTCCGTGATGGAAGCGGCGACGGCGATTCAGTCATCATGGGATGTGTGTCGGGCAATGGCGTTGGCTCTGCAAGGGTCTAGTGGTTACTCTTGAACAGAAACGGTATCGATATATCGACGAAAGGAAAGGGTCAGTATGTATATGTTTGCTGTTATTTTGCTGCTAGGAATAGTTCACCCGCACAATAAGTAAAATGATTGGAGGTAAGTCTTCATTAGGTGTTATGAGCTATGCTTGGTCATAATGTAGAACATTTTAAGCATCGGAATAACTTTTCATTAGCAAAAGTTTAAACAGATTTTAAAGGAGCTAATGCGAATAGAATGCAGTAAAATATTGCATGCCCCTATTCGACATAACCGTCTTATCGGGAGAATATAGTACCTAGGATACGGGGAATTGGATTTACAATGTAAAATTGAATGTTCAACCTACCTTATAAAGTTTAAAAGTTGAAAGTTCTAACATTAAAATTAGCGAACCTCTATTTTTATAATGATCTAGGAAAGCACTTTTTGGCCGTATTTCTTAAAAATGTTTGCTCTGGAGATTTCCCGAAAATATTAGTAAGGAGGCATCTTATAAAGGCAGGGAAAAGGGTCGAGTAAAGACGCTTTGCGTTCATTAAAGTAGTTCTTCGTTTGTCTTCCTCTCCGTCTTATCTTTTCTCCTTTCTTCTGCACACAGTGTCTAATCTACGATCATCTTCTTTCATTAAAACACCAGTTTGGAAATCCAGCGGCGTTGATCTTCATATGATTATGAAATATTTGTTGGATAAAAATAATTTCATAACATTTAAAAATAACATAGGACACCCGGTTTTTTTTAATGCGGCGATTATAGTAGTAGTTTTGAGGGGAGGCGACCGACAGCTAAGGTCATTTGCGCCATAGGGGATGGATAGGAAAGGATGAAGGGTGGAGAGAAACCCGGCGTCGGCATTAGCCTACTCTTTACGAAAGGCGCCAAGGGGTCCACAGTTTAACGTCCCTTCCGACGGACGGCGTACTCACTCAAAATGCCCTCCACAAAGCACCTCAAGTAGGGATCGAGATACCTCTGAAAAATATTCAACACCGCCGGGATTTGAACCCGCGCCCTCAGGGTGGGAAGCCAGTACGTTAGCCCCCGCACCATCTCGATCCCCACGGCGATTATCCGAACTGAAATCTGCTTTCCCTTGGCCATATCTGTTAGTAACTTACTAGCCTTACAAGTAAAAGATATTTTGATCATGCCTTAAAATGTTCAGGAACGACGAACTTTTTCACAGAATTTTTAACGAATTGTGTTGTATGTTTAGAATTATATGAAGAGGAATCTATGGAAAATTACGTGGTTCCTATCTCTGTACTGGAATTTACAACTTTCACGAAGTGTCCTGATGGCCGGAAGCCATGAAGGTTATCTATAAAATCTAAAGCTTGAAAATTCCGTTAAAAACCCCTTCCGATGTATTTTTCTTATTGCAGATTTGCCTGGTCTTTCATGTATTGTGCAGATGGAGGAATATCACATATTTGCCCTTATTGCGCATTTGAACGTCACAGGCATTATTGTTTGTCATCTTATCGTAGAATACACCTATTTGACCGATAATATCTAAATAATACTCCAGTAAACGCCTGCTGGGCTGTTGTATGTCCAACGCAAGGTGCGTGTTTGCAGTTGCATCGACGAAAATGTATTCGGTGTTGTCAAACAACGTCAAATAAGAGGGAAGTAACATACTAAAATGCCATGGCACTCGTTTCATTTGCATATCCTTTCCTTCTTTCTTTCCTTCGTCCATCAGTCGTTACCACTGTCACTCATTCCTCGGCGTGCCTCTCACGTCTGTCGCATGTCGACTAAGTTCGACGACCTTTTCGTCCCTCGTTAGTTTACCGGTGAAGTTCGATTTAGACGTTTCAAAATAACATTTTTTTTAACGCTGCTGTAAATGTCCTTCAACTCTCTACTACGTTGCCATTAATAATGGGTGGCGGGTCTGTTTAAGCATTTCTTTTGTCTCACACCATGATATATTTTACTGAACACGCCGAGGGGCGGGGACAACGCCACAACTTTGACGTCACACCAAATCCCGACGAACCTCGTTTGATTCTCTCTTCTCCGATCGGACATCCAATGTCGAATTCCAGTATTCGCTTTCAATCTCTTGCTGGTTTGTTCGGACTCAAATGAAAAGCCTCTCCTGCGGAGCGTCGGAAAATTCTTAGATTCTATCGTGAATGTTTTGAGCCGAGGCATCTGAAATGTGCGGCATTAGTTGTTCCAGGATTCCTCTATTGAATAGTTTGGGGAAAACCGGAAACTCAGACAAACAAATCAGAAATAATTTGGAGCCAACGGTGGCCGATGTTAGATACCTTGTAAACCGTAACAAAACCATAGCTCGGGAAGTTGATAAAAGTCCAGGTTTCACAAATTTATCTCTCCTTGTTAGTATGTTTTATAAGAGTGTCCACCTTCTGTGGTGTACTGTGAGTAGGAAAATGATTGGAGTTGGTTGTCTGTTAAGAACTGTGTTGCGCACGAGCAATTAGGCTGAAGGTGAGTGTCTTTGAAGCCATTTTCCTAATCATGGTGGCATGGTTACAGATGTGAGAATTGCCAGTTTTTTATTATATAGGCCTTAATTTCAGCAATTGTTCGACTGACCTGGATTACGGAATGTTTATTTAGTAGTTAAAATTAAGGTCTATTTAAAGAAATAAAAATAGACGTATTTCGGTTTTTCATTACCTGAAATTGTGAGGACTAATACCGCAAAAACTTTCACATTTCAATTGATAGTTATTTAATAAAGGGGTTAGGTAGAGGTGGGAATTTTTGCCCTTCAGTCGGTAGGGTCCCAAGGGAATTTTACTTGGAAGCATTTCAATTCGCGTCGGAGGCAAGGACGGAAGGGAAGCGGGCGGAAGACGGTGAGAGGAAGAAGAGTAGGTTTAGTTTGGTTCCTTCCGTGGTGAACCTTGGGAGGGGAGGTGACAGAAACCACATGCCTCTCTGGAGTTGGCCGGAGGGGTGACTCTCTAGTGCCTAATTCACGCAGTCGACATTCGGGAAGTACATATGTTCAAAGGTTTGGTCTTTCTTGGACTCGGCGTTAGATACAAATAGTCTCCAGGGAGGGCAATTTGCTGCCCCGCAGGAAGACGACGTAAGACAGGTGCGTTATCGTCTTAGCCTGTACCAATGCTTCAGTGATTATTTCCAGGTTGTCCTATAACTTCTTTGCGTCTCCAATCATATGACTTTCACGGCGCGTTTAATGAATTTCCATATTTCCGTTTGAAATTCCTTAAACAGTTTTCATTTCTCGGCACAATAACACTGTCGGATAGAAATAAATACATGCGCAATATATTCCCATGTGATCCTGTTGAAATGCGAGCAGAAATAATGTATTTTATCAAGCACTGAGAGTATTTTCATTGTTAGCTTGGCGGAAAATAGTCAAGAATCCAATATATCATTGTGGGAATATAAAAATGGCTATATGATATATTTTAATGTCGAGGAAGTATTTAAAGGGCAAGATGGAGCAAGTCAAGCACTGAACATGCATGTTTAAAATATTTATGTTGGCAGCCGAATCCCACTGATGATCCTTCCGTAAATTAACTTTATATATAACATTACTACTGTCAAAACATCCACATATTTTCATGCAGCTGGTGGTAAAAGTAGTAATGTTGGAAGACAAAAATGTAAGAATTCAGAATAAATGCAAGTTTGAGGGTACTCGATGCTCACATCGAGCAATGTGGGGAAAATAATTCTAAAACACAGGTCTGAGTGATGCGTGGAAAACTTTGCGACCGTGTTACCACCCCGTTGAAGCAAAAATCGAAACGCAGCCGAGGCAAAGCAGCGAATTATACATTTTGTTGCTGGCCTCTATAGTTACGTACGTCGATGAAGAAGACGGGTCCACCGCTACGGCAATCTTCAAAATCGTGTATACACGTAGATACATGTGATATGTGATTGTGTACATTAATTGAATGTATTTTTATAATACTGTTTGTTTTTTTTCAACTAAATTTGTAGCCATTGCCCATGTTTATCAACATTGGGTCATGTAAAAGGTGAAATACGTGAATTATTTTCACCGTTAGTTCTTGAAAAATGTTTCCGGCAAATGGAAGAAGATGATCAAGACTGAGTGCGTTAGGGGACATCCAGTTGAAACCGTTCGGAAGACAGTAACGCTTGAGAGAAGTAATTATTCCGGGCTATAAGGCTCACAAAATGAATTGTCACTTAAGGCTCACAGTATGTAGGTTTCCGAAATAGACGTTGGGGATTGCTGTGGCCAGGCCAAATTAGTCGAAGAATATTTGTCGGTAAAGAACAGCTTCGTGATGTCAATGATAATAAAACTGCAAAAGGAGAGCCACAACAATTGGAGTTGATGTGTGAACGACACACATTTGTTTGGGCTTTAACTTACGTCAAATAATGAGTTTTGCGCCAGTTATGACCCTCGGTAGCAAATTTAAAATTACGGACTTGACCATTCATTTTTAATGGTCTTTATATAACTATCTGTGCACACATTGTTTATAATCCTAATATTCTTATTAAATTTGTTGGATCCTGCCATCTCTTAAGAAACTACTACTGCGAATACAGCCTATTTACGAGTACTCGTAGTTGTAATTAGTTTATGCTCTATTAGCTGTAATAATAATTTTATTGGCACTAAACGCGGTCATTAAATCGAATTTATCTTATAAATTGACTGATAATTATCTTCATGAGTTGAACCTGGTTTCGTAATATTGAACATAGTAAAAAGCTGTGCTTGGGAGAGTCAGATGGCTATTTCAACGGTCTACCGTGGGTTCGAGTCTGTCCACGCGCCACGGAATCATTGACCCGGGGGCGGCTGTTGGATGATAAACAAACTGGTGACAAACCGTTCTTGGAAATTATGAAAATATACAATTGATGGTGTCTGTTTGAAAGGTCGTTCGAAAATTAGAGAAATTAGTAAAATTCAGCTTTGATTTTACATTTTCGTCTCGGAAGAAAACGTGGTTCCCCCCCACCTCGTGGGCGCAGCACTACTTTCGCGTGGGGGTGCCGAGTGGTGCGTGAGCAGAGCGGTTGGTGCCTCATCCGTGTCGGCGCTGCGACCGTGAAGAGCCGGCCGCCTGCTTCCCTCGGTCACGGGTGCCAGAGCGTGGCAGGCCGTCGGTGGGGGCGGGCGGTGGGATGGAGGAGGGTGACTCGGATGCGGGAGAAAAAGTCGGGCCGTTAGCGAGCGCGGCGTGCTCTTCCCGGGGCAATCGATGCAGCGACGACGCCGCCCGGAGCGCCACGGGGCGGCGCCGTGGCCTGGGGTGGCGGCTCCACCATTCGGTTGCCGGAAGCGGCGGCTGCCGTGTCCACGGCCAATCTCGGGTTATCCAGGAATGCCTCTGTCCACTAGAGTCGTATAGTAGTAAAACTAATCGAGGGATGCCTTTGACACCGCGAACGTGGGATATGAAGTATGTAGTGCCTCTCACCGGTTGTGGTCCAAATGAGGCAGGGTGGTAGTTTGCGTAGTCCTCAAGTTTTCCATGCCATGACCAACGACTAGTCGAGATGAATGCGTCTAAATGCGTTAAATATCGACCCTGTTCTCTATTTGGTCTCTTCGGAAGAAGATTCGGTGCGTGGCTGCCGACATTTCTCCGCCTTAGCGAGCGAGGATTTGTGCCGACCTGAGATTTTTGAGTGCATGCTTGTTCCTGCGTTGAGCGCGTAGTGGGAACAGTGTTCACCTAGGGGTTGACCTTAACGGAAAAATGTCTGTCCATGAGACGATCGTGCTAGTAATTTTTGTTACATATTAGAAGGGACACTTAACCTCTTAACTCCTCCCTTTCTTAATATTGTTGCATATTGTAATTGAATGCGGGCATTAATGTGCATAAAAGGTTTGTAGAGGATGCGTTAAATTTGCTGATGACGTTTGGAAGCTTTTGTGTATTGTCTGTGTAGAAATTTAATTTTAATAGGCACTCGTAAGGATGGGATTTTAAGCACTTTTACTTGAAATATTTTGAAAAAAAAATTGCATTTTGCTTGAAAAACCATGACATTATATTAAAATTACAAATAAAGGAAAATATGTGCTTACGGCTTGGTGAAAAGGAAAAGTGGTTGACATTTGCTGGGAAGGAAATTCCAAGAAAGTCACTTACGTTGGTAAATCTTGTAATAATTTGTTATTACCCTTATTCGAATTTAAGGGAACTAATTACCTCATGGAGAGATGTTGATATAATTTTAAGCTTTGAAGACGTAATTAGTACTCATGTAGCCTATTGCACGTAAAAAAATAATTAAAGGGACAGAAAATGAGGTATTCTTTAAAAATATATCCTTTGTTACAATTAATGAATAGGAAAATGTGACATTCATGGCCGCCCACTTAGCACTGGCATTGCGTTCTCGATCACAATTTAATTTCAATTTAAAGTTCACTTCTTACTAACAAATGGTCAAATCTCTATACATTTATATATATCCTACCAATGAAGTCATGGTTACTTGGAAGATAAATGGACACGTGGCATATGATGATTTAGACTTTTAATGCATTGTTCTAAAAGACAGGCTTTATCACAAGGGACTCTGAACCTAATGATACTGACCCGCCATATTCGCCATTGCCATGTAACACTGGCAGAGTCATGAAACTGCTGAAAGGTAAGGGAATTCCAAAACGTTCACTTAACGAGAAGATACCCTCAAAGGTTTTAGGGTCTAATGATTGCATGTGAACTATAAACGTCACGTACTTTTTTTACTACATGCGAAAATGGCTACTTAAGGTAATCTCAGTCACATTACATCCTTCCATAGAAATCAGAATCTTCTTCACAACAGTGAAAAAAATCTATTATCTAGTAATTACATTGAATTTACACGTCAGCGCATAAATAAACAAAACACAGCAACCAAACGAAGGAATAGGTGCTTCCTCGAAATTTATGAGTTTACGATGGACACCTTGCTGTGATTTAGACGAAGATATTAGCGATAGTTGTAAGATAGTTTTGCATAGATAGGGGTAATATGATGTTGGAAATAGCAAAATAATACATTGCATTCCTCGGAATATTGCAGTCGCAATTAATATTTTGTGAGTCAAGTGGTGATTGTTGTCATTTTGCGACACTACAAGTTAAAAGTTATAGAATTCTGCTGGAATGTAGAAAAGTGTAGCATGAGAAATAATTGATATTTGACGAGGCCTTAGTTTAAGGAAAAAATATATAGTTTGCAACCATGGGTAGCAGGCAGGCTTTCATAACATGAAGATGCTGAAAAATGTCTAATAACCATGTCGGTAATACGCCGAACTATTACTACGAGTTCTGTGAAATGGTGCGCACACGATTTAGAATTTGAATTAAAAGAAAAGTAGGTCTTACAAAAATATTTATACTCATCATATTAGTCTAGTCAAATTCATACGAAGTTTGCATTTTCGGGTTTGCAGAGCATGAATATTCGGGGTTATCCTTGGCTCAACCAGTGTCCGTGGGAGGGCGTGTTGTTCCGCTTAGATAGGACGAAGGCCACCGAATTCGGACGCCGGCGAGTTTTGTGTTAATTTTTCTGCTCCTGTCCAGTCGGAAAATTTAGCTTGATTTATCACGATTATTCCAGCCACAACTGTGCCGGCAAAGATAGTTTTTGGTGCACACTAATAGGGCTGCAGTTCTTCCAGCGGAAGACAGTTGTGAAGAATTCACTCGGCACGGCATCATCCCAATTGCAAATGTACTTTTGTTCAGCTCAATTGGAAGGAAATCTGCCAGTGGCCCTATGACAAAACATAGTGGTGTCGAGACCTATCGCGGATCGGAGTATCTGATTTCAAATGTGATCGGAGGGTGGCATTGACGTGACAGAAAATTTGACTCAATATGTAACTTTTCATTCCATATGGCGTTTAAGCATTTCAAAACGCCATTGTATTTAACAGTATGTCTTTTGAGTGCGAGCTGGCATTGTAAGATTATATAGCAATTCAATTAACTCGTAACATTTCGCAACAAACGAAATCACAGTACTCTTGACCTGAGAAGTATATAATTGATATACCTACGTAACATGGAGTTGGATGGATAATTTAAAATAAACATTTAAAGTTGTAATTTTATAAATTTCACGTCAAATCGTACAGGAAATTCTTTATTCAATTTTTATTCAGTTATAAGTAATATAATGTTAACAAAAACTCATGCATAGATGCTCATTATAAAAATAGAGATACATATTGCACGTACCGAAACGTGCTATTATTCCTCTCAACTCTATGCTTAATATTTGTTAGTGGAAATAACGGAAACACGTTTTGAGAAAAATATTGTTATCCAAAAATCTCAATTCCTTGAGCTTTCATCTGAATTTGAGCATAATCCTCTCTGCTGCATCTCTACGAAGTATGCAGTTCAGCACGCCAAAAAATGTAACACCTATTCTAGGGACTTTTCATATTTAATGTGCGTCATGTATTTTTTTGTTGCGTGATATTACTTGGTCTGGGCGAAAAGGAACTTGTTTAGACTTCCTTCCATTGCATTCTTCCAATAAAATCTTCCTTGTGCAAGTATGCCCTTGTACAAGGTACTTGCTTTTTTATCGCGAACCTGAAAATGTCCTGAAATTTTTTACTTAGAAAGCTTTCCTCAGTAATTCATCTCTCATGTGGTGGCACGCATTGAACGCGAGCGAGGGGATGAATAATTAATTGTATTAACACCACTTTTAGAGGAGATAATTTCGATGAAATAAAACTGCGGAGTGCGTCTGAATATATTTTTAATTGGCAGAGAGAGCCAAAGATGGCCAGCGTAATTCGTGGTTCTAAATGGGCATCGAAAAAGGGCCCAGTCAAAATATTTTGTAAAATCACCAGGGTAATATACAATACTGCGTTCGGAAAACTTAACGGTACCATTTTTCCTCATCCAAACGTAGTTTGGTGAGATGTAAGTTGTGGGGAATTTTCTTTTAGGGAAATGGACCCCGTGTGAGGGGGAGAGCTAAATAATTCAAAGGTTTTCACAAATGAAATTCTATTGCATCCTGTATACCAGAAAACTGATCAGTTTTATTCTAATATGTTAATAAAAAGAAATATTAATTAATATAATTAATACAAAGATATTAATTAATATTAATTAATTAATATATGTATATATTACTATTGATAACGTGTAATTTGCTCTTGAATTAAAACTGGGCGAACATATCGTATACGAATATGACAGCATAACTTAACATTGGTCCGGCGGCTATCATAAGTGATTTTTAATTTTTGAGAATTGTACTGATTATTAGTCTATTCATTGGCCTGTCTGATTATTAGTCCGACATCAAAAGGCTCGCTTTAAAAGTGAATCTCGATTTCTTGTTTTCCAGTCTTACAGTTACATGCAAAACTTGAGAAGAGTCGTTTCTTCTAGTTATAGTATCTGATAGAAATTTTTATTGGAAGTTCATAATTTAGTGTAGGATGTGAACAGAGTCCATAGTATTGACTCCTTGTTCAAAGCGTTTTGCATACACTAATTAATTTAGTATTTTGCCTGTGTACTTAGGGTGATAACTACTTTTCTTCATTTTTTCAGATTGCCTGTTCAAAATATGTCCTATGAACAGATATTCAGCGCAAAAACAGTTCTGGAAAGCTGCCAAACAAAGTGCCACTTCAGCAACAGATGCTGTGCTTCTCAAACGACTTCATGTAAGTGCTTTTATCTTGTCACGCCCCATAATTACGGTACCAGCCCCCGACTTATGGGTCTTTGCAGACCTTTTAACCACACGAATAGCAAAAGGAAGTATAAAGTGCTTTTACTGAAAAAGAAGATAAAATGAGTAACTACAATATTACCGCGGGAAGGATAATCGATATCATGAAACACCTTCATTTCACACAGCCTTATTTTTTAATTTAATTTGTAAGCGATTAAAAATTTTTGTTTATATATTTTTTCATTCAAGAATCTTTCAAAATATTCTGTGGGAATTGCTACAATTACTATTAGAAAATACATTCTAGGAACTTCAAAAGCCGTTAAATATCGGAAAAGTTAGAGCAATAGTAATATTCTTAGTTACTGGGTTTCCAGTAAAGAATTCCATGCTATCTATATACATCGTTGAATGTATATGCGACTTCAACTCAGAGCACTGTAAGTATTGCTCTACTAATTATAGGAGGACTCACGGCGGGTTGGGCCAGGTGGGCCTGCACCGAAATTTCCCATTTCTTTATGCATGTTTTAATACGAATAATTTGGTACTTAACTTTTTATCACTGACTATAAAAGCAGCGTTTTGATTTTATTTTACTTGAACAGTTCTGAGGCATGCAAATTATTTATTGAATGGTTAAATCTGATAGTAACATAGGATACTGAAAAGAAAATGAGCCTATTATTTGCAGCCTTCGTAATTTTAGTGCGATAGATATGGGATGAGAATAAATGTAAATAAAACCAAGGTAAAGCGGTTATGCTAAGCTAAATTTTTAAATAGAAGGGAAAAAAAACTAGAGCGTGTGGAACAATTTACGTATCTTGGAAGTCTTTTGGTCCAAAATGGTCAAATTAGTAGGTACATAAAGGAGAAGAATTGTGTTAAATAAAGAAGCTTTCACGAGGGGTAGAGAATTGATGACAGGGTCGTTGAGTGAGGATGTTAAAAAAAGGCTCGTTAAAACTTTGATGTGGAGCATAGTTATCAGTATTTCAGAATACTCAGTATTTTAAACTAACAGGTAATACTTGAAATTTCATTGGATTTAATGTTTATAGTATTCACGTGCATATTATATTTCCAGTTTAATTACAAATAGGTTAAATATTTTGTACAATAACGAAATGTGGGCAGTGGCTCTTCTCGTATTGTCAAAATGAAAAATCTTCTTCCAATAGTAAGTAGTTCTTTCTTGACAAAAGCGAAACTTTCTCCTGCCAGCGTCTCTACTTATCTATATTTTCTCTCGGTAAGATCGCTTCCTTGTCATTGTCTCGTTCACTTCAATGTTGCATAATGCAGCCGCTGAGGGAGGCGAGAAATTCTTTTTTTCTTCCGAGCACACGCCTTTGAGATCCGATTTGCTGCGACCCTTTTAGGCAAATCTAAAATCGCGAGACTTTCCATGCACTTCAGCTCATAATTTGTTACGCGCCGTATGTAAAGTCACTTGTTGTGTAAGAATGTGCAGCCTAGTCTCTATCACGAGTCTGTAAAGCCTCCAGATAGTAAATGATCACATTATTTAAAGAGGGAAACCGTTACGGCCAATTACGGCTTCATAATTGTATGTCATGTCATTTTTATCCATGATATTTCGAAGAATCATTTTCCGGGGAGAGAAACCCGGCGTCGGCATTAGCCTACTCTTTACGAAAGGCGCCAATGGGTCCGCAGCTTAACGTCCCATCCGACGGACAGCGTACTCACTCAAAGTGCCCTCCTAAAAGCACCTCAAGTAGGGATCGAGATACCTCTGAAAAATATTCAACAACGCCGGGATTTGAGTTTTTTGAGTTTGCCAGTAAAGTTCGAGAGATTAAGTGTAGGATAGATAGGTTTGAGATGTCACTTTTCTCACGAACGATAAGGGTTCGTAATAACGTTGTCCGACCGCGCTAGGAGGAAAAAGTGTTCGGGTCAAAATAAGTCTGTATTCGCGCCCCGCCACACACCCATGCGGTAGCTTGCAGGGTACTAAAAATACCCCAAAAAATAAGCATAAAGAAATAGCATTTAAAGAGTGAATTAATACACCTCGTATAATAGGAGATCAGAATAGAATTCTCGACATGTATTCAAGGAATTATCAGAAGGGGTGTCCTTTCCATTACCCACAAAGCCTTCGCCAACACGCTGGGTCCCCCGACATCTTACAGTTAACCGTAATAGTCACTGATTGCCACCGTAAGGAGTACATTTGCAACGCCTTCGTGCTTATTCCGACGGTTTTTGGAACGCTTGGTCACCCAAGGCAACATGAGCCCATTATTTTGACCCGGAGACCAAAGCACAATCTAAACATGACAAACATTCCAAGGCACCGCCTCCGAAGTAGCCATGTGCCTAGTCGGAGAAAACCAAGGATGGCTTTAAACCAATATGTTCGGAGACCAAGGAATGCAAGACAGTACTTCAAAAAATTTTAAGTGTGTGTGCAAATCTGTTCAATAAATAACTTTAAAAATAAAAGAATTGCATTACTTTCGGAACACACCCTGTATAAGATTGTTTGAAGCCAAGCATGAATACTATGGAGTAGAAAGAAGGATGGAAGGATATGACGGTATCAAAGAAAATATCAAAAGGGCTAGTTTCTTAGTAGTAGAAATCCAGGATCCTAAACCGTTACCTACCATTGTTTTTTTTTACTCTTCCTACCTCGAAAGGAAATGGTGCGAATTCTCCCGAAGATGTTCTCAGTCCTCACGATGGGGGAGGGTTTGCCATAGAATGGGTCTGGACATATCCTACCTGTGATGTTGCTAGGGAGTTGGGAAATAATAGAAAGGCAGTCGGGAAAAATTCTTTCTCTCCTCCGTGAGGACATCTCTACCTGGTTGGGGCAGAAGAGCGGAATAAAAATTGAAGGTGAAGATCGATGAAGGAAGTGCAGTTTTGGCCTTTGAGGAAAGAGGTTGGGGTAGTTGTGGGCTTGACAAGACAACTCTACGGAGCCTTCTTTGGAGTGGTGATGAAATCGATTGGAAAAACGTTGGATGAAACAGTAGTGAAATACGTCGATAGGGTATCTTTCTTTATTATTCATATTATCAAGGTACACTGATATTTGGAGAGATAGCGAGCGGACTGGTTACGGAGAGATTAGTTCTGCATTCGGGGATAAACACAATGCCAAGCATACTATATTAATCTAAGCGAGCGCGGGACCCAACCAGACCACTGAGTTAGTAGTCAAAGATCAAAGGGGGTATGGGATGTTTTCCACGACCAGTTTTGGAACCTGTTTTGTGGAATACGTTTGGCAAAACAAAAATTATGCGAGATGTTGAACATTTGAACGATTAACAGGATTCGTCTCCTTGTTATAGTTTTTCAACTCCAGTTTAAGTTAAATACTTCCGCTTTGAAAACGCTCTGTGCTCGTATCCACTCTAGGCTCGCATCCACTTGCTACTTCATAATGACAAGCTCTTTTAAGGGCTGCTAAAACCATTGACTTCCTTGGTCTGAACTGAAGGTCATTCATTTCGATGCTTATAGCAGCCTTTCAATGATTCGACTTCTGACGCGAAATTCCGATGGTCTGGAAGTCTATCCGTCGTCAAGTAAGGAAAATGCATGTATCCCCTTCTGAAGTTAATCTCCACTCCCTATATTATGCTTAATGTCTTGTATGATTAAGCAGGTTATTGTTTGCCTTAGTTTTAGTAAATAGTTAGAACGATCCACCCCAGTCATTATTTCGCAAGAAAAACAATTCCGCTGAAATCGCTCTATTCACAGCTACTCACGAAAAACGACGTCTGAAATCATAATAAATTCCGGAGCATCATTTCCATCTTCGTAAATGTTTTCTTACCTGACGCAAATCCTCTTAATGTCTTTATCACTATCCATTTTCTTCCAAATACAGCCAGGACACGGGGACAGATGTACTATAACCTAAAAATTATGTCCTAGTGTGACCTTGGCCCTCCTAAGCCTTCAAATTATAATGCCTTTCGTTTTCTTGTGTTTAATCTCATGTGTCATATCTCCCCCTATCCATCGAATGCTGTTGTAATGCGCTTAACAGAATTTCAATTCCTGTGCTAATTGGTTAATTAACTATCACCAGCAGACATGATTTGAGTAGTCCCCACCTGCTTTTAATTCTTTCCCTCGCCCATCCCATTCCCCTCTTATAAATTCCTTGGTGTATACGGTGTTTCTATGAAGCGCCAATTCGCTGCATATTAAAGGTATCGATCGGTAGTTGCTTCCTAGTGTGCGTCACAAACCATACGCCACGGCGCGGCACCTGTTGGAAAACTGTAAGGGCGGTGCTTTTCAACTGGTGGTACGCCCCTCACCAGTGATACACATGACGCTGTTTGGTGGTGCGGGGCCAAGTTTCGAAAGATTTAAAATACGAATAGTTTGATGACTGTGCAAACTTTGGGACCTCAAATTTTTAGTCCATTTGTAAATTTGCCGTCTTACTGCTTAATGCCCTTCTCTGCAGAATTTGTGTTTAAGGAAGGATTTTCTGTGTTTGCGCCCGTCGAAAAATTGCAGGAGCGAATACGGTTTTCCGTTTGTTTCTGTCTGACACAAATACAGGAACAAGCTAATGTTGAGGTCAACTTTTGAAAAACGGAGAAAATTCACCCCAATATCAAAGATCTAGTTTCAAAGATACAAACTAAATTATCTCATTAATAATTCTTTCTATCCTTTGTCCATATTGACACGTTTGTATGTAATCGTAATCCTGCACACGTGGACGGCCCAAGCCCAACCCACAGGCCACGACTGCCACGTCTCATTCACTGGGCATCAATATAGGTATCAATTGTATTCTTCATTCACAGCATTGCTAAAGCAGGATTCAATGCAGCCTCAGTAATGAACATCTGACTTGGCGAAACAATGGATATCTTGTCGACCGAAACAATGGACTCTCGAGATTACTCAAATATAAATTTATCCATTTTATTCTCAACAATAGTTCCTGTTAAAAGTGTCCTGGAAATCTATTTCGATTATCGGATTCGTTCAATTATACAGTATATTACATACCTGTATGCATCGGGATTTTAGGGTATATAGCCTTTATTTATTGTTTTGTCAACTACAAATATTACCAATATATCATCTAGTATTCGTAAGTAGGATATTGTTATTAAATGAACAAATTTATGACTAAAACGATTTTCAAGTCTTTTGCCTTTGCATTTTTCAGATAATCGATGTAATCCTTAACCGTTTGTCAACGGAAGCCAATTCGTAAGGTATCTGTAGCATTGTATTTAATGAACTCCCGACTATGGGGTCGTTTCTTCAAACTTGAATCGAAGTAAATAAGGGGGAAGATTTGATCTTCATGCCAGTCCTCTGGGATGTGCTTCATGATTGCATAGAATGTTTCCCTAGTATGGAAATCTTATGAATTTCATTGAATGTAGCTTAGGCAGACCGGCAGGACCGTGAGCTCGGGTGAACTATCGCGGCGCGCACAGGACTCAGTTGTATATGCCTAACTATTACCCAGAAAACACGATTAAATTGTTTTTCATCATTTGAATTAGTACTTTTTCCCTCCTCGCGATACCCTTCATAATTTTAGTTATTAGCAGCGCTTTAAATACTTGGAACATAAG
Source organism: Hetaerina americana (assembly GCF_022747635.1). Classification (NCBI taxonomy): domain Eukaryota; kingdom Metazoa; phylum Arthropoda; class Insecta; order Odonata; family Calopterygidae; genus Hetaerina; species Hetaerina americana. The sequence continues at coordinate 15,998,717 of NW_027286292.1, forward strand.
GTGTTAGTTGCTCAAATAATACTGGGAAACTCCTAGAGAGGCATCACGTTGTCTCGGTAGTTCGGATGGGTCCCGTCCTCACGGAACATGTCGTCAACGACACCGTGTCGCTTCACGTATGAATTAGCGTAGTGACACTACTCTTGTATGCTCTCTTCACGGACTCATCGTGTTGAAAATAGTGTGCATCAGTTTAGCGTGTCGTGAAGACCGGGCATTAGCTTCATTATCAGGGTAGTAAAACTCAGCTGGTACGGAGGGAGTGGAAAGACGGTTGTGCAATGGGTGGGAAGGAAGCGGAGGAAGGGGTGTGGTTTGTGTATTTCAGATCTTTGTTGAGGGTTCAGCTAAGGTGCTGACTAAGGCAGGGGCGCTTTCAAGTAATACTTCCGCCATCGTGGTTCCGTACAGCAACCACTCACGTGTTTTGAAGTCCTTCGGGTGATAGAATGACAGGATCCATTCCAATCGTTGCTGCTCACAAGATGTAAATGGGGTGAGGAATGTCAATGTGGCTCTTAATAATTATTTTATCAGGGAAATTAGTTTCCATTGAATGTGTTCAATTTATGCCATTGAAATGCCAAAGGAGGGAAGAAAATAATGTTTTTTAGGAGGAATGCTTTTGCCAGTAGGTAAGGCTAGAGAGTGGAACTTCTAATCACCCGATCGTTCGAAGGGAGGATCCCAATGATGCTTACCAGCCGTTTATAATAGGCATAGGCCATGGCTTGACCTTTCTCCACACCCCTACCATTGAAAAATTTAGACTGCATAGAACCTCTTCCCTTCCTTCCCATCCATTCGATGATACCTAACCGTTCACCGCTGCACCGTCGCCATTTCAATTACAAACATACAATACATGGGTCCTTCAATAAGTCTTAATAAAATCAAAGCGGTGGCGCTCTTAGTAAAGGGAGTGGTTTACTTTTAGTAAACCTCACCGCCCGCATCGCAATTTAATAGAATTTTTCTGTTGCAATAGTCGCTCTGTATTGCCCATGTCACTTTTCCTAAGTATTAGAAGCATCTTGTACATGTTTTGGTTTTTTATAACATACAGACGAATTAATTACCCATGTAAAGTATTAAGGACGCAAAATAGGAGAAATAATTTCAAAAAAATCAAATAACTACTGTTGTCAATATAATTATAGAGTAGCAGATATCCCAGCGAAATAAGAGCGACTCTCTTCATGTTATGAATTGGAACCTTGCGTCAAGTTTCCAGTGGCAGGGAAAAATGCGCTCTCCATTTACACAGCAAAGCTGGAAGGAGGAGGACCTTACCGCTTCTTCAAAGACACACCTAACTCACGCTTGGGAAAATGCTCGCCTACCAAGTATCATGGGTAACGAACTCTCGTCTTACGGGAGCAGTCGTCGGCCCATCTCACTCCTTCCACTCATCTGCTAAAGCCACTCGAGAGGCGTGGTCATGCGACTGTTCGAGAAGGCACTGTAGGGAAAGCTCTAAAATGGGCATAGGAAGAATACCGGCGTAGTCATTTGCGTTAAAAAGCGCAAAATTTGGTACTTGATTTTCACGTTGTTAGCCTCATCGAGTAATTGACTCGTTGGTAGTTGATTAGGTGGCTAGAAAAAGTGACTCTTGGGATACGAATTTCAAGATTTCCTTCTCAACTTTTACGCCGTAGAAATATGCCTCGGGATAGGGCGATTTTAGCAGAGATCAATTATTGTTCTTATGGCTCGTAACGTCAAATTTCCTGGCTCAGGGATTAACATTTTTTCCAAACTAATATAAAAGCAGAACATATTTATCTTTTACGGCCCAGTAGAGATCGACTCAGAGTGATTTCTATTGTAAGAAATAGACCGTACTTTTTTTGACCGCATTTTGTATTGAGTTATGTAACTCCTTTATTGACGGTTATATTAGATTAAAAAGGCTATAAGTTAGCAAAAATACATTAAAAATCGAACATCATTCAGAGAATATGCGAAAAGCTGAACCCCATAATATTTAACTTAACAGGGAAATAAAAATTTATATTTAGAACCTGAGCTTTTTTTTAGTTTTTATTGCAATTTCTTCAGACTTTGAAAGCGGACTAAACTATTTGTGGTAAACGCTTGGTACCCGAAATTGAAATATCGGTTACCACCCGTGTACTCCCAAACAATTATCACGTGGTCTTAAACTCTCTCTTTGAAGTGCTTTTCAACTTTCCCCCACGGTACTTGTTCGCTATCGGTTTCGTGGTTACTATCAGGATAATATAAATCCTGATATGAGATAACGAAGAAGTCCAACATCCTCCTGTTCGTTGATTCCTCAATGGTATTGGTAATCTCCACAAATAGCGTGCTTTACTGTTGGTGATATGCACTTAGTGATGCCCTAATGCCAGCTGAACTTTGATCTAAATGAATATGAATCTTTTACTTTCTTAAAGTTTACATGCTTAGACATTTTTAGCTTGAGGCTTTCATCAACGTTTATTATACCTATGCTCGTAAAGAAATAGCGTGTTAATGAATAATGTCCCAGTTCGACATCGCTTCCTTTAGAAATGCTCCCGTAACTTCTGTGGAAGATGAGAGATCACTACCCTTGAACATTTGTGCTAAGTGGAAGGAGATTGATATCCATTTGAAAATAGTGTTTTAATGAGTTTTTTAATATCCATGTACAGGAAATTAATTATAAATTTAATTTGTGCAACCCGCTTTATCGAACAGCCCACGTAAAATTTTCATGGAATATTTTCTTTAAAGACATTATTAAAAGAGACAGTAACATTTTTATTGGTTATTTTAAATTACATTAACACACCAAAATAGATAACAGTCCTTTAATGACCACAAATGAAAAAATTTAAAGGATTCTTTCTTGATAAGTTTAAGAAAAATTTAAACTGGTGCACCTTACACCAAAATCTGATATGACCAGCGGCTAGATAGCTAGTTTTATCTCTCTAATGATAAAGAAGCTACAACAGTTGATTATATTAAGTTATCTGATGATACTGAGCACAAAGATATTCATGAAATAACCGATTCCGTAAAATAATCGCTTATTCAGCAGGTAAAGTGAAGTTATTATTTTTCAGTAAACTTATATGAGAGTGTAAACCTGACAGACTTCTTAATTATCAGTTTTTGCTCAGTTTGAAAAGAATTTTTAATGTGTACCTATCCTTAGTAGAACAATCGAAGATAAAATATTTAAAATGAAAACGTGTGAAATGTTTGTAATTTGATGAATAAATATTATACTGTATTTCTCATTTCTCCAACTTTAATGATTAAATTAGGCGTCCTCTTTCTAGAAAATCTCGTAACCTAAGTTTTGTTTTCACTGACTCTGTGCCATATCTGTCGCACCGCTTCTCTAATGCGCTCTTCAATGATTCTCACTATTTGGCTGACTGTCGGGCTTGATCATCCGCAATTCTAGATGTTTTAATGAATTTCCCACTGAGTTTCATTCCTATTTTAGACCCTAATCCTTGCCTGTTTTTTCATTTCATCCGCGTGTGCGTCGAAGTGCACGAGTGATAATGGATACCCGTCTTGCCTCCCTTTCTAGCTTTTCCCAACCCGACTTAACCCGCTGCTCGCACCTGGGCAGTTGTTCGACATTTACAGGTTACGGGTTGGTCATCTATCCATTCCGTCTACTCCTATGCTCTGTATTGCATTCTACCCAGTTTTCTGCATCAAGCGCTTTCTTGGAATCTACGAAAAAACGAATGCATTCAGATTGTATCTTTCCATGCATTTGTTGATTATCCATATAGATACCACTTCAGCTGCGTGCTAATTGGAACTTATAGTTTTATGTCATCACTTGGCTTTCTTTGCCTTTTTTGACGAATCATTTGATCGGACAAAATCGGCCTTCTTTGGTTTCAATTCACATAATGCCCTTTATGTTTCGCCAAGTTTAGACGGGAAGTGACTATAATGCAGGAAAGAAAAGCAAAGTTCTCGGTGTACATGGTTACGAAATAAAGAACGTAAAGGTAATTGAAGTAAAGTGAGGCCCTGGGTGTAGAATAAGTTTCCGTGGAATTACTTATTGGTTAGGAAAACGTGGGAGGAAAGTTTTTATGGAATATTCTCACTTATGAGTGAGAAATTTGGCTGGAAGATTTCGTCAGATCAGTCAATATCCCATCAAAAACAAAGGGAAGTGTGAGGGCTATGGAAAAACATTTAATTTCGCGCGTAGTTCAAGTGGTTCTAAGGATCATCAATAAGAGGATGAAAAGAAGGGCAAATAATTACATAGGGAACGACCAGTTAGGGTTAAGAAAGGGAAGAGGCACGTGTGATGTCATAGCTGTATGATGTCACTAATAAGAAATTGGTGAATTGGTTTCTTTTGTAATTAAAAGCCGTTCGACAGAGTAATTTAGGTGGAATAAATAAATGTATTGCAGAAAATATGCGTCGATTGGAGAATGAGAGACTTATCCGCCATCAGAACATATCTCAGCCTACTGAGTTGCTAGTTACGGATGGAGAGTCGGGATAAGCATTGATTGGGCTGTGGGTGTGGGTAAGTATGGAAAAGGTGAAATATACAGAAGGTAAAACAAACGAGGGTGTGGTAGGCATGGTTAGCGAGAAGGAGGGATTGTTGAGAGAAATCCAAAGGAGGTAGGAAAGATGGATGCAAAGCATTTTCATTAGCGATGGGATGTTGAAGACTGATATAGGGGAGAATGTTAGGAGGAGGTAGAGAGGGAAATGTAAGGCTTCTTTTGCTCTATTTGTTACCTGTCTCAATTTTATATTTAACTCTTTGTACTTCCTTCTACCTATCTTTGTATTTACATTCTACCATTTCCTTCTTCCTTCTATCTTTCTAATCACCTCGTTCGTAATCCATGTTTTCCTTGTCCTTTTTCTATTAACAGTTCCTATATTTTCTTTTGCGGCTTTCGATATCCCTTTTGTGATATATTCCCATGTTTCCTCGAAAGTACCTAGCTCCGTTTCTCTCATGATTTTCTCTACAGCCTGCTGAAACTTCTGCCTTTTCAATCCAGTTAATGCTTCTATGCTCCCATTTCCTACACCACGTTCCCTGCTTAATCTATTGGAATAGAAAACTTAATTTCATAATTAATAAATTTTGATCTGAGTCTGCATCCGCTCCCGGAAACTGCGAATTTATCACGCTATTCCTAAATCGGCACCTAACCATGATATAGTCGAACTGATACTTTGCTGAGTTACCTGGCATTTTCCATGCATACCCACGTCTTTAGTGGTGCGAGAACCAAGTGTTAGTGATGATTAAACCCTGTCTCCTAGAGAACTCTATTACTTTATCCCCATGGTCATTCCTTGTTCTTAAACCGTAGACCCCTAAGTCACTACCTTCTCCTACCGTCGCGTTCCAATCCCCCCATCTCTATCAGTCACATTTTTCCCTCTAGGAACATCTGTGATTATATCCTCTAGCTGATTGTATACCCTATCGACTCCTTCCTCCATCTGATTGCTTGGTGGCATGACCTGAACAATGGCCAAGCCCGTCGATTCTGATTTTACTTTTATTAGTATATATACTAATACTCTAATACGCTGTATATGACTCGATAACTATCAGCAAATTGAGTAGTTTCTGGCGTCATGTGGTGGAATTGGAACATAATAAAGAACGGTTGGTAGCAATTTTCCACTAGATTATATTTACTGCACGACCGGGTTTCGATGCATTGCATAATCTTCAGGTTCCAAAATTAAGTCGGGTGCCGTCTTATACGATCTCGTATGTGTACAATTTTACACCCCAGGAGGAGGGGGTAGATTTGGCAGGAAAGGAGGGAGGAGCTAGTGCTGTGGGGTTTGGCAAAGGAATTGGTGAATGTAGATCTCCATTATTCTGGGGTTTCACCGCGTGGGTTGGCTTCAGTAGACATCAGATTTGCTTTTATTTCAATCAGCGTCTGGAGGTCGAAAGGGACGCTGGTTGGAATATCAGCGATTCATTTGTCTACTGAAGCCAAGGCACACTGTGAAAAGGTTAGAGAAATGTATGACACAACGCCGTGGAAACGTCCGAAGCAAAATTGGTGATTGGTTCCCCCAAAATTCGTCTGACCGTAGAGAAAGGACTATTTACGGTAAATTTCTGAATAAAAGCTTTTTATCCGAACGTGGTTGCCTGCTACGATGGAAGAAATGAAAACAGACTTTGCCTGAATGATACTATATAATGAGCATGATTCCAAGTACTCGGTGACCCATATGCATACGTTAGTTGAATCTCTACACAGTGACATTCCGGTGAAACGGAAGGATTACAGTTAATTATATCATCGTGGGTTATCATTCCTTAGTATGTAGCAGCTCTTCAAAATACCCTGTACCTGTCAATCTTTTCATCCCTTTATTGCTCAATTGACGTAGATTTTCCATTAGTTTTTTCTCATAGTTATGCTTAGCCTTACTCCGTATTTACACCCTCTATGCAGCCTTCAATTATAATTTTCATTGAGATATCATACACCAGGGTAGGTCCATATATTTCCCTCTTCTTCTTGTAAGTTTTCCCCATAGGCTTCTCTTTTCCACACTCTACGAAGGACGTCTACATTTATTACTCTATTTTAGTTTCATCATTCTTCAAAAGCGCTACATTTCCATGTCCTCGAATCTTTTGTTGTTTGCAAATCGTCCACGTGTCAAATTCTTAAAAAAGTAGACTCCAGGGGATCGAGATGTTGCGGTGGCTAGCATACTGGCTTCCCACCGAGAGGCCCCGGGTTCGAATCCTGGAGATTGCAAAATATATTTTTCAGTGGTAGCCGGATCCCTACTCGAGGTGCTTTTGGAGAGCACTTTGAGTGAGCACACCGTCCGTCGGATGGGACGTAAAGCTGCGGACCCCTCGGTGCCTTTCGTTAAGAGTAGGATAATGCCGACGCCGGGTTTCTCTCCACCCTTCCTTTCCCATACATCCGTACTAGCGCAAATGACCTTGGCTCTCGGTCGTCTCCCTTGTAAATACTGCTAAGTAGGCTCCACGTATAAGTTTTAACCTTAAGTCTATTGTATTACTATTTCCCGTTAGTGCTTATTTCTTCTTAAAGAAGCCCTATTCCCCATTCATTAACCTACTTTCCATCCCCTTGCTTTTTCCAACATTACATCTTTTTCCATGATCTTGCTGCTTAAGTAGCAAAACTATTCTACTTGTTCCAGCGTGCCTTTACCTAGTCTGCTCTTGAATTGTGCTTTTTCATCCCCTTCTCCGTTAAGACTAAGTGTCCTTGTCAGGTCTTCTTTCTTTACTGCAAGTGAAGCCATGTCATCCGCTAATCGTAGCCTATTTGTTCCTTCTCTGCTGCCCTTATCTTTTCCTTGATCTCTTTAATTACCTTGGCAGAGTGCACGTACAATATCAAGGACGATAATAAGCGACCCAGCCTTCTGTCTTTATTTTAGATTCTTCCTTGCTTTCGCCAAATCTAATCATTGCTATTTGCTCCGACACATAATCCAAAGTGTTTCTCACTAAATACTCTTCCATTTTCTTCGTCATTATTTGGTAGAAGCTTCTTGGAATGATCTTTGATGTCTGAGTTAATTAACTAATTGTTTTTTAAGTTTAAAAATATTCTGCCTTTTTCTTGATTGCCTAGGGACGGCTACATTCTTCTTAGTGCCCACCGTTATTTACTGTCGCTCATTCTTATTGCATTTTGGATCGTAAAGCAGTGTCGGAATTTATGTATCCTGGTTGTTTATCAATTCCAAGGGTATATCAGCAGTCACTGTTGCCTTGTTCACACACAAGTCCTGTACTGCAGCGTCAAATTCAGACTTGAGGATGTAGTATCCTTTCTCACATCCGTCGAAAGTATCATTTTCTTCCAGTTTTCTAGTATGCATGTCTTTCCTTCATTAAGTTTCTTTATATAATCTTCCCATGTCTTCGCTTCATCATCCAACAGTATTTCCCCATTGTTATCAAGAACGGAACTGATATTTTCCCGGCGTTCATTAAAATGGTCTCTAATTCATGTAAGCTGCTTCAACTTCTTTCCGGTCAAGGTTTTTGCGGCGGTACTTTACACAGGATCCCCGTATATTCTTCTTCTTTGGTTTTCGGCTTAAATCCTCTATCTGTCCTTTTTTTACTCAGATTTTTTTTACTTTCGTCTGTCTTCGCTTCGGTACTTCTTTGTGATCCATGGTTTCTTCCCACAGTTCATACGGAATCCAGTTGGAAATTGCTGATTTTACGTGTGGAAAGTACCAATTCTGAAATGATTTTTTTCACAATAGTTGAAAACTTTCACTAGAGGTCTTTAATATGAACATAAAATATCTTCGTAAACACATTCGGGGGCTTATAAAAGTAATCATAGAATCCTAAAACGTATGTGCTCGACAGCTTTCTTTTGGTAAAATGCAGTCAGCGTCCAGTGATTCCAGTGGTGCTGTTCCATCTGGCTGGCTAATTGCGGCAGGCAGGGTATCTTTGGACAGGAGGAATGGGCGAAAGGTATCAGGTGTAGACTTAATGTGTCCACCCTTGAGGTGTTAGCGTGGTTTCACCGTTGGACGCCTTAGGGTCAACAGTTTAATATTTAATGTCAATAACCAATTAACAGGTGGGAAGGTTATATTTCAGGCGGACACTCCACAGAATATTTTTGGCGTCGTAAGGTATTCACCATAAAAGCTATTAGTACATTCTCCTAAATTAGCCTTAGAGCGTAATTCGTACTGGTCAATGACGGCTGGAAAAATACGTCCCCAAATTCTTTGTTTTGAAAGTTCATTGCCTTGTACATTTAGCAAACTTGTTGGAATAGCAGCGGTGTAATAGTGAAACCTATCATAGCCCTAATTGCATTCAGTATATTATTTTTAAAAGACCATCGCATTTCAAATAAAATTTTCTCATATTCAAAGCTTTGAAAGATTTTAATCAAATTTTTAATGCGACTGGAATAGCGCTGCCGTCGCCATTATTGGCGATCTTTCTGAGGTGTGCCGATTTCGTGAAACAAGACATACTCCTCGCCATTTTTTTTCGGAATATTGATTTCATTTTTCCGAAAATCAATGTTTCGTTTCTCTAAGGGACCGCATTGTGTTACTCGCCCGATGCCCAAATGAGGCTGCGTTCTCAGTTCTTAAATTTCAGTCAATAATTATTGCCACAGACCAATTTCGTCGAAAGATAAACTCATTGGGGAATGTAGGACGACCCGGAGAACTGAAAATATTCCGCGGAGAATCTAGAAAACTCGGGTTATTAATAATACTAATTGCGGACACCCTGGAAAATTGTAGCGCCTGGATGATAAATCAAGTCTGTCCCTTTGAAGACGAAAACTATATTTTTTAGAAATGATTGAAAACTAAAAATATTTAGTGACAGGAAACGCGACAGGGATTTAGGGAAGTTAAGAAGCAGCTTGCGTGATGTCATTGGGACCGAAGACTTCCCATACTAGGGCATATTTCCGATTCTCACGCGGGTAAAACACACTCCAAGTAGTTGAAATACTTAAAAAGTGAAGACAAACGTTAATATATTTAATACAAATATTGTGGCGCTTTTATTTGTCAAGTTCAGTCATTTAAAAAAATGAGCACAGAATTATGCGTCCCGGATTCTATTTTTTAGTTTTAACTCCCGACTTTTAGTCATCTACTGTCACGCATTGGCCCTCATTTCCTGAGTTTTTTCGCCAAATAACGGAATGGTAATTGTTTTGTCAAATAAAAAAAATAACCATTAGAAAAAAGGTTAAATACGAGGCTCTTATCTCCTACGTCTAAACCTCTGTAGTGTAATAAATCTGTCAAGAAAGTTGCGTCACTGGACGTTAGGTAAAGCGTTCACCAGTGATAGGGTCACTATCTACTAACGCTAGGAGTAATGCTTGCTGAGAGTGCAGACCCAACCTCTTAAAAACTATACTGTGTTAAAATCAAATTGAAATTCAAGTTGTCTTTTCACACGCACGGAAATGAGTCTCTAACGTTTTCAGCGTAGACATTTATGTACGCTGTGACTGTCACTCATCTCAAAAGGCCTTTGAGGAATATTTTTTTTATATTTCTATATCGGTGTCGTATAAGCATTTACGCCACTCCTCTCTAGTAATATCATCCCCCGTATGAAGCTGCCCAATCCGCTCCTGTACCCACCATATATACGTGTATATGAATTAAAATTTTTTGTTCGTGTGCCTGGTAAATTAAACCTATTTAATTTTTATCGCCACCTGTTTTTATGTCATTATAGCCTAATAAGTATATGCTTAGAAGTTAGTAATCAGTGTTCAAAGACCTGCGGGAGATACCGCGGCATTGAATTTAACGGAGTCATCCGCTAATGTCCACCGAAATCCAGGAATTTCACCGTGTAAAAATCATTCGGCTTGACCGGGATCAAATCCGGATCTCAGTCAATGCTTATGATTTTCATACCTTAAAATACCTGCATTTATGAGAATTTCCGTTTGGGTGTCTGTTAACTCCTGGGTAAACTTAAAACCGGAAATTGACTGTTCGTAGCCCGCAGTTTTATAATTTGTGACAAAGTCATACTCTTTCGAAGTGAATGCTAATAATCAATGGTATTTTGAGTGTCAATATTCTTCCTTATTTTGTGCAATGTTAGCTTAGCTGAAAAATTGCAAGTCTGACTAACGAGATGGAGGCAATGATACGTAGAGCTTAGGGAGTTTTATCCTCCTCGAAGTGTTTACCCTTTCTGTGAATCACTAGTTCCAGGGTATAGTAACCAATGCTTAAGATCATGGAACCCTACATCCCATCGATAGTCTCATTTGGAAACAGACGCATATGACTGCGTTAAATAAGCCCATGCAAACGTTCCTTGAACTGTAGATCCTTGATAACAAACCTTGTGACGTTGTGTGGCTCATCAATCCTTTCGGTTGGAGTGGGTCTTCGGCAATGAGAAAGTGATCCTGAATTCATGTCACTATTTTGTTCCGTAGTGTCACTAGGAATCAGTTAGTGAACCCTCAGTAGCGTAGATACCGGTGTTAATAAGTTAAATATGAAAAAAATGTGGTTTATGGCTGCTAGAAGGCCTTATCAGCTAATCCACTACGAAATGTCCATTTGCACTGCTCTGTGAATCATTTTAACGCTACTATAATGAGAGCACACCCGTATGAGTTAAAATTCAAGACGCAATTGATTGACAAAAATAAACATTGGAACTTTTTTACACATTCAGTGCAATAAAATGTGTAAATTTTTCATTTAGACTTGCTGACTGTGACAGTTTCACAGGGTATATCTTTCTTCAATGACTGCCATCTATTTTTGAAAGGTTTTCTCCAGCAGTTTCAGTAACTAAAAACATTTAAATGCATTTACGGAAACTTTTGATAAGATCCATGACCAGCAAACAGGGAAATTCAATGCTTAGAATTAGGATGTCGATCCCTGACCATCGCTTTGGCTGCTTGATGCCTTCGAAGAAAATAACCTTCAAATTCTCTTGAAAATGTAAACCCACATTTTCGTAATATAAGCTTTTTCTTTCAGCATAATTTACGCAAGATGCATCTGTATAATGCATGTCCATTGGATGGTTTATGCAGCAATTTCAAAAATGAAATTCTATGTCCTTAGAGAAATTTTTCAACATTTTCCGTTTAAGCAATAAGATGAGGTTTCTTTGTCGGCCAAAAAGAAGAAACAGACCTGCTTGGTACATTCTTGGATATGGGATAAGTTCATGATTAAAAAATCGTCGCTGGATTTCATTTCTCTGACAGATGCACTACTTCTACAAAATACGGAATATGTCTTGTTCAGAATTTCTTTAATATGAATACTTTTCCTCCACCGCAGAAAATCCCGTGCATGTGGAGGAAATGGTAAACGTGGAATGGGGAGAACTGGGAGTAGGAATGAAAATCGTTGGATAAGTGATTAAATCACTTAATTGTGTGGATACTCAAAGCTTTATTTTGACAGTCAGCCAAGATATTTCAAACATTTTTAGCGCATTGAAAAGCCAGTGCGATATTTATGTGATGTAAAGGAATTCCAGCAAAACAAAGGTTATCTAGTTTCCGAGAAAGACGAAGGCCTAGTAAAAAATTTAAAACAGTTCAGGTGGAACAGTTTACCTATCTTGGAAGTGTTATGGACCAAAATGGATAACGTAGAACGGATATCTGGAGAAGAATTGCGCTAGGCAAAAAAAGCTCTCCCTAGGAGGAATTGATGACAGGGACATTGAGCAAGACGTTAAGAAACGGCACGTTAAAGCTTTAAAATAGAGCGTAGCTTTGCACGGCGCGGAAGCAAGATGATAGGTGTAGATTTTAAAATTTTTAGATGTGAGTTTGGAGAAGGATGGAGAAGATGAAGTGGACAGAAAGGAAAACAAATGAGTAAGTGCTAGGCATGGTGGGGGAGGAGAGAGGATTTTTGGGAAGAATCCAAAGGAGGAAGGAAAGATGGATTCAGATCCTTTTGTTTGGGAATGGAATGTTGAAGACTGTAATAGAGGGGAGAGAGTTAGGCAAGCAAGGATAGGCATGCTGGATGGAATAGGATAGGCATGCTGGATGGAATAGGATAGGCATGCCGGATGGAATGAAGGGAGGAAATAAGTATGCGGATTTGAAGGTTGACTTGCGGTAGTGTCCGATGTCAGGTTGTTTTTATGTTAGTGAAGGCAACTAAATATTAATGTACAATTGTATTGGATGTTTCCATTCAAAGCCTACCTTAACGGGTAGAATACCAATAATAATTATAATAATACATACATCTTGTTTCCCAGAATGTGGTATCTTCTTTGTGTTTAGAAAGGTGATATAATGAAGAGGGTGTCTCATTCTCGTATAGTATATCATGCTACAAATAATGGGGCTCCTAGAACTAGGAGGACGCCTCAATGAGGAAACAAAGAATATTTACTTTTCCAAATGCTTTAGTATCCTTTCGTGTTTGGGGCGACTCCCAGCCCAAGTTTTGATGTAACCCCGTTACACTTACTTTATTTTAATAATTTTATCTAATTCTTCAATTATGGCTTTCTCCGACTTATCTTTGGATACTTCGTGCTCCATGATAGGTCGTACAAGAGTAACACCGAAGTATCCTCTCTACTTGACTCGTTCCAAGTTACTTAATTTCGTCCCCTCTATTTTATATGTAGATTATGTATTATTTTATAGTAGATAGAATTTCATTCTCTACAAAATGTCATTATTGTATATTCGTTAATGACTCCTCATTCGTTGCTCAAATCATAGGTATAGCTCCACAGTAACTAGTTAATATTAATAATGAATTAGTGTCGGGTCGGATTAATTGTAGCCACCCATAAGTTGGGAAAAGTCAGTTGCGTCGGCCCGGTCGGGTCGGGTCCAGTGTTGCCACGGCCTTAGTTCACTACATCAACTCCAAAAGTAATCGAGTCGTTGCAAATGTGAGGGTCTAAACCAAGGCTCATTCGAGAGGCGATAGAAGTGAAGAACAATAAACCTGTACAGCGATAGTGGCTTTTAAATCAGCCGCACGTGGAGTGCAGTTTTAATTAAACACTTCCAACAAATGCCTCCCCCAACCACCCTAACTACCGCCTGCCTTCCCCACCCTCCATTTATATACGCCCATGCCATCTCGACAGCAGCTCCCTTTGAAGAGGGACCAGCAGTGGTCACGAAACATCGGGTATAATCCCACGATAAGCGGTGAATTCCGTAAAAGTGTTTAATCACTTCTGAAAGCTATCTGAATTATGTTGCCGCTGATGTAACGCCCAACAAAAGTATTAGCTTTGAGGTTGTGTCCGTCTTAGGAATCCGAGAGTTCGATCCTCGTGATCTCTAAATCGGTAAATTCAGCTGTTTTCAATCTTTTGTTTATAATTCGCATGAAAGTTATCGTCAAATAACTTAAATTATTTATTTCTGTTTTTTGTTCATTTTTTAATCGATTTAAATTATTTTTAACTTACATGCTTGTATCTAAATGGTAGTTTTATGGCAGTGAATGTATATGTTTCGCACGACTATTGTATTTTACAGTATTGAAGTGACAGCTGGAAAGAATTGTTAATGTTCGACTGCCTACTGATTGCCTGTCGAGACATTGGAGGCAAAAACCCGATAACATCCCTGAGTGCTCCCTGGTATTAGCAGGATAATGTGCGACCTCTGGGTCACTTGAGATCTGCATTTTGCGGCAGAAATTTCGCACGCAGAATGGGAAAAAGTTGTCTACTTACGGAGCACCCATCGAAAAAGCGATCCACATAAGTTGTTGTACTATCCTCACTTTCCCTTCCCAATATAAATCTTGGTCAAAGTTCTTAGAAAGGTAGAATAACGGCTTCAAGCCGTTCCTTGGCCGGAGCGCGAGGGAGGAGTAACGCCCGCACTAGTGCAAAACGGTAACGGACTTGATACGCCGTCAGACGTACATGAAAAATTCCCTTTAATCTCTACATTTATAATGCAACTCTACAATGGGAAAGGATATATGCTTAGTGGAAAATATAATGTTAGGTGTAACAGGTACAAATGAAAATAAAGCGCGTTGGTAAAGAGAAAAAATACAAAAATATGAATGCAAACGACAATTCATTCGTATAAATTTTTAAGCGATGAAGCAAAGACCCCTCATGCAAGCAAAATACCCCTTGTACGATATTGAACAGAGACCTCCGCGATAAATCACTTTTCTACTTTGCTTAAGATGAAATCATTGCCACGTGGGTGTTTATTCTCTTCCGGTTTATTGCCGCCTGAAATATACATTGAGTAATATACGCTGAAAATTTTTATGTACACTATGACCTCTATATATATATATATATATATATATATATATATATATATATATATATATATATATATATATATATATCCTTTATTTAGGCTTAAAACCTCCCCAAACCAATACCCCCAAAGGCTAGCCTTGCAGATGAGTGAGTCAGGCTACGTTTCGATCAGATGTCAACGCCTCTGCCAGTCGCGGTACGCTTCCTGGAAGGCGTCGATTGGAACCTTGTTTAGGCACTTCGTCACTACATCTTTAACGTTATCTAACGTTCTCAAATGGTTACCGTTCACTCTTCCTTGTATTAATTGCGACAAAATGATGTCTCTGGGCTGTAGGTTACTTTCACAGCGGTCCATGAGATCACGCTAGATTGTCACCCGAGCAGCCCTGTGATCTTTTGACAGCACCTTAGGGACCATCTTGGCACACACCTTTGTCATGGCTAAATCTTTAGTGAGAATGTGTTGTACTGTGATTTTCGGAATAATGCGCTCTTATGCTAACATTCTGACACTCGGGCGTCGATCGGAATTGAACATGCCGCTCACATTTTGTACGTATTCGTCTCACTGTGTCATTGACGGATATCCAGGACGTTCCTCGTCGCCAACCTCCTCTCTACTCTCCCGGAACATTTTGTTCCAGCGGAAAACTATTCCATGGAACATTACTTTATCTCCGCAAGTATCCTTAACCATTGTCATTGTCTCCGAACCCGATTTTCCGAGTATAATTTTAACAAAATTCAATCGCGTACCTAACGTTTCCCCATGTAACGTGACATCGTGAGTTCATGACGTGATCCTCTGACAGGGGTCCAGTCTATCAACAATCCGCACCAAGTTACAGTCCGCAGACCACACGCGGGTCGCGTTGCTTTCCCAAGACCTTTCCTGCCACAAATTGCCCCACTCCAGCCGTTCGCGTCAGCGGGAAATAATCGATCTACTTATTTTTGGGGCAGATGCTGTAGGTTTCGTTAAAACATTTTCAGTTTAAGGTATCTCGAAACTGCGTCCAGAAATCGATAAATACGGCCAACTTGAAAACTTTTCCAAATAGAGGAGTCTGATGAATAGGAGCTTTCTCTCATTCTATTAAGTTTGATCGGGATCGGCCAATTGAATTCATTGCCATGCGGAAGATAAAATTATTGTTTTTGCAGAGGACTTCGCATTATCTTATAAATTAATGCGTCTCTAAAGCGTGCACAATATATAAATATTCAAGTGGTGTACAAATTAGGTTCACCGTTAAGTTTTACGAGATAATCAAACTTTCCTTCGTTTTCTTAACCTATTCACCTTATATTTCCTTTACCGATTAATGTTAGTTGACTTAAGCTGACGTTAAGCCCCGGGAATAGTTAGTAATTCTCTGTAATAATCGTATTCCCCTTGGTTTGTATGTTACTTGGGATTCAGTGGTGCCTGAAACGAGTTTTCCTCGTTGATTTGAGATGTCCGATGTTAAAAAAAGGTGAATAATGCGTGTGCATGGTGTCGCATTCGCCTAAATGTGCGAGATGAAACTAAAAATTAATGCAACGAGAAGCGGACATTCTCGATTTCATTCCGTGTCACATTTTTTGTTTGCATTTATGCGTGTGAAATTGAATTTTTTCTCAAATCATGCCTTCCAATGCCCGTTTCATTTATGGGAAATAGTATGGTGAATCCGTAATCACCTTCAGGAGAAAATAACTTTGAGTATATGAGAAATAATGAAACATTTTATGTTAGTACTAGGTTGCTATGTGTGAATTAAATGTATTTATTCGCCGCAATTCTCTTTAGTAATGACCAATTCCATTGGTTGCGTTCCCCGGACATTCTGAGATTAATTTATTTGTCTCCTAATCATAGGACTTGGATTCTTGTCTCACGGTTCATCCATCATCAAGCATCGCAGAAATAAGTTTTCCGCCTTGCCGAGCCTACCGGTAGGATTATTCAAAGCCCGCTTCAGTGTTCTTAATCAGAAAGTTAAACCTGGCTATAAAGAATCAGTGGAGAGGTATATTTGGATTGATATCCTCCAATGTCGGTACTAGTTTTATGATG
Source organism: Hetaerina americana (assembly GCF_022747635.1). Classification (NCBI taxonomy): domain Eukaryota; kingdom Metazoa; phylum Arthropoda; class Insecta; order Odonata; family Calopterygidae; genus Hetaerina; species Hetaerina americana. Next base: position 16,015,576 of record NW_027286292.1, read on the forward strand.
ACTGAAATTCCACTAGTCAGCAGCAGTATTTTAATTCAAAGATGCGGTCATGAAAATGCAATATGAACTGATTTAATGTAAATCTACATGCTTTCTTTTCTAATTTTGTGAAATCCCCTCACTCCCTGTAGCTCTTCCGTCTAACAACTTTCTTTCTTTGGTCTCCTTATTTGTCCTTCCGCCTTCCTTCTCGTGACGCTTCTACTTTTATCTTCTTCTTAACACAGTCATTATGGCTCAAGGTGTGCCATCCATTATGTGCCAAGGTATCCATATGGAGCTTCATTATATTATCGTTGTCCATACTGTCTTTCAAATATATTTATAAAAAATTGGGGATCGGAATGGTGCGGTGGCTAGCTCCCACCGAAAGGGCTCGGGTTCAAATCATGGAGGCAACAAATATTTTTCAGTTGTATCCCGATCCTTACTTGAGGTGCTTTGTGGAGAGCACTTTGAGTGAGTACGACGTCCGTCGGATGGGACGTTAAACTGCGGACCCCTTGGCGCCTTTCGTTAAGAGTAGGCTAAAGCCGACGCCGGGTTCTCTCCACCCTTCCTCTCCCATCCATCCCGAATTGCGGGAATGACCTTAGCTGTCGGTCGCCTCCCACAAAAATTACTATTGTAAAAAATTTCGATTTGCAATTTTCCACGGATAATTTTAACTTTAGAAGAGTACATATGTTTTTTAGTTTGTATTAATGCTCATTATTTGTCTGTTTCGATTTCTTTTCTAATCTCTGCCTGCGGCTCTCAAAGCATTCATTTTGCGTATCCAAAGGAAGAAATTTGTTTTGTGGAATTCATCCATATTAAAAGAGCGAACTTCATACTCTCCACAGTTAGGTTCAAAGTTATCACCCGTTTCAGCGTGGTTGAAATCGGCATCTGAATGTTGTGTAGGAAATAATGACCTTGGGGCTGTCCTGGAATTACAGAAGGCTTTTGAGGGGAAGCGGGGATGCGCCATTCCATTATTGTCCTTGAGGGTTGCTCAGGAGGAATCTTGCGAAAGGTTTATTATTGCATTATTTCAGTCGGTGTAAGTATCCTTGATCACTTATGCCCTTTGCAATTTCTCCATAGTGAAATTTGCCATTCCGAATTAATTAAGCCTTTGTCAGCCCAATGGAATGTCGAAGACTGTGATAGAGGAGAGAATGCTAGGAAAATGAGGAAGGGGTAAGAATAGGACAGGCAGGTTGGGCGGAATGACGGGAAGAAGGAAGTACTCCGAATTTAAGAGGGGCCCATTGTAATGTGAATTTCAGGGTGTGTTTTCCTAAGAGAGACAAGGTCGCTTTGCCCTTTGAAGCTTGTGTCCATCTCGTGGATTATCAATAATAAAAATAATAATCAGCCAATTATTTTGGAAATGTTATTTTTCATTTCACTTTATTGTAGTATACTCTTGGGCCACTAAAAAATCAAATCGTTTTTCACGGAAGGGTAATTGTTTAGGACTAACACGTAATTGAAGTGATATGTAGGTAATCGTAGTTTAAAACGCTCACGTCAACCTAATAGAGCTTCTTTTTAAAACGAGGTGCGTGTTTGATGCATTAATGATCGTGGCAATAATTACGTTAGATGAAGGAAAGAGGGGTACATGTATTACGGATCCTTACAAAGCGTGGGCTAAGAAGGAAGCAAATCCGAAAATGGCCTAATGTAATCCTCCCCCAAACTGGCGAAAAATTTGGGCGTTATAGTGTGTGAATTATGGAAAACTTCAAGTTTTCTCTTTATTAAAAGAGACGTTTAATGCGTGATTTGGTGGAATATCCTGATTAATTAAAAATTGGCAATTTTCTACTAATAAAATTTAATGCGACCGGTTTCAATGTAACTACATCATCATCGAATATAAAATAATTTAATAAAAATAAATAAAATATTAATAAAATAATAAATAAATCAATAAAATAAATTTCCTTTTTAAATGTTCATGCGCAGATGCTGAGGGGGCAGTAAGCCATGGCGGCACCCGTGTTGGTGTAGCATGAAAATCTTATTTCAGTATTTCGTTTATTAAATTGAAATAAGGGTTTCACTCATGATTATCATTTGTACATTATTGTGTATGCATTTACCTTTTTGAAGTTTTAACCGTATTTTCATGAGCGAGTCTCGTTGAGATAGGTATGAACTTGTATGTATTGTTGTCATCATAATAAAATATGTTAGCCATAAATGTTTTTGAGCAAGTGCTAATTATTTGCACCCTTTTTGCCTGTAATTGACTTGATCGCTCTTTTAACCAATCCATATCCTGGCATGTGGTCATTTTGCCGAGTATTATACTTTTACCATGTTAGATGTGACAAAAAAAGTGTGTTGAAATGTTGTGTTTGATGATATTTGTACAGCTCATCGACTATTTCAGCTGTTACATTGATTGGTTCAAAGTACAGTATGAAATAATAGTAAATTTGTATTATGACCATATGAAATTTCACGTACCAAAATATTTTCAGTTTTTAGGAGCAATTCCTTTTTTGCAGTTTTTGACTGATGAAAAGTTTTAACAGTAATGATAATGAGTCAAAATTATTTGTTTATTAGCCAGGTTTGTTACATACAAAATTAATTGAAACATATGGATGCAAGTAAGGTGTGCAATAATCAAGCTATGCCCATGAGTCTACTAAACGTACTCTTGGGAAACGGGCATGGGAAGAAATGCTGCTAACTCTTCTAAATATTTCCAATACAGTGAGCAAACTGAGTGTGGATTGATGCGCATCAATGGTTTTTAGAACGTTTTAAACTTCGAAATGACTCAAATGTCAATATGTCATAGAAAATTGATCTTTGAATGATTGGAGCTTGAGAGTTTCTCAATTGCATCCTTATGAGAGTGGAACGGTCAGTGTGAACTCTTTGTGTACTGCTTCAATCTCAAGTGTACGAAGTCTCCATAAAAAGTGAAAATATTTTACAGTTTGTGCAATGAAATTATGACTCTGTAATTATTGATATCTTTTTTCTTAATAGCATGCAGCTGAGATTGAAAAGAAGCAGAATGATTCTGAGAACAAGAAATTACTGGGTTCCGTTGTGCAGTATGGAAGTGTTGTACAGGTGAGTCAGAGATAAACATATACAAATGATAATTTCTCTCGGAGCTAAATGTACTCACCAACTTTTATCGTGGAGATGCTTTCCGTTTTTAAAATTATTTAAGAAAAAGTTTAATAATTGTTACTAAGTGTAACTGATGCCGGCATGGCGTCCTTAAATGAGGTTTAATCAATACATTTGAACCGTAAACCGAATGATTTTTTCTTGTGAACGTTAATTTTTTGTTCTCCATCATCCGTTCGCGAACGCTCACAGGGCTCAGGCTAGGTTGACGAGCGAAGCAAACTCTAGCGGTCATTCCACGCGAACGCAACAGTGAAATTTCTGCATCTCTAGAGCGTAGAAAGCAGCGTGGAATCTTTTGAAAAAATATTGAGTTCACTTAGGGGGAGGTCGGGAAATGGGCAAGGGAAGGAAAATAGAAAAACGCGGTTCCACACGACGGGAGGACAAAGTTAATGTTTTAACGGTTACCACGAGGCCGACAATACGAGAAAAAATATCCCACACACAGGGCTGGTGAGGGAATCTGTCGCTAAGTATTTGACGTGGGCACATGAGTGCCATAAATACCTAATCCGGTGGACAACAAAATTATGGAATGATTGAATTCTCTCCTAGAAAAACCAATCATAGCGTTTAAAAATCCTTTTTAGTCCTTTGGGTATGGCTCATTCGGCTTGCAAGGGAATAGGCCTGGATCAACCGCAGGAAAATATGAAAATTCAAGTATTACACACCAAGTGTTACGAGTGCCACACAAAACCTGTGACAGTGCCATCAAGAACATGACATGAGTTCGGGCCTTTCTTTGGAGAAGTTGGATTGCGATGGTTCCGACGGAGTTAGTTTAAGGATGGCTGGGGCTGTATCGAGCTCACAACGTCGGTGAAACCGGATACGGGGCTGCTTCTACTCTTTCAGCAGGGACGACTCTCGAAGAACGGATGACACTAAATCCGCTGTGGGACGAGAGGCACAGGCAACGACGTGGAATCCTGCTCGTTGTGTCGCTCTCTCGTCGTGGCTCAAAACTGACTTGGAGGGGGAAATAGACATGCGTAGCGATTAAGAACCGTTCTAAAATCGCCTCGCCTTTTAAATGACCGCGATAACTGGCGTTCATGTTCCCTGGTAACTTGAATGAAGCATGAAAGTATTAGCGGATTGTGAAAGGAGCCGAGTCTCTTCCGAAAGGTACGCCTTAAGGGGTCAGAGGGAGGGTGAGACTTCCCAGCGGTTAGCATCTACCGCGGCTAGTTGTAAAGCATTTCATACCTTCAGGTATGTGAACCCGGTAGAGGCGGAAATCGCGGGAAGAGTTTCGAACCCGGAACGATGGTCGGCATGCGTAGAGGTAACAAAAAGGATCGTGCTTAATCCTCGCAGTGGAATTACGGGGACACTCCACTCGCTAATGCCCTGTACTAATATGGCATCGAAACTTATCGGTGACGGTTCCAGTGTGCAATAATGAACCCTTTGAATTAACAAATAAAATGCGCTAAAGCCAACATAGTGTGCTTCAAATAGTGCTAGTAAATAATCGAGACGAACCTTAAGCTTCTCGGATTTAACGTAGGTTAGGCAATGATAACTAAAATAATATCAGGATGACGAACTGGTCCACTGAAATATTACATGACTATAGAGAAGTATATGGTGTGAATAGTTATCGCGGATTCTTTCACTTATTTTACCATTGAGTAAATAAATGCGTACAGTTTTAGAATAGAAAACTAATTTTTTGAAGAAGTAATACCGTCGTGTTAACTTTCGCGATTTAAAATGAAGGAATGTAAAATTAGCATTCACTCTGCGTGGGAAAGTTGTAAGAGAGTATGAAGATTCATTCTCATATAGCTAAGACCTAGAAAACTAATTCATTCCTCGGTCATCGATGATTATGTATTCTGATCCCACCCCCGTCTGCTGGCACAGAAGACCCTCTCCCTCCAGCCAAAGGGTTACCCAACCCCCAAAGCTTACTCAGATAAAAACGGCCATCCACACCCCTACTAGCGTATGGCTGATCCATCCACTCACTGCCCTCCCTCCTACTCTCCCTCTTTCCCTCCTCTTTCTTTCCATCTCTCTCTTCCTCTCTAATATACGCTCCTGGAAGAAGGGACTAACTAGTCTCAATCTCGCCCCAATAAAGACGTTGTATTATTATAATACTTCATCTCCCTTCCGCGTCTCCCTCCCTCACTTCCTTACTCCCCTTTCTCTCTCGTTCATTCCCTCTCGTTCTCCCGGCCCATTCCTTCCCTCTCACATTCCCCCTCCCTCATCTCTACCTCCCTTCATCTTCTTTTCTTCCTCCTCCGTTCTCCTTCCTCCCTCTCTTCTTCGCCCTCTTTTCCTCCCCATTCTCTTTCACTCCCTCTAGAGTCAATAATTTCGGCCTCTTTGTCTTTTGTTCTATCGTGTATTTCCCATTATTAAAAATTTTCAAGTTCTAATGTATTTCTTCACTGCTTTTTTTTTAGTAAGCTATACATTTACAGCGATGACTAAAAAATGAAAATGAAAAATGGAGGGCGTGGGATGCTGACATTTAACTGGGTAAAATTTGTCATGTATCATATTGTGTATGAATGTTTGAGAAGTATGGATCAGATAAGCGGTAGACCCTCGCTAATACTACGAACCACCCTCACTCGTATGTGTCCGAGGGTGGTTCGGATGAGGAGATATCCGTATTATCCGGGGTTGGGACACAAACGTAAGTGGTATTTCTTCCCTCTAATATTGTGTGCCGTTTATCGCCGACGGCTTCTAATGACTACATATGAACCATTAGAACCCCAAAGTCTAAGAAGTCTCCATTTAATTATAAAATAAATTTAAATGTATCGCCAATTTTCTCTGAGCATAAAATCTATGGTAATCCACAAGTATCTTCAAGAAACAACGGTGATGTATGATTGATAAATTGAATTACATCAAGTGTCGAATTTATTTCCATTACTAGGATAACCAAATGATCAAGTTTTTATCTAACTAAAGGAGAACCTAAAGTAAGAAAAATTGCGTTAATTTTCTTTTATATTGTTAAGTTGTTGACGCACGCACGTTCTTCGCTGTTTTCCGGCATACCGAATGTTACCTTAGCCATCCGCCGTCGAAATATATTATCACGTATTCCGATAATTCCGAACGTGATTAAGTATTTAAGAATATTACAGTGGATGTTCTTTGGTATTGCTACGCAATTTGGTCAATGGTACTTGAATGTCATTAGATTTTATCGAAATTTCTACGAAAAAATGTTTTTCGAAAAGAAATCCGTTGACTGATGAACTCCGCCGCGAGAGCATTTATTTGCATTTTCTGAGGCACTATTTCAGTGAAAATGAATGATTTTGGAATTTCACTTGTTGCTGGTATTTATAAAAAGGCATTTTAATTTCTTCATTAGAAATTCCCAGAACAACGATTAGTTATTTAGTAACTTAGGGAATTAAATTATTATGGAGCCAGTCCGTCGTCATAACCCCGATTAGTAATCCATTTATCGCATAATTTTAAGGTAGAGAGAGGCTATTCATTATCCTTAGAGCTCGATGTTGTCGACACTAACCCATGGCAGCACTCTTCAACTTGTGGCTACGATCAGCATTAGCACTCAGAAATGTAGACACCCTTTCTTTAACGATTTTTCATTCGGGAACCGTGGATTCACTTCGTAAATCTTATGCATTTTCTGTGACAACTCTTCAGGAGACTCCATTTTCATCTATGTTATAGATTTCCGATTAATGTAAGTCATATTCGGTCATCATAACTTACTAAGATTCAATAAATGGCTCAGCGAATTCGATATCAACCCTTTTGATGCATCTTAATCAAATAATATGCCTATTACACTGCTATAGCCAACAACTACTATTTGCATGAAAGTTCACGCTAGTTTTTGGCAAGTTTTTTAGGCGGGTTCTTTTATATTATTGGCAGGCATTTCTGCTCCACGCGATCGTTTTGCACGTTCCACCAGTGGAAGGCCTCTTGCTATCTTTCAGCTTCCGGTAACATTATATCCCGGACCAGCCTTATCCAACCCCCTTTTTTTTCAATTTAATTCAAATATAAGAGCAAAAGGATGGGTTAAAGTCCTCTTCTTTTTCCGATCGGATAGTGTGTACAGCGGTACCAAACTCTCACCAGAAACCTCCGAATCTTTTCTCAAGAAACTTGTTTATTCCCCAAAAGTTACGTTTTTTCTCCGACGACACCTCTTGGGTGCCATTGTCAAAAGTTACTTCATTTTTTACCAGGAGATCCCATGATCATTACGAAACAAGGTGTATGAAGAGTAGCTAAATCTAATAGAAAGAATCAGTCCTCTATTTCAAATAATTCCGTTACGCCTGCAGTATGCGCGTCGTGTACGTATGTTTCGTGTAGAAATTTGTGTATTCATAATTTCAAATCGGAATTTGGAATATTAATTGAAAAATTGCAATTAATATCAACCATATTTGTGGAAACTTAAAAATAAACTTATTTTTCGTTAGAGTACAGCAGTGCTGTTTATTGTGACCCCTTAATAAGCCACCCGCAGTACACGACCTGTCTCAATTCGGATTAGCGAGGGTTTACTCGTGATCACAAAAATTTTAATGAATATTTTGAATATACTCCCGCAGTTTCTTTGGAAATTTGTCATGGTATATACAGCCTAAGTGTTTAAAAGTTGGCTTTAACCTCGTGGACAGTGGCACGTTGCGCACGACTACGAATGCCTGTGGCATTGTATGTTCGGTATTTTGTCACAACATCTTGTTCCTTTAAAAGCCCCAAAATTTCAGAGTTTAAGAGGACGCCTCGATAGCTGAACTGGCTAAAGCACTCGACCGGATATTGAGGGATCTGGGTTTGAATCCCAGTCAAGGCGAATGATTTTTACACTCTGAAATTGTTGTATTGAAATGCACATTAGCAGATGACTCCATTAAAAGTTACTGTTGCGGCATCTCCCGCAGGTTCTTTGGAAATTTATTTTCAATACTCTTCGGGAAGTGTAACTTGTTTTACATTTGAGATAACCTGTCAATCACTGAAGAATATAGGGGCAAACCATGCATACTTTAACATCGGTTTAAGCGCTTGTGCAGACAACTGTTTTTGTATAAGTGCTTGTATTTTAATTATGTCTCTATGGCTGCTTAAATCACATTTCTCTGGCAGAAGTAGGATTCATTTTGAATTCATGAAATAAATATTTTCACTTATTAATAGAAATGAACATACATAATTGGTGAAAGAGCATGCACTGCGTTAGGATAACTTTAGTCATGCACATAGGCTGATCAGAATTGTCAATGAAGCATTCGTCCTAGAGTGCCTGCTTTGTTTGCCTAGCCCAGGAATCAATAAAAAGAAGGAATCTTTCTTTCTTTATGTCTTCCATAACAATTTGTCAAAGTGCAATCCATAAGCATTAATTAAAATGTTTCCTGACATTGAGTATACCACAAACATTCTAACATATAATGTTGCCATAAAATAATCAAAACAGCTGATCAGAGCTCATTCCAAGGTTGCCAACTTACAACCCTGAAAAAATGCTAAAGACTCGTTCAATAGTTTTGAAATGACAGCATTTGACCCTTTACTTATAATTGTATTTTCCTCAGAAAGCTGAACCAATCTCGTAACCGAGTAAATAATAACTGGGGAAGGATGAATAAAAAAATTGTTACAAATGTATCGACTGATACAGTTTCATATTCATTATATAATACCTATTAAAATAATGCAGTATAGATATTTACTAGGCATTATACCGGTTAAGGTAGGTTTGAGATGGACACAGCTACCAAATAAATATTTTGTTTCTTCTAACAAAGCCAAACCCAACAATCAACTCTACAACGTGCCTGTCTTCATCTCTCTATACTTCCTTCCTCCCTTCATACTTTCCAATATCCCTAGCCTATTCCTGCCCTGTCCTCTTTTTCCTAACATTCTCCCCCCTACCTTACCTCTGTCTTCAGCATCCCAGCCTTTTTGAAATCTATGAAACAGGCTTGTACATCCTGATTGTATTCTATATTCCTTGTGATTAGTATATTTTTCTGCAGTCTGCTGATATACCTTCCTTGTTATTCCAGGTAATGCTTCTAAATTCCATCTCTTAACCAGCTGCCCTTGTCTTATGTTTTTGAATGGGACCCTAGACGTCATGAGTACTAAATTGGGATCAAAGTCCGCATCCGCTCCAGGAAACTGTGCCAATTGATTATACTGCTATACAAGGCTACATGGCTATCCATGCCATATACAGCATTCCCTGCCTGCAGTTATGGCACTCTACCATTTAGTTTTGGCACCTTTTAACCAGTATGCCATTGCAAAATCAAGACCGAGTAATGCCTCAGGTCCTCTGTCACTCTTCCAATGAAGCTAATATCCCTTCTGAAGGGAGTGTCTTGAGAGCCAGCATATTATTACCAACATCCCATGAATAGAAGATAATGCGCTATGTACTGACACATGAGAATACATTTGTAGATGTATATTGCCTAATTGAAAATTCTCTTTGTGTTATGTTCAGAGGAAATTCTTGTTATGACTAGAAACTAATGCACTTAGTTTTTGCAATGTTTAAATATGGTTCCTTCATTAATATTTCAAAACTTGATGTCTTTAAATACTCCAGTAAAATAACTGGAAAGAGATACTTAACCTCTTACTTAGGGAAAGAATCGAGATATTATTTGGCAATTTATAGTTTGTGAATAAGCCTCCTATGGCATGAGTCATGGTGAAATCACCTTTTGTTTTGCATAATACAATTTTCTCTTTAATTAGTAATCATGAAGACCAAAAAAACACAATTGTGTACCTGGATGTGGTAGAGTTCGTCTCATACCAACCCATCATGTTTATGCTCTAATTCTTGGTGAGATTATTGCAGAATAGGACTTTTGGTGTGGAATGAGAAAGTAATTAATTTTTGTGGCAGCATTTTCAGGCTAGGCAATTGCCAATCCTCTTCATTTTATTGGGAGCATTTCAAAGTTGGCTTACTGTTTTATAATTTGGTAACTCATGTAAGATCTGCAGCTATGAAGGCATCAATTGATATTTTTGATACCATTCATAAAGTATAAGAGATGTTATTAAAATTTCACTTATATTTTTATATATATGTATATTTTTTTTTTGCAGCTTCTTCACTTAAAATCGAACAAGTACTTAACTGTGAACAAGAGGCTTCCTGCATTGTTAGAAAAAAATGCCATGAGAGTATATTTGGATGCCAATGGAAATGAAGGCTCATGGTTTTATATTTTACCATTCTATAAGCTGCGCTCAACTGGGGATAATGTGGTGGTTGGAGATAAAGTAATTCTAAATCCAGTTAATGCAGGTCAGCAGGTTCTTCATGTGGCTGCAAATTATGAGTTACCTGATAATGCTGGCTGTAAAGAGGTATGACTTTGTTTGATAACTATATGATTGCATGGGATCATAGTTCATGTACCTGGAGATATGTAGCAATATTCCTTGAAAGCTGAAATGTGACATGTGAAAAGGAAATTTTTTGTTTTCAATGATAGAGAGTAGCTGTGCAACTCGCTTCACTACACTGTAGCATATTCACATGTGAAGTTTGTGTGTTCACTATGCTTCATACATGAATATACTGCTCTGTTGTGATATATATAATTAGGATGGTCAATAAAATGTGGGACATTTCAATTTTTTTCGACTATTGATATCAAAAGCTTCTATGAAATCACACCTGAATGCGTATTTTATTCAAAAAATGACCATAATCAAATCAAAGGTATTTTCGATATTTTACGGTAGAGATCAATTCATATAAAGCCCTATCATATGTCGAAGTCACACATCAACTGAAATGTGGTAATAATGGAGATTAGTTCCTTTAGATGTCCTGCTTGTGGTTCCCTAGGAAGATTGGTATTTGAAAAAATCAAATTAAGGTGAGTGTGTCCCATTCCACTCAGATTTGAACTTAGACTATCCAGCCATTAGCCAAATACTCTTGGCACTGATCTACTGCATTGCTGTCTTAGCAAAATATTCCTGAAATGCTTGGATTTCATAGAAAATACATTATGTTTCAGTTTTAGTTTTGCTCAAATATTTATAATTCTTTCTTGCTGCTTTGGGAGTAAATCAGTGAAAAATTACTGGTAAATTGCTTCTGGCCAGCATGAATGTTAACTCCATCGTTTTACATTAAATGTGAAAATATACCATTTGGTAATTAACCTACGTACTTTGTAATTTTTTTGTTCTCATGTAGAGATGCAAACATCATCTGATAAAATATTGCAGTCAATTTATTCAGGAGAGTATCAATTGCAAGATGACATTGCCTAATTACTTTGATGGTGCAACAGTTGTCATGCATGATCCCTCATACATTTCAGCAGAAAAAAGTTGTAGCCTGCTGAAATAGTTTTGAAAACAGCTAAGTATATATTATACCAGTTGACTGCACTTAAGCTGAATTTTTGTTTGCAAAATTTCAATTGGGCAAGTTTTAGTGTTTTGAAAATTTTCAGTTCAAAATAGAAGTATATGAAACTTAAAGGGTTTATTGTGGAATGTCACTTTCTTTCCAGTAAACTATATATGAGATTAAAATTGAATCTGATTAAGACTATTTTGGAAAATGATTTTTTAATATTAAGTAGTTCACGTATTAGGTTGTAGCTAATGTATTTTCTCATAGTAAAATCCTGCTGTCGATTTCAGGTGAATGTAGTTAACTCAGGTACATCATGGAAGGTAACGCTCTTCATGGAGCATAGAGAAAATCAAGAGGAAATACTCAAGGGAGGAGATGTAGTTCGTTTATTTCATGCGGAGCAAGAAAAGTTTTTGACAATGGATGAATACAAGAAGAAGCAGCATGTGTTTCTGAGGACAACAGGTCGGACATCAGCCACCTCTGCTACAAGCAGTAAAGCTCTTTGGGAGATTGAGGTAAGAAGAAGTATTTTCAGAAGCCGTGAAATACTTAAGTACAGCAACAAAACTGCTGCTGTTATATTAAATAGATGAATATGATAAAGAAATTCCTCTTAGAATAAGTAAATGGTGCCATTGTTGAATCGGCTTGTGAAATTGCATTCCTTATTTGTTGGTGTATGATTCTAGTCATGACTGTTACTATGGAAATGGAAATGGTTAGGCAGTGGATTCATTGGTGGGGAGTTTGACTTTCTGGTACAGTCGAACCTAGCACAGCGAGTAATTCACATGATGAGCAAAAATATTGGCCCCGAAAACGACTCGCTTAATGAAAGACTTTTTGGCAATAATTTTTTTTTCATCATGGAACACATTATCATATTTTACTTTCATTTATATGAAAAAAGTATTTTCACTAAACAAGTGTTTTGCTTTACAAGAAAGATCACAGAATGGATTATGCTCGCATTATGAGGTTCCACTGTAATTCAAGGTTAAGCACTATAAACCATCACAATGAAGGTGTTACCTCACCTGTAAATATTTTACTTGGTGATATTTTGGAGATATAAACATTTTTCAAGCATCGCATGTATTTTAAATTATGAAAAGGTATGGTGAAGTAAAGTGTACCTATACTGCGGGAACTGATTTTTTATAATACATGTTATATGGTATTTTTGAGATTGAACTAGGGAACTTTTCAATGCCCAAACCAGCCCTCAATCCCGATGAAGTGCATATGCAGAGTTACACCTCTACCCTACCTGCATAAGTTGTGATGGATAAATTATCAATCAGAATGCAGGGTAGATAATGTTATTCCACATATCATATTAGAAAAGATCCATGGAATCATTCCTTCATTTCATCTTCTCCTGTTTAATGAATATGTTCATCTTTCTTAGCCTTACGTTTGTCATTTAGGCTTGTTTCCAAATGTAAAAAAGCCTGTTCTTTGTTATTGCATTATTATTTAACAAAGAGGAAAGTGGATATGCTAAACTGTTAATAATGTCAAAGATTTATTCAATCAAGGTGTGGACTTTGTGTACTGTGTTATTTACACAATCAATGACAATTTCAACATTAGAGATTAATTAGTTGGACATTCACTTTATAATTCCTTTGCAGAAGGCTTTAGGATTATATAATGGGTGCTTTTCAGCATTTTAATATCTGATATTACTGAACACAAGTACTTAATTGTTCTAAATACATTCTTATCACATTTTAAATATTAAATTACATCAATAATTAAGCTCGAAATATAGAAAAAAACTTGTATACTTTAGATCATATTGAATGATAAATAAATGAATATTTTTTATTTATAGGTTGTGCAGCATGATCCATGTAGAGGTGGAGCTGGCCATTGGAATTCCTTGTTCAGGTTCAAGCATTTGGCTACTGGGCAATACTTAGCAGCAGAGGTTGATGAAGATGAAACACCAGATCAGATGAGATTAAAACTGAGAGGTTTGTAATTTCACTACCTAGCAATAAAAATTTTACTCGGAGCATAAATTTGAGGACTTGGTTTCAGGCCTTCACTACAATTATGGCTGATCCATTAACTTAATTTTATTCTGTGACTGTAAAATATAGAGTAGTTAAAGACATTACACTTAAATAAAATATTTAGAAATCAATTGAAATAGCAAATCATGGTGAGTTAAAAAAATCCTTTACTTCATAAAAATATTTTAATGGGTAATTTTTATTGTTATAAAAATTATTCAGATGAAATAATTTGAAATTTTTGAGGAAGATGGTTATGTGACTTTATGCCAGCATGAAATGGCCATTTTTGATAGAAGTAGAATGACATTATGTATGTATCAAATTTCTATCTAGTTGAATAAGCTTAGTAGTTTATGTTCACTGGAACTATTTCTTCCCTAACATCCACTCCTGCAAAGTCCCAATGTAAAGATTTTATGAACCATATTTTGAAAAATCATATGCCTCTATAACATAAATTGTTAATTCACCAGCAATTTTGCTGATGTGCTGCTGTTATTTGCTGATGATAATCATCTACCAAGATGTTAGTGATACATTGGACTGAAGGGCACTTTCTGGTGACATTTGATAATTGGTATTAGTGCTTGGGGTCAGAAATTGGGAACTTGACTTAAATCTGAAAATATGTGCAGTAAGGAATAGAAACACCACATCCTTGTACCTATAGACTTGGGGGTAGGCAAAATAATAGTGGACTAGGTGAAGTGCCTGGGACTCGCCTCATTATTGGAACTGATAGGGAAAAGGGAAATATGTATGGGCAAAGCATATTGGTAGCATCTCTGGAGTTAGTTAAATAAACTAGGCGCAAATGATTAGTGCAGAAATATTGAAATGAAAGAGTCAAAAATAGAGATTATTTCATATTGCTTAGACTACACCTTGAGTATGTGTCAAGTATTTGGTACCTATTCAGCACCTAATTTTGAAAGTAAAGAAGATACTGAGAAAGCAGCCCATGCAATGAAAAGGTGTCATGAGTGAACAGGAAGAATTACATTAGTAATGGATGCCATAAAAAGCAGTTGCCATCACCTTTCTAGCTGATAGATCCGTCTTTGCTTTATTCAGAGCAGGTTAGCCCTTTGCAGTTCACTGTTGTGACTGTTCTTACATCCCCTGAGTGTAGTGGTATATCCGAGTTTCACCTAAAATCAACGCAAAAAATCTATCTCGCTTTACTTAAACCACTATATCAGGGCCTTGGAAATGTTCATTTGAATGCCTTTTTATGTCCAAAGAGAGCAATCTCAAGAGAGCATCTCATTGGGAATAAAAAGGCATTGAAATGAACTTTTCCAATGCCCTAATGGAGTGGTTTCCAGGAAAGCCTCCAATCTATGCTTATCATCCTGCTTCAGCGACCATGTTTACACACTGTTCATAACCATGCTCCGCATGTTTGAGTTTTAATGAGCTTTTTCTTATCATCCTTAATCAACATTCCTACTATCAAATCTCTCCTCTATGTGAAAGCTTCTTTGCCTGATGCAATTTTCTTCTTACGTACCTACTACTTTGCACATTTTGGTCCAAAACACTTCCGCGATACTGTTCCACCTGCTCTAATTTTTGCTCTCCTATTTTAATGTTTAACTTGGCCTTTCTCTTTCTGGGAAACCGCATAACCTTTATTTTATTAATATTTATTCTCATCCTATGTCTATCGCTTTAAATTTCCAATTCACTCAGCAATGCTTGGAATCCCTCCGCTGACTGACAAACTAAAGCTTGATCATCAGAAAACCTACGTGATTTTATGGATTCCGACAGACTTTCATTCCAATCTCGAGTTCATCCCATGCTTCCGTAATCATTTTTTCCGCACATACAATCAACAGCACAGGTGATAATGGATAACCCTACCTTACTCCTTCCTAACACTGCCCATCCAACTCTCCATCCCCTACTTGCACCTGAGCAGTCTGAGGCATGCACAAGTTGCGGATTAGCCTCCTAACCATCCAATATACATTCCTGTATTCCTTTTTTCTGCAATATACTCTTAGTTTTTTGAATCCACTCTGTCAAGGCCTTTTGGAAATCTACAAAACAGGCTATTGTATTGTGTTCTGATTGTGTTCTATATTCTTCTTGATGAGTGATCTCATTACTGCATTGGCATCATGTGCGCCTCTCCCCTTCCTGAACCCTTAATGGTGATCTTCTGAGTAATGCCCTGCTTTCCATACTTAAGTTGATGTTCCTGAGAACCACTGTAGATATGCGTGTGATATCAAACTTATGGTACTGTAGTCCTCACATGAAGTAGCATGTACCTTTTTGGAATAAGAAGTAATACTGATCTGACAAAGTCTTCTGGCAAAATTCCTATCTCATACATGCTACGAATTAGCCCATAAAAACTGTTCCTCCTACATTTTTCTAAATTTTTAAGCAGTTCTGCGGTAATTTTATCTACCCATATGGCCTTAATTTATTTCATTTCCTTTAATGAACTTTCTATAATTTCTATTAATGCACTTTCTATCTCACCGTCAAGTAAGCCTGGACCTAAGCTATCTTCATCTATGTCATATTCTCTTTCTATATCTAACCTTGCTGGCCTAAGTTATTTACTGTACAGTATATTCCTTCCATCTCTCTTTGATCTTTTTTGCTTCATCTAGTATTACTTCATCTTTTATTATCCAAATTATATCTAATTGTTAATGGAGATTTTCCTTCCATACTTCCCGATAGTATTTTAACCTACTTGTATAGTAAACCAATTTCACTCTTCCTTAGTAAACTTTCCATATCCTCACCCTGCCTCATCCACCCTGCTTCTTTTGCTCTATTTGTTTACCATCTCAATTTATTATTTAATGTACTTCCTTCTATCTAGCTCTGTATTTACATTCTTCCATTTCCTTCTTTTTCTTTATTTATCCAAATCCACATGCACGGATAGACAATGTCAGGTGGCACACAAGTCCCAAGTAATCACAAAAGATAATAGGTAAAATCAGTCAGTAAAACAAAAGTACACTTAAAGGAAACTTCAAAACACAAATCTCTTTCACAAAACAAGAAAATCCCCATCCCATTAACATCAATCAATCAGCAAGAAAAAATAAAGATAAATTTAAAAAATTAAGCTGTTATATATAATTTTACACCACACATCAATCAAATTATGACATATATTCCTTACATCTTTTCTTAAAAGTATACACTCTGTTAGGAAAGGGCTCAAATAGTTTTGCAGGTAAGGTGTTCCAATCAACAATTGTTTTATTTAGAAAAGAATTTTTTTTATTTGTTCTTTGTGCCCACCCCTTCTTTTCCTATTAAAAGTTTCTATAGTTTCTTTTGTGGCTTCTGATATTCCTTTTTCGATAAATTCCCTTTTTTCCTTGATTATACTCTGCTCCTTTCCCTCACTCATGATTTTCTCTACAGTCTGCTGATACTGCTCCTTTGTCCATCCAGGTAATGCTTTTACATTCCACTACCTTACCCGCCTCCCCTACCTTGTCACATTGAATTGGTCTCTACACATCATAACTACAGGGTTCGTCCGGAAAATAAGTGTACTGACTCCTGGGCGGCTCCACGCGCGCCCATCACCGCTCTGACGGGCTGCGATTGGAGGGGGGTATGTTGGCAAGCGACGCTGAAAAAGGCAGTCGGCTCTGAGCTGTGGTGTAGTGAGGAGCTCTGTTAACGCGAACCTCCACGCTCGACCCACGTCACGGAACGCGATGCCGAAGTTTTTGGAGCAGCGTTATTCCATCAAATTTGCGGTAAAGCTTGGGAAATCGTCTACCGAAACTGTCGGTATGATTAACCAGGCTTACGGGGAGTCAGCCATGTCCAGAAACATGATCTTTCGGTGGCACAAGATGTTCGTGGAGGGCAGAGAAGAGGTCGACGACGAGTCTTCGAGAGGTTCCCGATGATGCCTTCGCGGGAGCGTTCCAGGAATGGGAACGCCGCTGGAACAAGTGTATCGACTCACAAGGGTCCTATTTTGAGGAATATTAGCTTAAGATATGTAAAAGTGTAATAAATTTTTTTTCCTGAGCTCAGTACACTTATTTTCCGGATGAACCCTGTACTAAATTGTGATCAAGAGTCCATGTTCGCTCCCGGAAACTGCGATTTTAGCCCACTCTGCCTAAATTTTTGCCTAACTATAATATAATCTAACTGATGCCTATCTGAGTCACCTGGTGTTTTCCATGTTTACCTATGCCTTAGGTGGTGATGAACCAAGTGTTGATTGTGATTAGCCGGTGTCTTCCACAGAACTCAATTGCTTTCTCACCGTGGTCATTCCTCATACCTAAACCATAATCCATTAAGGAAAGAATTAATGTGTTTTAATTAATTTAATTAAATTAATGTTCTTATTTTTTATATTAAAAAATTTGGTGAAATGATACTTTTTTATTTCAGTGATAATGGATTTCCACAAAGTTGAGGGTGAAAGCATCGAATATCTCTTCCATTTGCCTACTGTTGCATTCCAATCCCATAGATTATTTACAATAACTTCCCAGATCTAATGTTATCTTGGAAAAATAAATTAGGGATTGGGAAAACTTCTACTCTTTTTATATTTAGCATTAATTATGTGTAATGAGTTCTTCCATTCCAATGCATCCATGCAATTGCATGTGTTCCCAGTGGATTATGTTTATTGAAAATAATGAATCTAAATTGGTATAGGTCTTGATAGAGATTAGGTCCAATTATATTTGATTTATTATTTTTTTAATGGGGCAAGGTTTCTTAAAAATTATATTGTTGTGTGTGAGATGAGATAGACTTTAATAATGTTAATTATTTCCATTTTATTTCTCAGATCCTCATGGTGGACCTGTTTATCATTTAGTCTCTGTTCCTCATTCCAATGAGATAGCCTCTCTTTTTGAACTGGATCCTACAACTTTGACGCGAGGAGATTCATTGGTACCACAGTCATCTTATGTGAGACTACATCATCTGTGTACGAACACTTGGGTCCACAGCACATCTATTCCCATTGATAAGGATGATGAAAAACCAGTCATGTCAAAGGTGAGCATTCTGTTTGAGATGAAATACTACCTTGATCAAAAAGTTCCCGGAATAACCACCGTGTGCCGCTCCCATCGTTCCGATTTGAGTTCTGTTTTTTTTGTTAAATTGGTACATCTGTTGTTGATATTCCCTTTAAATCTTAGTGTCATAACTTGACATTTGCAAAAGTTACGGTCGGTTTTCGGTATGTCCATCAGTGCTTCCTGCGATTTTTCCATTACTTCCTCTCGGCTGCTAAAACGCGTTCCCCGTAATGGTTTTTTAACTCGATTGAACAGAAAGAAGTCACAGGGAGCCAAATCAGGTGAATTCGGTGGCTGTTGGATGGTATTTGTTGCATTTTTCGTCAAAAAATTACGAATAATGATAGCACTGTGCGACGGTGCGTTATCATGGTGCAAAATCCACGAGTTTTCTGCCCACATTTCTGGTCTCTTTCGGCGAATTGCTTCACGCAAACGTCTCATAACGCCCAAATAATACTCTTTGGTCTGGCCTTCTGGCAAAAATTCATGATGCACTACACCGTTGTAATCCATGAAAACCGTCAGCATTGCCTTCTTTTTTGACTGAAAACGACGTGGTTTTTTTGGTCTCGGCTCATTTGGTGAACGCCATTCACTTGCCTGATGTCTGGATTGCGTGTCGTACTCATAAACCCACGTCTCGTCTCCAGTAATGATCCTTTTGATGAATGTGGGATCGGATTCAGCCTCGCAAATCATGTCTTTTGCGACGTCAACACGGTCTCTTTTTTGCATGAAATTGAGGTCTTTTGGAACCAACTTTGCTGCTACACGACGGAAACCCAAATCATTAACCACAATGTCTTGGGCGGATCCATAGGCAATGTTCAAGTCCTCCGCTATTTCTCTGATGGTTAATTTGCGGTTATTGACCAACATTTCTTTTACTATATCAATTTTTTCACCGACTTTCGATGTCGATGGTCTGCCACTGCGTTCATCATCTTCGATTGACTCACGACCACTTCTGAACCGCTCGTGCCACTGGTAAACGACCGTTTTTTTTAGAGAATCGTTGCCGAAACACTTTTCCAACATTTCCAACGTCCGTGCGCCACTAAATCCGTTTTTTACGCAAAATTTAATACAAGTTCGTTGTTGCAAATTTAAATCCATTTCTGAAATTGTAAAAAATCGCCAACACACACAGAGATAGATGTACTCTTGGCTACGTAACTTTTGCAAATGTCAAGTTATGACACTAAGATTTAAAGGGAATATCAACAACAGATGTACCAATTTAACAAAAAAAACAGAACTCAAATCGGAACGATGGGAGCGCCACACGGTGGTTATTCCGGGAACTTTTTGATCAAGGTAGTATATTGAAAAGAAAAGATCAAAACTTATTTACCCAATTTGAAGAGGGTGTGGTAGTCCATTGGGTAGTGCTCTTGGCTGATGACTGGACAAGCTGTGGTTCAATTCTGATTAATGCACCTCAATACCCTCATTTTCACCCAAATTGTGTTCTTTTTTCGGTACCAGAACTTCCTGGAAGGCATGTGGCACAGGGAAAGGAGCTGGCCTCCCTTCCTGGATTTTTAAATTTCATATGCCATTGGGCTTAGTGCTAGTTGGTTCTACTCTCCCCTATTAAACCAATCTTTGGGTTGATTCCTATGGTTTTTCTTAATCCTTTAAAATGTCAGTCTTAATTAATGCCAGTGTCACCATAGAGGTTGTTCTACGGGGTAGTTCTGCAGTAGAATTAAAGAATAACTTTGATTTTTTATCATTATTGTGGGATGACATTTTGTATTACTAGATATGCCAACCTGGGAAGAAAGGACACTGATCTTGAAATGTAAATGGAAGAGAACAATTGAAGCCTATCTTTGTCTTTGAAGGTGCACACCAAAGTATATTGCAATCGAGAATTTGTAACAATTACTTGCTGATTTGAGAGAAAATTAGAATCCATAGAGGTCAAGTCATAAGAAAAGCCTTGTGTTTGGATGAGAAAGGAGCTAAAAAAATTTGTTGGGTGGCCTGAAGGAAATAATTCAAAATATGAATTGAAAAGGGTATCATCCATAGCATATTTTTAATGTGAACTTTGAGGTTGTGACCATGCTCTGAGTATGTATTTCTCCGCAAAAAATTTATTTCTCGATGTCCCCCAACCTTTGACTTGGGACCTCCCTATCTCCTCCCTTTGTGATGTGTCATGCCAATGGGTGTCTTTTATGGGCCTGAAATGAACCCTGCATTACCTGCTCTTGGTGTCTTCATGAACAACTGCCTTACCCTCTCTTAGTGTCACATCGCAAAATTCAGGCTGAGAAGGTGAAGATGCGGTTCAACAAATTCTCTTTATCATCTGCATTTAAGTCTTAATCCCCAGAATTTTAATCCATCTGAAGACTTACTGGAACATTTGCTTCTGTCACTAATGGTTTCCATAGATGATCTTCAAGGCACCTTGCAGTGCATTGATATCCTTTTGATTCTGCCTGGGAGTACCTACGAGGGTCATCCGGAAAGTAGTACCCGTTCGTGAAATAAAGACACAAAAGTAAATATTAACAAACATAAAAAATTTTATTTGAAAGAGGATACTTTAAACTACTTCTCAACATAATCTCCAAGCAAATTAAGGCATTTGTCATAACGTGTGACAAGTTTCTGTATTCCTGCTGCATAGTCCTTCGCCGCCAGCTCATTGAGATACGCGAGGGACCCATCTTGCACAAATTTTTGCATAATGCAGATGGTGTTTAACAATTTCATGAACAATTGTTCGAGAAACATTGGGAAAATGCTCACAGATGTCATCAATTGTGACGCGCCGATCGTTCCTCACGAATTCGTCAACTGAGCTCACCAGTTGGTCTGTAATGACAGATGGTCTCTCCGAACGCTCATCGTCGTGTGTGTTCCCCCTCCCCATGTTGAAGTTGCGACACCACCGCCGAACAGACGACTCGTCCATTACATTGTCTCCATACACCTCCTTTAATTGGCGATGAATATCACATGGGCGAACGTTTCTTGCATTGAGGAATTTAATCACTGCCCTCACTTCACAACTGGCGGCGTTCTCAATTTTTTTAAACATTGTAAACAATCACAGAAACAACACAGGCAATGCTAGCGTCACGCAACTTGGCTCAGAGAAGGCAGACAAGCCAATGAAGCTATCTGACCTCGTCCAGCGGCTACTCGCGTCGTCAGCACTTCATGCGGCACGAACGGGTACTACTTTCCGGATGACCCTCGTATAATGACGTTATTTTCTCTATGAATAAAGAAATGATTATGGAGAACATATTATCAGAAACATTTGTGGTGCTCGGAAGAATTGGGACTTTGTTTGGTATAATGGTAGTGAAGTTAAAATAAAAATATACCTAGGTGAAAGGATGTGCTCAGCTGGACTAGGAGTGCTCACTCAGTTTACCAAAATGCTATGAAGAGAAGAAGCAAGTCTTCTGTAGCCAAATAATGTGAGTAGGAAACGGAAGAGAAAAGGAAAATACCTAAAGAAATGAAGACATTTAAGAACCAGAAGAGAATAATAAAGCAGAAATTAAGAGGCACTTGATAACACTGGTTTTACATTGATTCTAGGGTAAGATGGAAAAATTACATTTAAAATGTGTGGCAATTTTCATTTAGATTTCTGCTAATAATCAGAGAACAAGACAGTCAGGGAAATTGGGGAAAGTCAGGAAATTGAATTTTGACAGACATTGCTGATGGTTGGAATATGGAAAAAAGTGTAAAGTATAATGTTAAAACATGTACAGTTAGGTTAACTTGAAATAACTTTGGGAAAAATGGTGAAACTAGCCCAAGAGATTTCATTGGAGAGTGAAATGAGAGATTTTGAGAAGTTGTTAGGCCTAGAATCAAATGAAGTAACAAATGGAGAAGAAATCATTAAGGAAGAACCACAGGACGAGGGCAGAAGTAGGGAAGCAGAAAGAGAAGGAAAGAGAGAAGGAAATTCAGAGCTATGGGGGTCATTAGGTTTTTCTTAACTATTAACTTCAAACAAATTTGGAAGGTATAGGTCTTATAGGAGGGTAGGGTCCATTTCCTCAACAAACAGTTTGAAATAATTGAATGATTTGTGCAACATTCTTTTTAGGTGCGTGGTGATATTAGCTCTAAGAAAAAGGAATGAACAATTCAGACAAAGGTCATGTTTTTGAGAAAAGAATCCCTTCCATCCTCGTCTATTAATGCCCTCAAGACCAATTAGAATTGCATCCTGGCTGCTACAGTCAATAAAAATACCATATTTTTCTCTTTTGTACTTTATTGTGTAGTTGCTGCACTATGCACAAAAAAGATAAAGGGCTGTAAAACGAGATTACCAAGGAAGTTTGTACAGTAGATACTCTCTTAATGCACACCTCATATAGTGAGTAATTCGCATAACGAGCAAAAGTATTGGTCCAGGTAATGATTCGCTTAATGAGCAAAGTTTCATGTAATGAGTGACGAGAAGAGGGGAATTCCCAGAATGATTGTGTGCCTGCTACTTTAGTTTTTGTGTAGCACTTGTTCCACTAGCACCTTAGTGTCACTAGTGATTACACACTTTTTCCAAATTTGATTGCAGTCATAGTTTTTGTGATTTTTTGTGCTGAGTTTAATAATGTTTTGAACAAAGTGCTAAAAATGTCCCAAAAGAAAAATCAGCTAGAATACAGCCATAAGAGAGTAAAAATAACCATAGAAATGAAAAGTAAAATTTAGAGAGAGATTGAGATTCCTTCAAAGAGAGTGGCAAGAATATCTATTCAACAGTGTATTCTCAATGATGTTGACGGGTCGCTTCTCATATGGAGAAATGAACAGCAATTGAAATTCGACCCAATTGACGAGAATATTATTGATGGGAAGGGGAAAGTGATTTTCGCTGACCTCTTAAAGAAAATGTCGAGATCATTAACTGCTGAAGATGTATTTAAGGGGAGCAGGCTTGGTTCGAGAAGTTTGCGAGAAGAACTGATTTCCTTGGCATTGTGAGGCATGGAGAAGCAGGAAGCTCCACCTCAAAGGCAGCAGACAACTTCATTGGTGACTTCAAGAAGCTCTTAGATTCTGAGGGTTACCTGCTGCAACAGGTTTTTAATTGTGACAAGGCGAGTCTCTTCTGAATGAAGATGATGAAGCAAACTTATATTTGTACACATAACAGTAGAAGAGAATTCATAGCCCAATCACAATCCAATGTAAGGCAATCTCACGCTGCTATTTTGTGCCCATGTAAGTGATGATCTGAAAATTAACATTCAGAAACTCCATGAGCCTTCAAGAAGTGTGAAGTCAAAGCAGCAGGCTAAATGTGATGTGGAGATTGTGGGGAAACTGTTACATTGTACTATGAGTACAATGCATTGCCGGAGTAATGCACTGGCAGTTCGCTCCAGATATTTATTAATAACAATTCTGAGTAGAAATTTTACAATATTTTTAAGTGTCAAATTGAGTAGCTTGAGGCGTGATGTGGTGGAAGGCAAACATAATGAATAACTGATCGAAGCACTTTTCCACTTGATAAAATTTTTTTTATTTAACGACCGGGTTTCAATGTATTACATCATCATCAGGTTATATCATCATCACCTGATGATGATGTAACGCATCAAAACCCGCTTGTTGAATAAAAAAACTTTTATCAAGTGGAAAAGTGCTTCGATCAGTTACTCATTTTGAAGTGTTGGTAAAAATAAATGTCTCTAGACTGCTTTCTAGTAAAAAGGAATTAGGTACATTGCATAAATAATAAACTTTTTAGTTTGATTCTTTTTTTTTACAAATAATTCACATATCTGGTTGCCTCACTCCATAGTAGAAGAAAAGATAAACATGATCCTTGATCATCAACAATGTACAAGGCCTGACCAGAAAGCAACTTATATTTCAGCTTGGCGTGTCGGTTGGTAGGGCTAGAGACCCCATGTTGGTGTCTAAACGTCCCTATACTTGGTACACATCCTGCTGTGTTAGTGTGCAGGCTGTGGTTCTTCTACCTTGCTCACTGAAAACTGTTTAAATGTGTGCTGCAGTAGAAAATCCCACAAGTCGTGAAGTGCGATCTGTAAATAGGTTTTTATTGGCAAAAAACCACAAGCCAATTGAAATTCATTGGCAACTTTATGAAGTGTACAGAGATGTAATATTGAGCGAAGTTAAGAGTGAGGCAGAGGTGCATTCAGTTTATAAATGGTTGCACCAATGTTCACGACAAGGACTGCAGTGGTCGACCTAGCCTTGAGACAAATGAACTGACTGTGAAAATCAATGAAAAAGTTCATCAGTAATAGTTTTTGGGGGAGGGGACTGATAGCTGAGGTCATTTGTGTCTTTAGGGATCGGCAGCAAAGGATGGAGGGTGGAGAGAAACCCGGCATGGCATTAGCCTACTCATAATGAAAGGCACCAAGGGGTCTGCAGCTTAACATCCTATTTGACAGATGGCATACTAAGTCAAAGTGCTCTCCACAAAGCACCTCAAATAGGGATCAGGATACCGCTGAAAAACATCTGCGAACCCGGGCCCTCTGGGTGGGAAGGCAGTATGTTAGCCACCGTACTATCCCGATTCCCCAAAAAAAAATTTAGAAAATTGCTGATTTATGACTTTTGATCTCTTGCTAGATGTGGCTTGCAATACAGAACTTTGGCAATGATGTAGAATTGCATGCTGATGTAAAAAAGTGGTTAAATTGTAAGACGGCAGATTTCTTCAGAGATGGAATTGAAAAGCTTCTTTATCGTTGTGATAGATGCCTTAATTTGAGTGGCGACTATGTAAAAAAATAGTTTAAAAACATGCCTTTCAAATGTATTTGATAAAACTTTGTCTTGTCACTAGGTTCATATTTTATTTAAAAACATAAGTTACTTTTGGACAGCCCTTGTGTGCATGGGGCTGTCTGTCAACAGCCCCATGTACACGAGGGCTGAGGGACATCAACAATCAAACAAAATAAAGTCTCAGGGACTTTATTATGATTCCTCAAATAAATTTGTTGGATTGCTGTGAATTAGGTGTACATATATATCAATAACAACTTAACGCGGTATTATTTCCTTCCAATGAAAATCATTATCTTGTGTTTCTGTATTCAAGGTTGGATGTGCGACCATAAAAGAAGACAAAGAAGCTTTTGCCCTTATTTCTGTTTCACCCACTGAAGTAAGAGATTTGGACTTTGCAAATGATGCCTGTAAAGTGCTTGCTTCTGTGTCAACTAAATTAGAGAAGGGGACCATATCACATAATGAAAGGAGGTAAATTAAAATCAACAGCATATTGCATGCCCTAATTCTTTGTCCAAGGGTGCATTTTGTTTGAATAATCTTAATTTTTCCTAGTATTTGAGTGTAATATATGTCCTGGAAAATATTATTGAACATTTGCTGCAAGTAAATTGATGGCTTATTTCCATTTAAACTCTCAGAGCTGTGACCAGTTTACTACAAGATATAGTTTACTTCATTGCTGGACAAGAAAATGAACAGAATAAATCTGAGGCATTGGAACTTAGTGTTGCCAATCCCAATCGTGATAGGCAGAAATTACTGCGAGAGCAGTATATCTTGAAGCAGTTGTTTAAAATACTTCAAGCACCATTTTTGGAATCAGCTGAAGGTGAAGGACCATTTTTAAGAATAGAGGAATTGAATGATCCAAGACATGCCCAGTATAAATATATGTTTCGCCTATGTTATCGAATATTAAGGCTGAGTCAGCAAGATTATCGTAAAAATCAGGTAGGATGGATGTGTGTATGTTTGCATAGCATTAGCATTATTTTTGCATGTTTTAGTATAATTTTTGTGTCTTATTTAGTAACTAATGATATTTTGTTATGATGAGGACTATCTTTTAATTAACTATCTTTAATTTATATTTAGGAATACATAGCTAAGCACTTTGGATTCATGCAAAAGCAAATAGGTTATGATATTTTGGCTGAGGACACAATTACAGCACTGTTACATAACAACAGGAAACTGCTGGAAAAACATATAACTGCTGCTGAAATAGAAACATTTGTTGGCCTTGTGAGAAAAAACATGTATAATTGGGAGTCTCGTTTTTTAGACTACTTGTCTGATTTGTGCATTTCAAATAAGAAAGCAATTGCTGTGACTCAGGAATTGATATGCAAAAGTGTGCTGAGTGTGAAAAATTCTGACATTCTGATTGAAACCAGGTAATAACTTTTTTTAAGTGTAAGTGTTCTTGGAATTATTGAGATGTAAATATGCTCTAGACCATTTTCAGAGCCCTACCATTGTAAGATGGACATTTCTCTTGATGGCAATGACTCTCTGGGCATATGATTTAAGGTCTCATTGATAATGGCTATGAAATGGGAAAGGGGGGAATAACTCATGCCTTAAAAATGCCTTTGAATTTATACATTAGTAATAATGAGGTAATCATGCATTTAGAATGATTAAAATATGTATTTCAGTTTCACATTGAAAACCTCAAGTTTATGAATACTTATCAATCCAGCTCCTCCTTGTGTCAGTCAAACTTTTTTGTGTATGTTTTAAATGCTAATTGTGTTAATAATATTAACTTCTAGGATGATGAAGACACAAATGGAAGTAGAGGATGGAATGGATTTGGATGATGGAGGTGGAGAAATGGAGTCCCTTTTGACTATTGTTGAAGAAGAGGAAATCCTTTTACTTTGGAACAATAGAGAGGTATAACTTTTGATTAAAAAATGAATGTATATTTTTACAAACACTACTAATTCTCGTTCACATTCAAATGTGCACCCTGCAGTTTTCCATTATATTATTCATTTTCCACAAAAATTGGTCTAATAGATAGGGTATCAATTATGAATAATTATTACTCCGCAATGAAATGAGCACATTATTACGTTTTGGATAAAATTAGTTTTTTGTATACATTTTCAACCTGCTATTATGTTACATTTGAATGCATTTAGCTCTGAAAAGTTGACACCTGAAAATAATAACATTATGATTAATAGAATGTAATCTCCATCCTACTTTGTTAGAAATATTTTATGAAGGCTTCGTACCACTTTTTCTTGATGCACCCTATAAAATTTGTGCCTTCAATTATTCATAATATTGCTCAATACTGTTTGATACTAACTGTAATGCACCAAATTTCAATTTTTGAAACAATTTTGTTTATTTGAAAGATCAAGTAATCCTTGGAAATATTTTATACTGGAAATAATTATGCTTTTTTTTGTTCAATAGTAATATTGCATTTTATTTGCCCAAGTATCATGTTACAAAAACATACAACAAAGCATTGAACTCCCAAGCACTAAGATCATTTGACCTATATATATTTCATTATTAGAAATCCAGGAAGAAATATCATTATTGATTATGATTATGATGTGTATTGGTTCCTAAAAGATATATTTGATACATGTTATGGAACGCATCAGATCGATTGCAAAGATTCCAGATCAACTCAATACAATTGCAATTAGAGTTTTAATACAAATGAAAGTCACAAATAAAAAAATAAAACAGTAGACAGGAGCACTAACAGTGTACGTAAGAATAATTATTTTTCATTGGAGAGAGACATGAATTCATCCACATAATAGAATTGATGTTCACACTGGAACTGGTAAAGTTTAGGCTTAAATGACAAACATGCTTTTATTTCCCTTAGTTTTCGATGTAATAATTTCAGGAATTTCACACCAGCATAACATACATTTGAATATACAGCGGATTCTTTTATGATGTTGTATTTAGCAAATATATTTATGGGAGAGATATTATTTACAAATTATTATTCAAAAAAGTTACTGTTTTATATTTGCCTAGTGTGCATATTTTTTGTTAACTAACAGCATTTACCATTAAAACTAAAAATTTTGCTTAATTCTATACTTGTGAATGTTTTCAATTTTTAACTCCTTTAATATGGAATGAATGTTAGTACTAAGATACAGTGTACATAGCATCCATCTTCAGAGTGGCTGTATATCTGGAAAACCTTGAAAGCCTGGAAATGTCATATTACGAAAGTATCTTGTAATTCTTGTATAATCATGACGACAACATTGTTTTTTATGTGCTGGCAAATTAGCTTGAATTGCAGTGCTATTGTAGAATGTATTTCACTCATATGCCCCACTCTATGTTTGATTGACCTCCTGGCAATGGCCAAAACCTTACCCTTGCCTGAATGTACTTGATTTATGTTCTTTCGTCTTTCATTATGCAGGTGCTTTTCATAAGAAAAAGAAGCTTTTCTGTATTGAAAATGGATAATTTTATTCTCTTTATGAAGGAATGGTTTCTTGATATAGTCTGGACTGTATTTTATAAAAGGCAGTGCATTTATTGTAGTTTCATGAGCCTATACATATATATTTTCAGTTGCTGGATAAATTGCAAATTTAAGCATGGAAAACCTGGAAATGGTCTAGACCCATAAAATGTCCATGGAAAATATCATTTTATACCTAAAAATTATAAAAGAGGAGGGTACAGAAGGCTCTCATTAGAATGGCACTTGGTATAATGTTGTCTTTGCTAGAACATCAATTCCATTGAATCCTGGTCCCAATCTATTTCAATAATTATTTTGTTAAATGCTTTAGTTACCTCTTTTGTACATTGAGTGAAAGGCAAAAGATTTGTCCTTGAATAAACAGACATCTCCACACTTAAGTAAATGAAGAAATTCAAAAAAGATACTTTCTCTTATTAGGAGATCAAAATTACTGCAAATGAAATTCATTAAGTAAAGAGTTGCAAAGAAACAGTTGTTATGTTTAGTTAAAAAGGAGTAACTATGAACATGAAAATGCCCTATCTTATTTTTCATAACATGGCCTCAACATGCATTTATAATGATGTTCGTTTTGAAAATATTGGTGATTCTGTTGTTAAATTAGCATGAGTGCAAGTATTTTGTGTTATTAGGTGAAATACACCTTCTGGAATGTTAACCAGGATGAAATATGCTGTTGAAATGTAATTATTGACCTATGAAAAGAATAAAATTAATTAAAAAAGTAGTTTACCAATTAAGTTAAGTTTATAATGGGTGCAAACTGGGCATTTTTACATTTCCAAGCCTCATCTAACCAGACACAACCTGACACCCCACACTACAATGAAGCCTTCTTCAATTCTGCCTACTGCCTAAATTCCATCTTACATGCCTATCTGTATTGCCCGCTTCTCTTGCCCAACATTCTCTTTTAAATCAAATTCTCCAACAGTCAATCACTAATCAAAATTAGTGCATGCATCTCAATTTTCTTGCCTGCTTTGAATTTATCCCAGCATCCCTCTCTCCTGATCTATCACACCTTGTACTTCCTATTTCTTCTTTTCTGAAATCTTGCACAATTATGCAAATGAATAAATGTATTGTTATAATTGTAATTGTATATTTCTTCTAATGCTTCAGAAATCAATGTCCCTTGGAGAGTTGTCAAGAGGTGCCAAAGTAGGGACAAGAGAAGATCAGGCAGTATTGGACTACTATAGACATCAATTAGATTTGTTTTCCAATATGTGCCTGAATAGGCAGTATTTAGCACTGAATAATTTATCACCTCATTTAGACATTGACTTGATTTTGAAGTAAGTTAAAGTAAATGACATTATGCAATGGTTAAATTTCATATCTTATTCATGCTAATTCATCTAATATACTCTGAATTGATTACAGATGCATGGCTGATGAGACTGTTCCATATGAGTTGAGAGCTTCATTTTGCAGATTAATGCTTCACCTTCATGTTGATAGGGATCCTCAAGAGCCAGTGACACCCGTGAAATATGCTCGGTTATGGTCTGAAATACCTCCAAAAATGTCAATCCATGAGTAAGCACCTTGGAGACTAGGCCATTAAAGCCTTTATATTTTATAAAAAATGCCAAAAAAATTCATTTGGAATCTTTTCCACAGTTATGACAGCAACAAGACTCCAGACCACAATAAGGAAGCTGTGAGAGCCAGGTTTAGTTCCACTATCATGTTTGTAGAAGATTACCTTTGTAATGTCGTTGCAAAGATGTGGAGTTTTGCAGATCAGGATCAAAATAAATTGACCTTTGAGGTATTATCTACTTCTGGCAATCTAAAATCATTTTGAGCATCTTGGATTTTCTAAGTTTTTTTATTTTTTATTTGTAATGAATTTTTATAATCTATCTTTGCAGGTTGTTAAGTTAGCGAGAGATCTTATATATTTTGGCTTCTATAGCTTTAGCGACTTGTTGCGATTAACCAAGACACTCCTGAGTATTTTGGATTGTGTATCTGAGAATGAATTCATCAATGGCAAAATTCCTACCGGGGACATTGACTGTAAGTTAAAAATTTTTGTGTGACCTAATTAGATAGTAACTTAATTTTTAACTTTGATTTTCAGTGTACAATTTTGTGTGGGTTTACTTGTATAAAAATATCTATGGTTTATAAATGACAGCGGGCTAAAATGAATGTGAACAATGAGTGATATTGAATTGGGTGATATGGTCATCTTCCCTATTTTTCTCATTTTATTGTTTCAGTTCGTATATTAACACAATGTGTTGTAATTATGAAAATGGCAGACAATTAATGACTTATTCGTAAAACCACTTGTTACAACTGTATATTGGCTGTAGAAATTAAATATGTGGTCCCAAAAAGTACCCCAAATATATTGAACAGGAAAAAGTGAGACGGAATAATTCCAGATGTAATATTATTTGTTTCGCAACATTTTGAGACCATTTCGTTTTCATCAATACCTTAATGTCTCTATTCCTGCAAAAACCACACATTAACTTTGGTAAATCTTGAGATTTGTTAATTTGTATTTAGAATCTTCTGTACCTATCCTGTTCATGCATTAAACTGGCGGACAAAATATGTACATTAGATGACTTGTGGTAACACCACAGATTTTATAGATATATGTTGCTAGTGGCACCCAAAAAGTTTATAAATCTTCTGTTCTGTAGTGCCGGGGTGGATTGGATGCCATGTAGTGTATGCTCAGTATCTCATAAACTGGAATGCATTTGTAGGGTGGTAGAATCAGGGATTTTTGCTGTCTTGTTGTATCAAGGCTTCCTTGGCATCCTTCTCCTAGGACTTTCAATTCCCTTATACCTAAACAATTTCTATGAATAGCTGTATTTGAGCACTTCAATGCTAGTTATTTGGGGGAGGCCACTGATAGCTGAGGTCGCTTTCACCATTCGGAATAGGTGGGTCATTTTGTTGGGGTATGATTTTCAGGGTTGGGGAAGGGTGCTAGAAGGATGGCATCTGTATTAGCCTAATCTTAACATATGGTATCAAGGGATTTAAAATTTAAATGCCCCATCAAATGGCTGGCATACTCCTCTTGAAGTGCTGTTCACATGGTACACCAAGTATCAGAATACTACCAAAAAATCCTGCCAGCACTAGATTTCAGACTCAAGGCCTCGGGGTTGGAAGTAATGGTTGTTACACTAGCCAAACAGGAAGCTGATCCCCCTTAACATTTCAGTTCCTCTTCGGAGGATCTGGATGACTATGATGCAAAGTATTGCTTGGATACTATTGGCTCTAATTAGTGCATGGGTACCTTGAAGTGTTTGAGTGAAGTAGTGAAATGAGTGGAATTTACTCTTTGAGTTCATTAATTGCCAGTTAAGTCTAGCTATTTTTGGCATTCTTTTCCCAGTCATATATTCATTATTTCAACAATTCAGAGTATATTCATAACCTCATAGTTTCCTGGTGCGTTCAGTGTTCTGTTAAAGCTATAAAACTCAATAAAAGTGGACAAACAGATACTTTGTGCGATCATTAAAGCAACTGCATCAACTTTGTTGCTGAGGTGAGACTTAGTTATGAAATTTTTGAGAGGATGCTTTACTTCTACTTTATGACCAAGGAACTATTACCTAGGTTACTTAGCAGAAATAGAATCAACATCAGTATTTCTGTTCAAAGATTGTTTGACTGTAGCCTTCTACTCTTCATTGTTCAATCCTCATTCCATTGAATTACCTAATTACTCTTTCTAACATTCCTCTTTATTTTGCCTTTGTATTTGTTCCTTGGTCTTCCTTGTGAGCCTTTCATTTAAATGACATCATACTTATCTATTCTTGCATTGTAATTAATCAACTGTGTCTTTGTGAAGTCCAAACAGCTGAACAGTGCTTTTTATTCACTCTTCATTTTTTAGGAGCATGGTTATGTATGACATAACCTGATAAAATCCACTGTCTACTATAGAAAATAATTGCAATTCACAATATTTATGTAGGTTGTGCAATATTTTAATGACCGCTATGTATTTTGTGATCATTTTAATTAGTTTTTGTATCAAAACTGACTCATAGTTCTGCATATCTTCTTCTTGGGTCATATAAGCTATGAATCAAACTTAATATACTCTTAAAATGCGTAAAAATCATACAGGATATGGTTTCGTGGGGGGGAGGGTGAATGACCTTTAAAGTTTCTTTGAGTTGTATGTTATTTCCAGGGAGGTAAATTGGCTTCAAAATCACTTTTGATGGGTTTGAACTAAAAATTCTCCACTCTCTGGTTTCTCTTGTGCCAACCTATGTACCATTGTAGACATGCATGGGATTTAGATAATTTGCCTATCTCTGCAGTCTACTCCTATCTTCTGCAACTCATTCATTAATTGTTCCCATTGAATTAGGTCCGCTGCCTAAATGGAATCCACAAAATGAAAATATGTATTAATAAGCTCATGTGATAATGGCAGTTCTTACTGCGCTGCCTGTTGCAGCCTCTTCTGATTCATTTTCTTCTACTTTTACTGGTGCCGTCTTAGGTTGATAAAATCTTGGAATAAGTTCCCTCTTCCTCTATTCCAATTTTATTTCTACAATTTTTCACTTACTTTTTTCATTCTGCTGTGCCAAATGCTCTTTATAATTTATCATTAATTTGATCTTCAAGGAAAACCTGGTCTTTTTCCAAAATCCAGCTATGCTTTTCATGTTATGCCAAAACTAATTGCTATGAAAGGTACAAGAATGTCAACACTATGGAGTTTTTGTGATCATAATTTTGTGAAACTTCAGTATTATTTTTCAGTCAGAATTTTGCACCACAATGGCAAATATTGTTTTTCTGTATTCAAAAATAAAATTTTTGTTTTGAGATTCAAAGGTTTGCTACAAGCTGGGAAAACATGAAAGGCTTGGAAAATTTAGGGAAATATAGTACCACATAGATCTGGAGAAGTCATAAGATAATCAAGGAATTCATGGGAGTATCAACTGTGAAATTTATGATTTTAGGGAATGAAAACCTGGAAAGTTTTGCAATGCTTCTAATATGATCGTTGCGGGAACATAAAAAAAATAAAACAGATGTTAATTTTTCATTTTCAATATTAAAAATCAGGAATGCAGACCTATTGCTAATTTAAGCATAGGGCTGAATGAATTCTCTCTTATGTTTCTTATTATATAGCTATAATCCTTGTGGTTGTGTCTACCTTTTCCTGTCTGTAACCCTTTCTCACCACACATTTCATAATATGATGCCTTTGTATGCTCCTATGTTTTAAGTTATGCGAAATGGTCTTCCATGACATTACATTAGATTAGGAACATTTGTGTTATTCATGGATATAAGTATTCCCTAGTCTGACTTTTTTTCACCTTCTTTTTCCTCTAGTACGTTACTGTAAATGTGCCATTATATCATTATTTGTGAATAGGGATTTTTAAACCACTTCCTGCATATTTCCTAGCTGACTGAGGTAATAAGGCTGGAATTTTGACCTGTATTGTATATTTTATATCATAGTCTTATGTAAATATAAATGTTGGCATTCATGTAATTTCTGTAGAGGTGTAATGTTTTCAAGCTTGTAAATATAATTTCACCTTCATAAAGTGTAAATCCCCAATTTCACATTAATTTTAAATGAGGTGATATATCTGGTAAAAATACATGGTCACATCAATTGCTTGCAAGTCTGCTATTATATGAAATAAGGAGGAATTTTAATAATGAAATGGTTTATCCCTGAAAATGATTTTACTCTCTTAATTAGTTCTAAGAGAGTTAAATTTCAATGTGGCATATTTATTTCCTTATAATGCTCCAACTTGGTCTAACTCAGTACAAGAAAAATAAATGCTTATGTTTAAGAGTTTTATTTTTTAGCTTCAATCATTGAGCAGTAGTTTTTTTTATTTCATAGTCTTTCCTGTTGAATTTGAAGGAGATAGAGTAGATGGGAAATTATCATATTCAATCCAGTTCCATTAATGCATGTTATTATGCCATTTGTAATACTAGTTATATTCTTGGCCATTCGCAGCATAGCCATGTGTGCATAATATATTCCTTTATAATTAAATGTGAAGATTTACTAGGAAAACTATTATTAAGCTATTTATTTGTTAGTTGAAATAATTGGAATGTAAATTGTTTTATGTCAAATTTGAAACATCAAAGAAGGCAGATAAATAAGATTTTCATCCATAATTGATGCATACATTGTTTATTAACCTACATTCCTAATAATATCTTTACTTTTAAACCAGAGCTTTACAAATTTCATTGAACAATCATATAATTACTGTCACATGCAGATAGGTTTGCATGATTAGTATTAATTTGCAATAGCAAAATATAAGATTTAGAGTATACATTTATGTTTACCAAATTAAATATGTGCGTATGCTATTCATCAATGCTGGAATGGCAAATTCGTAGTAATTCGCTCTTTGCATCATTCTCTTAAGCTGCCCCAATTGAAAATGATGAAAATGAAGGTAATATATCTTTTTTTATCACAAATGACCTTATTTTTAAAGGAAGTGCATCAATTGGAAGGAATGGATCTGTAGAAATATTCACTTAATTATAGCATTTTAAAGTCTAACTTAATTGCCTGTTTGGAATGTACTAGACGTATTTTCAAGTCCATTAAGCTATCTGGGTGTCCTTTTTCTGATTTTGAATGACATAACTCTAAATCAGTATAATTTAAGAGATATCTAGCCAGAAATGTTTAATTGTGTCATTGGAGTTAATGTCTTGTTCGTAGTGTCAGTATTTTAATTTCAGCCTCTTAAATATTAGCATTGTCTTGGAAAATGAATAATTAGAAATATATAACAATGCCTTTGGAATTGCAGAATGATATATCCATGGCTTCATAGGTAACCCTCAATCTTTGTGGATTTGGTTTTTAGCTCATTTGTGACTTATTGAGAGTAAATAGGCAACCATGATTACAGTAATTCCTACGGCTTCAGTCTATAATAAATTGCTTAGTTTTGAAAGACAACCTTCCACCTTATCATTAGAAACTTTTGTCTTAAGTATGGATCACCATCTTTAACAGCTATTCAGAAATACGTTTATAGAGTTGGTTTAATATTTGAATTAGCAATAAATGAAAGGCAGTGATAGGTTAAGAAGTTCAGTTCTTGCAAAAGGTGTCTGCTCAATTACTTTTCAATTCTAAGAAATTGCTTACTTATGCTAGCCAGTGGTCAGCAGTTATGAACAATTGCCAAAAAGAGGTAATTCTGCATTTTTATGATTCACTCTTTGAGGAATGTGTATGCATATTTTGTGAGTTTTAACTTGTGAATTACTTATGATTAGATTGAGTAACAATAATTTTGATTGATACAGAAGCTTTTGAATTAAAGAGCATTGACATGTTTTGCATTAAACGCCCTAGTTATACCTAGATTCATTTGATTTCAGTTTGTTTGCTTGGTATGGAAGGGAGCTATCTGTATGAAATTCTCATCATATAGAATATTCTTCTGGGATCAAGATATTGTCCTGAGGTCTGAAAGGAGGGTTTAATCCTCAATTAAATGCCACATTTATTTTTAAAAAACTTAAAAGTTATTGGAATATTAATGTGGAAAATTAGAATAGAATCTGCAGTTATGTATAAATGAGATGTTTAGTTGTATCAAAGCTAAGTGCCTTGAGGAAAAAGTTAATTCTGGTGCCTCCACGAGATATCAACTTCTTGCTTTTCTTTTGTAGTGTCAGAATGGAATAATGTATATAATTGTATATATCTACTTGCTTCACCTGGCATCGAGGATAAAATGAGGCCACACTAAATTATAGTAACTGGAGGATCAACATGTAAAACATACACTGTTGAAAAGAACTCTGTTTTATCAAATAGTTAAGACGTTATAGGAAAATCTTAGAATGTGGAAATTCTTTGAAGTCTATTTCATGTCAAAAATAGTTAAAGCAAGTAGGAGAGGAATGATCAGTCTCAGTTGAAAGCTAGAACAAAGAAACAAGATGTCAAAGTATTAAACATCGATAGAACCATTTAGCAAAAACCAAAATTTTTTTCAAATTTTTCTTGTTCACAGACCTGAAGACTTAACTGTAGGTAATTCCCTATTTTTCACCTGTGCTGTGATTACACAGGGTGTGGGTGAGTAGTTACGCTCTCCTTTATGACTTCTGGATGGACAACTTTTCCCACTGCCTACTTATTATAAAAAGTTGGAAATTCCTGGTCATGAGTTGTAGCTCTCATATTTCTCCTTCACCCAGGGCCTTGGGTCCTTCATTCATGGTTTCCATTCTCTCTTTTTTTTTCTTGAGATTTCCTACAATGTATGCACACTTCACTTTTTAAGAGTATGTGTGTGTAGAAAGATTGAGGGTTGCCTATATATATGAGCATAAAAAGTATTGCATGGCTTTAAATATCAAAGGATTTCTACTGTGTCACTTGAATTGTAGCATTAATTTTTCCAATAATTAGTGGATAATGTTGTCAGAAATTGGACTTGGGAGATTAATTTAAACCAAATAAACTTGATATGTGTCAGATGTGATGAATGTGATGTGATGGCCCAGTGGGTTGAGCATTGTGCTGCTGACTGAAGGGTGCCAAGCTCCAACTGTAGGTGATGCCAATGGACTACTCCCAGATAAAATTCAAGTGGTGTGAGATTCTCTTTACTAGAATGTTATGGGAAACTGAAAGGTGGCACAGGAGAAGGAACTAGATTTTGACATCCTGTAGAGCTAAATTAGGGTGGCCTCACCTATCAAAACCTAACTTGAGGTCGATTATTGTAGTTTAAAAAAAAGAGATTGTAACATTACTTTCTCATTTATGATTCAATTAAAATAAATAATTGCTTATGTCAAACTCTACAGTGTCTGTTACTTACATTTTAATTTTACGTAACCTTAACCAATTGTTAATATATTTATATCCATTGAAAAAAAAGTCATCTAGGTGGAACTTTTGGGAAAATTTGCCAGTATTGCTCACAGTGGCATTGACCCTCAAAGGGTTAAGATAAATCATTATGTTTTTATCTTAGATATTTATGACATGACATCCTAAAATCTTGGCAATCAAAAAATAAAGTACATGTGACATGCCTTGGTTTCAAAAAGGCCTTCATTCAAGTTTAACAAAATTAGCTGGCGTAAGGTTTGAGCTTGTGTAGAATTAATCACAAATTAATACATTGGGTTCCGGATTTTTCCCTTTCAGTATAAATAAAAAGTAATAATGTTTTGAATAAATTTAGTTTTTGAAAAGGAGGCTGTATCCCCAAGGGAGCATAATTGGTCTTCTCCTTTTCCTCATCTACATCAATGGCATTCATTATAAAATAACTGGCAGCATAAGATTATTTGGAATTGATGCAGTTATTTACCTAAATATTAGGAAGAAGTTGGAATCAAGAGCCTCTTTGTTGTGATCTCAATAATAGTTCTGTGGGCCATCAGGGGCTGGGTCTCCTGCTAAGTCTAATCCATTTAACCTAACACTTACAAACTAGGTGGCCTACAAAAATATAAGCATATTAGGTCAAGCAAAATACTTAAAAGTCTAATATTGAACTTAACATTAGGATAATAGATTAAGATCATCTCCTGACCTACAGTAAAGAAACTTGACATAATCCAATATTTGGTGTGGAAGTATTTAAAAGAAAAAATGAAGGTGGTGTTATTTCATAGTAGTTAGAACTCACCTTGAATATGTGTTGAGCATTTTAGAGCTTTCACAGAAGTATCTTTCTTTTTTTGAGCAAAATGCAGAGAAAAGTGGTCCACTTGCATACTCACTATTGCCACTGAGAGGAAAGCATGGAATATCTTCTGTAAATTCTGGCATGGGAGCCTCTGGAAGCAAAAAGATAAAATGTGTAAATGTAGTTTAATATGTGCTGGATAAATATAATATGTATGAGTTAATGCTTACAAAGAAGTAATAATTGGAGTCACTTTTTGCATTGCTATGTTGCATTATGCGGAGAAGTTAAGATAACAAGGTTTTGCCTATCAAAAATCAAGACTACATTAATCAATGTGAAGGTTGGTGTGAAAGGTGAGGTTAGAATTAACCTTTTAATTAGTCATAAGGCATTTGACACTCATATAAGGGGGATTTTCACATGCCATAATATGACTAGTTCCTTTTCCGGTGCCACTTGTGATATCCTATAAAGCACATTAAAAATAATGCAGCTTATAGCTGAAGGTGCCCAGAGGCATTGACTGAATTTGGACCTGGGCCCTCTCATCAGTAGTCTAACCTTCTGCCCACCAGGCCACCATGCTATCTGAACCTAGATGACCAACCCTTATCTCCTCACACTACACATGTTTTCATAGCAGTAGAGTAATTATAATCTTCCAAACTACCCAAAAATAAACTTTCTCCATGCTCATGCTTGTGCATGATGAAATCACTTTGGCTGGTGGCGTAAAATCTGCCAAACACCCTTATGGTGGCTTGTAGGGTAATGCATAAATGTAGATAACAATCATTTTCAGGGATATCATTTTTCTCTAGCACCAAGGTGATAATTAACACCAATGATGGTCTTTTCCTTCACAATAATCAAACTTCTTTTGACTGTAGAATAATAGTTATTGAATGTCATTAGAAGATTGTTTTTATCTGCTTGTTAAAATAAAGTTATAGCAAAAAAAAACATATGCATTATATGAAATTTCTTTTAAATAGATTTACACTGTAGGAACCCTGTTGAGTAATCTTGTTAATTTTTTTATGTCTCATTTAGTTTATCATTACTACAAAAATTGTAGTCGGAAACACTTTAAAAAAGCCTTCTGCAAGTGCTTTGCCTCTCTCTCCTAGGTGAATGAACTGGTGAATGAAAATGCATGCAAGGTCCTAAATATCCATAAAATGTTTGCATCTTGCTTGAATTACTACTATCAATGTACCAAAGTTCACCATCTCTTGCCGAAGGATGCAATATTTACCACTGTTGCAAATAAATGAGTTTGGAAAAAGTAGTAGTTGAAGAAAGTTGAAGTGCGACTAATTTTGGGACATTGGCAAAATGCTAGAGTGAAAAATAAGTATTGCTTTAATTAGAGAATTTTAAAGACAAATTGTTGATGCATTGAGAAAAAATGCTTGTACCTTTAGATTCAAAATGAGAAATTGATTTTTTCTTCTTCTCTTTACAAATTCATTTGGTACTTTTTCATTCCCTTTGTCTTTGGTGCAGAAACTTTCTCGTGAACATTAGACAAAACAATAGATGTTTTCTTGTACATACATACATTGTTGATATTATCCAAGTCTTAACCCTCCTCCGAGTGCTAACAATTCTTTCAGTTGTATAACTCATAGGCATAAGTAACAAGTGTCATGCTTATTTCAGTAAATTTTGTAAGAAAGGAAAATGTCTTACTTTTAGTTCACCATTTCATATACTTAATCTAATTTGATCAATGATTATCCCAAGAGTGACATTCATCCCTTAAATTTTCTGTGATGTAAGCATTTTTTATTCCAAGGTCTTGCATTTACTTTCTTGCTTGGGTTTGAATGACTAAATGACTCATTACTTTCTGGAAATCCTATATGCTTACACAAACACCCTTTACTCTGTTTACAGGGTAGGCAAAGTAAAAAAAACAAGTCATTTCAGGTATTTATTCCCTTTTTTTCTACCATTTCAAATTTCTACCATACTGCTCTGTTCTTGAATATTAATTTGATCTTCATTATATTCATGCATTGTTTCATACCTGTTCCTTGCTTATATTTAATGTCTTGAGAATCCCTTCAGCTACATTCGCCTTAACTTTCTCAGTCTACCCTTCCCTTCAATCCATTTACTCAACTCTTGTATACTGTATATCCTGGCCCATAAAACAAACTGGCACACAAGATGCACTGTGATTTTCATGTTAGAATTTTTGAAAAATACTTGGATCAGGCCAAAAATAATCAAAGTTTTTTGATGTTAACATTTAATGTGAAGAAAATGGATTTGTTGCTTTAAAAAATTAGCATATCAATGCTGATTCATCGTAGAATCCTTGAAATTCATCACTGCTGCTAAATTATTTTCTCTAGAGTTGTCACTTGCCTCATGCACAGTGTCATCTTTACTCCCATCTAGCACATTGCTATTCCTAAATTTTTAGAAAGATATTATGATAGTCTTACTTACTCTCTGCCAGGGCTTTTTCAGCCAATCACAAACAAAAGAAATCGATGGCCATTTCATTTATTTATTGCTTTATTCACCATAAGCTGGTTCAGAATGGTTTCGTCCCGTCAGCGTGATGTCATGAGTTGGTACCTTGTAACCTTTCTTTTGTATTAAAGTGGAGGAGGTCTTCCCAGAAAAGTCAGCAATAGACATACCTATAGTTAGTTTTCTTGCTTTAATGAAAGTCATTTTTGTTGAAACAGTAATCACAATCTTCCTGTTATTTATTATCCAGTTCTTAACATGAACTCAAGCTTTGGCCATTTAGGGGAGCGCATGCAGGTGAACTTTTTACATTCAAATCTGCTTTTATTGAATCCATCTTTAGCTGCCTACATTCTGGTATCATCTTCTCTGTTGGTCAGCCAAAACACCTTTCTGCTCCCATGCTTCTGTGTTCTAAAGCAGAAATCATGACTACTAAGTTTCAATACAATACAGTATGACATTCTGGATCTCTTTAGATCCCATGATATCATTAGAATTTGAATTTTTTACGCAACAATAAATTTCTGATTCATTTATCTGATCCTAAAATTCAATACAAAATTTGTATTAAAGGCAGCCGTTTTCTAATCCTTTCCAACACTGCGATACTACTAAAGGTTGAGTGGCTGCTGACTAAGAGTTTATCAGGAGAGATACAATGTGTTAGCAGAGGGGCACCATCCCCATTAGCCCAATGCACATAAGTTTTGCAGCAGCACCACATTTGAGACATAAATAAATATGCTGAATTGTATAAATTAATGATTTATTTGGGAATTTTTTGAAGAAGTACTGTCAAGGAATTAAAAATTTAATTGCTTACTACTGGCTCAAAGCAGTAATATTATTGAAATTTGTAATAAAGGCTAACATTTTGTATGCCTGAGGTGGGAAAAAACACTTGCCATTAAGTATTTTTTCCCAGCAAATTGACTTGCGTCATATAGGCTGAAGTAATTATAGCTGTCTATCTTCAGCCCATTAGGTGCAGGATAATTTTAGAGCTTATTTTGGAGAATAAGAAGTGCATTTTATGGGATTGGAAATATGGTATCTAGTTTTTTATTCAAATCTTATCATTTCCTTAAATATGACCAAACCAGGGCACTGAACTTCTCTCATACTTGTCTATTACTATTTATTCCAAATTTAATTCTTTCATTTCCTACTTATTCCTTACCATCACATTTGTTAGACCTTTTTCACAATTTTGGCATACCCAAGTGTCACTTCCATACAACATTTTGGGAAGATTACCCTTTATGCACTGCAATTTTTTCTAGCTTAGAGAAACATTCAGTTTGTGTATACTCCACATACTACCAACAACCCTTCTAATGGCATTTGTACACCATTTAGATAATCTCGTATTTTTTCTTATACCATTTCTTGCTAACATTCTGCCAGCATGTACTAAGACATCCTCTTGGTTAATCATCTCATCATTTAAACACACTTTGACATCATAATTCCCATTCTCCTTATTACACATGACTCATCATTTTATATTCATTAATCCTTTGATTTCATTCTTTTGTTGCCTTATTAAAGTCATCCAAGGCTTTCTTTAGATCTTTGGGCTCTCAGCCATTGATATAGACCATCATATATTTAGGTTTTGATTCATTAAACCAGCATTACCCATGCGTCAAGCTGTTTATTACCCTCTCATATGGCTGTATTTTTAGCACTCACAGAATATTTGACTTCTTGATCTCATCCGGTACCACATTCCCAGGTGTTAGAGTGTCAGTCTTCTCACTCTTAGTTTGTCTATTTTTACCGGTCAATCAATTAAAGTCTCTTTTTTAAATCTAGCCTTGGCAATCTTCTTTTTCATTGTTTTATTTTTCTTCTGGATTACTGAGTGTGCATTTTTTCCGAATTATATCTTAGTGGCACTCCCTATTTTTTCTTTCCCCCTTTTTCTCCCTAGTGGCACTCCCTATTTTTTCTTTCCCCCTATGATAGGGGGATTTTACGTCCTTGGCCACAGTCGATAAAGTTTAAGTTTATCAAGTCATATTTCCCTGCAGCTTTCAATGTTAGATTGTCATTCTCATTGCCATATCCACTCATGATAAGACAGTAGAAACTTGGAGTGAAATATGATTACAGTGTAAATCACACTGTAAATGATTATAAGAAATCAGATTGTAGGATGGGACTATTAGGTTTTTGGTTTTATGTTGAGCTCTGTTTAATAAATTATAAAGCTAGAGTTCATAATCACCTGACCAGTTGGATGGAGAACACCATATAGGGGAACCTCCCATAACAAGCATAATTCGTTCAGGAATATTTCTCATAATGCAAAACACTCTTAAAAGGAATCAAATATTCCCATATAAATTAATGTGAAACACAATTATGGGTTCCAAGAAAAACAATAATAAATTATGTGCAACATATGTATATTTAAATAAAATTATATAAAAATTGGTTAGGATGGTGAATAATATTTATATTTTCTTCTGTCGCAGAATGAACCAACCTGGGATTAGAATTCAATTTGTTAAAAAAATAGAATCAATAATTAGTTTAAATGATACATTCTCAATTCTTTTTACTAGAAAGCAGTTGAGAAACTTTTTTACCGACACTTCAAAATTTTGTGAAAATGCAACTCTGCATTTTCATGAAATAAATTTCTAGCACGCATAGCCACTGCTCTATTAGGATTATACTTCTCAATGAATAATGCAACAGTTTCTCATGCTTTCTCGTGACCTCCACATCACATTTTGCCTGCCTGGCCTAAAAAATTTGGCTTGTGAAATTTCTGAATGGTAAACAAGGAGAGGCTTAATATTCAAATTCCTTTGACAAAGTTCTAGAAACAGTGGGAGATACTGTAGCAGTAACTTTTAACGGAGTCATCTGCTAATATGCATTTTAATTCAACATTTTCAGAGTTTAAAAATCATTTGTCTTGTTGTTGCATTGAAATTCAAATTCCTGCTAACATTGGCAAAATATAGCATCGTGAGACTGTCTTTCATTGGCTTGTGGCTGGGCAATGCATTCTCCTTTGTTGTTTTGTAGGTTTACTTAGGCATTTTTTCCCAGAAGAGTCCTGCATCATCACGATTAAAAACCTGTTCTGGCAGGTAACCCTCAGAATCTACGAGCTTCTTGAAGTCTCCGATGAAGTTCTCTGCTGCCTTTGAGTTGTAGCTCACTGCTCCA
Organism: Hetaerina americana; assembly: GCF_022747635.1. Classification (NCBI taxonomy): domain Eukaryota; kingdom Metazoa; phylum Arthropoda; class Insecta; order Odonata; family Calopterygidae; genus Hetaerina; species Hetaerina americana. Next base: position 16,059,879 of record NW_027286292.1, read on the forward strand.
CCATGCCTCTCACCGTTGTGGATGCTGGTTCTTCTCCTAAACTTCTCAAACCACCCATGGCTTCTTTTAAATATTTCTTTATTGGACAGTGAGTAACCTGGTGCCTTCTTAATGAGGTCAGCGAACATCACTTTCACCTTCTCACAAATGATGTCCTTGTTAATAGCATCACTTTGCAATTGCTTTTCGTTTATCTACAGGTATATGAGAAGCAACCTTTCAACATCATTGAGAATACATAACATCTGCGTAGATATTCCAGTCGCTATCTTTGAAGCATCTATCTCCTTAATATTGTTATTGTTCTCGAGGATAGTGCAAATTGTTCATGTTGACTGATTGTATGTGCATGTTAAACCAGCCATGCTCACACTTTTTTCTTGCTTTTCAATGATTGTGCATTCCAGTTATTGCTATTTTTATTCTCTCATTGTGTCTTCTTGTGGATTTATCTCATGATCATTTTATAACTATGCACTAAACATTATTAAACTTTGCACAAAAAAATCCCAACAAATATGTGTAAACACAAGTTTGGAAAAATGTTTGACCACTAGTGATACCAACATGCTAGCGGAACGAGTGCTAAACACAAACTAAAGCAGCAGGCATGTAATCACTCTGGATATTCTCCTCTCCTCATCACTTGTTATGCCAAAAGCTGTTTGTTAAGTGAGTCATTGTTTTACAAATATTTTTGCTCATTATGTGATTTACTCACTGTGCGAGGTGCTAGTTAAGCGAAGTTCCACTGTACATTGTTTACCATACCATATGTGACGGGAGACACAGGCTTGAGTGGTGAGTGTGTGTCATTTTGGAAAACAAAATCACCTGCAATTCGATTCTACTAGGGATTTATTAGCAAGGATTGTCTTCAGAATTGAGTGGCTGTAGAGTTTTATAATGGTTTAATTTTCCTCATTTTTGTAATGCATTTTTACCTGAATGTTCTAATTTTGACCTGGAGTGCTTGGGTTTTCCATTCTTCTTCTTTAACAGTTGCATAGCTTCAGGCGTGATATGGTGGAATTTGTACATAATAACGAACAAAGGATGAAACTTTTCCAATAGGTTTTGATTTATTACATGACTGGTTTTAATGTGCTACATCATCTTCAGGTTGGACCTGCAGATGATGTACTACATTGGAACCAGTCATGTAATAAATCAAAATCTATTGAAAAAGTGTTATAATTTGTTCATTATTACTTCTTTGTTATTGTATAGGATTGAATTAAATGTGATGAAACAAAAGTACACTCTTTATCAGGCATAAGGCACTGAAGATGATGTGCAAAATTGCCTGTCGATAAATTGTTTGCCTAAATATGTAATATGACATTATGAAAGAATGCACTGATAGCAATATAAAAACCATGCAAACACTTGGAAAAAACTGATTAATTTTCAAAGATTCCTCTACCTATTATATATTTTGTGATATATTTTGCTGGAGAGGAAATATACATTGAACACGAAATTTGTAGAGATGCTCCATGCATTGAAGTATGACAATGAGGGCTGTTCAATAAAGGATGATACATTTAAAAAATCTACCTATATTAGCCTCCAAATTTTGATGGTTGATCTCAAAATAATTTCCATTAAATGTAATGTTGACATCCTCGTAGTACAATATTCTAGACCAAAAAAATCTCATGATATAGTTTGCTTAGTGATTTTTGGAATAATATACAAGAGGTGTGAGAAGGAAAGATTTGTACAGTGAAAAAATTACTATGGTATATCCAGCCCAAATTGCCAAAATGTTAGAGGTGCGGTTTGTAATAACAATTTTTTCAAGATTTAATAAAAATTGCTTTGACTTTATAAGCATACCCCAAGGTCATCACTACATTTGCCTAAATATACTACATAGAATGCATTTTAGACAACAATGGTCATTTGCATTCAGTGATGTTTCTAAATGTAATTGGTATATGACCTAACATACTTGTGATTCTACACCTATGGCTTTTTATTTTGGATAGAGATTGAGTGTTATGACTAAAAACTAATAAAAATCACCAAGTTTCAAGTGATTTGGTATAGAAAATCTTCATTTGATTGATCTAAAAGAGCACATTTATTACTTTGTCAGTCCCAGGATCGGTTGGCTATAGCTATCAATTGTGAAATAGGGAAAGGTAAAGTTGTGATATGAAGGGAAAAAATTTAGGGATCATGAAGGACGATGGTTTGAGAAATATCTAAGTTGTAAGCTTATTTTGCAATGATTAAGTTCATCATATATATTATGCCACTGTATTTTGAAATACATGATATGCTCTCAGATACAAATCATCAACACTCCTCATTAAATAATTTATTTGTTTTTACACAGACTCCCTAACTTAGAATATTGAAGCAACTTTTATTGCAAAGTGTTGCTAAGAAATCTTAGAAATTTATCACATAATTATATTTGTTTATACGATGCCTAATTTTCCGTTGACTTTAATTAAATTCATTCAGTTTGATTTAATTTTGACTGATTCACTTTGAAGTAAGTATAAGTAAGTACATAAGTACTTTTTGTGTATAAATGGCAACTAGGCATAATAATTTGATCTTAAAATGTGTCATGATGGATAGGTCTTTGATACTCTTTGAGTTAATAATGCAATTTTTTCAAGATTTTAGTGTGTCAAAGCAACCTTAGTATTGTTGTTATCAGAAAAAACGTTTTGTTTGAACTCCAGCCCTGATTATATTCTCAAGAGCCTGTTGAACTGGGAACATAATTATCAAAGTGACTAGTCACTAGTTTGTATGATGTAATTTATGTCAAGCTTCTCCTATTGCTATTTTATTTGTTCAGTATCGTATGAAAAATCCTTAAAAACAATGTGAAATTGAAAAGATCATGATCTATTTGCAGCAGAAGATAAGATTCCTTACAGAGATGAATGAATTCATGGGTATTTGTTTACAATTTTGCATGTACCTGGTGAATGTTATTAATTCATTATGATTGCTTGCTTCCAAATGGAAGCCATGTCTAGAATGAGTAACACCATGTAGCTCATTTTTAGGATGGTCATGTAATATTGAATTTGATTTCTGATAATAATGAATGACCTTTTGCAAATATTTTTTAGTAGTTTTATGGAGGTGTATTGTAGTTTTGTGTTTAAATGTTCAAAGTGCATAGTAGTTTCCTTTTTTGTTGTATAAAACTAATTTTTTCCATGAGTAACTTAATGTTTATCAATTAAGGTTGTTTATTCATACATTTTACTTTTAAAATAATATTTTCACTTTGTCATGCCAAGTTTTTTTTTATTTTAGAAGTACTGCTGTCTTCTTTTGAAAGAATAAGTAAAATATTTAGCCTCAAAATATTTCATATCTCACAGATATTTAAGTAAGGCCTATCATTTGAATGAGAAAACATGTTATATATTGAATGCGAAATAATTTAAATACAGTAAACAAAATTTTATTAGGTTATTGGTAGAGAATCTTGAACAATTGTGTAATTTACCTTACAATTTTTAGGTCAGAAAGCCAAAGTTCATACATTTTTCATTTAATTTCAAATACTCTTTACATCATGGTAACTGTGTCAACGTTATGATTTTAGAGACTGATCAACTATTTACAGTCATTTTTAAGAAGTTAGATCTTGCTTCTCAATTCTTTATGATTTCCCATTATGAAAATGTGCTTTATGATGTAATCAGTAAAGAAGCTTTCGACTTACTTTTACACTGAAGGCTAATGTGGCAATTATGCTTTCTTATTGAAATTTCTGCTGTATCAGAATTGATTGCTCCTTTCATCATATTTTTTTACAATAAATGTTTTTAAACAATAATGTTCATTGCATTGGCACTTATATGGTTTACATTCATGTGATTTACACTGAGGTGGCCTAAACATATTATTGTAGTGTCGTGGCATCTCCTGCAGTTCTTTTAATTTATCTATTTATTTCTCTCTGTTGCCTAGCACTCTTTTAACCTGTACTTATTCCATTTTCTTTAATCAATATCATGATGAATGACCTATTTTAGAAGCATTAGAGAATTGGGTAATGTAATTGAACTCCAATCAATATTCAATAAATTCCTGTTCATACACGGATATAATGCATATGTATATGAGTGTGTGCAAAAAAATTATATATATATGCATATGTGTATGCATGTATGTATGTATGTATGTATGTATGTATGTATGTATGTATGTATGTATGTATATATATATATATATATATATATATATATATATATATATGTATATATATATACATATGTATATATATGTATATATATGTATATATATGTATATATATGTGTATATATGTGTATATATGTGTATATATGTGTATATATGTGTATATATGTGTATATGTATATATATGTATGCATATGTCTATATATATATGTATATGTATATATATGTATGTATATATGTGTATATATATATGTATATATGTATATGCATACATACATACACACACTCATACTCATGCTAGTGCATCTTTGTGATTGATACATGAGAGCACTGATTTAGTGCCTTCTCTTTATTGAATATTATTCCTGTGAAAATGTAGTAGATTAAAAATTTTTTGATAAAACTTGTTTGGCATCAATATTTGTTTATCTTTGATTTTTATATATTTATGGATAATTCAATGCTCTTTAATTGTCAGCCGTTTCTAAACGAATTATTACCACTGGTAAAAGAGAATTGACTATGTTATCCATATATCTAAGCTGTAATTCATGTGATAAGTTCTGATATTAGAGCCATTACATGTAAGTCAATGGAGTGTCACAAAATGAAAGATTGGTTAAAATCATGAAATAATCTTCTTTTTTGGTTCTAATAAACACACTGTGGGTAATTGAATACCATTTGTGGGAAGAAATTATATTTATGATATTATTTCTTCCTTCCCTTTATTGTGAAAATATTAGGCACAATTAATCCTCTTGTTAAATAGTTATGTGGTAGTATGTGGATAGCCTTATGTGAACCGGAGTGATTCCTATGCTTTCCTGCATGGAAGTGTGTTAACTTTCATGGAAGCAGTTCTTAGATTGTGATGTTGTGATGAATCATTTCTTCCCTTGCAGTGCATCATACCATATTTACTAATACTATTATTTATTGAGTTCATAACTAAAGACACTTAAAAGCAGATAAGACAAGGATTTATTTAACAGCATTGGAAGCCTTAAGTTCTAGGAATCTTACAATAACTGTATTTTTTGTTTTATTATTTTATTTAAGTAATTTTGCTTTTCCCTTGCACAATCATTTCAACTCAACAATTTGCAATAAATATATAGTGTCTGAGCTTCCAAAATATTTGTCTCACTCCTTAATATGCTATGGCACTGAATGTGTTACTCCCTTTTGATGCTGCATTGATTTGCATGAACTAGATGTTGCTTGCCTGCTTGCATGATGTGGTGTCTTTACATGTGTAAACTGTAGCAGAAGGGGGAGTTTTGCGCTCCATTGGGGATATGGGTGCTGTTATGACCAGCTTAACCCTTGGAGCTGCAGGACTCGGAAGATCTGTCATATCTCCAGCAGTGCAAAAGAAGCCATCTCACCTGAAGAAAGAATACCCCCTAGTGATGGACACCAAGCTGAAAATAATTGAAATTCTTCAGGTAATTATATAATTTAGTTAAGAAGTATGAAGTTTTTAATCAACCTCTGATCATGCTTTAAATCCACGGTATTATTTTTAAATGGCTTTTCTGATAAATAAAAAAATATAAATTTACAGAAGTATGTTTTTATGCTCATATTAGTTCTAAGATTTTGGAATATTTCATTTACCTTATCAGAGATTACTTAAATTTTTCTTCATCACTGCATAAGCTAATAAGAAGCATGAATTCTCTGCTTTCTGCTGGTAAGTGCTAAAATATGCAGACTCAAGTTGCTGATTGCTCACGACTGTAGATGAGATTGAGTCATGATTCCATAATGTCTAATCACTTATGGGCATGGCTAGGCAGTAGTTGAGCTGTTCCAAACTCATAAGTTAGACGATCACAAAATCTATGCATAATTCATTTTTAGCACTATTTTCAACTGCTATCATCACTTTGTCATTTTGCATAAATGTGTAAAGGTATGGAATATCAATTCATTGACATAATTTTAAAGTTACTTAGTTAAAATTTTAGGGTGCATGGCCATGAAAAATATTTAAAACATTTGTGGTATCATTAGGTTCTGTTGGGGACTCTTAACAGTGCTGGTGAAGTATATTTACAATCTTAAAATTCTAAATGCGATTTCTTATCACTTTAACCATCATTCTTTGCCCTAAGCCAGAGTGTTCATCTATTCATATGAGCCACAGCCAATAGTAAAAGACCTTATATTCGTTGGATCTTTTTACAAGTTCTTGTAAGTGTCCAAGTCTTCTTTGTCCCAAGAACTTACCTTCCATTATTTGGAGATGAAATTGTCATTTTTTATTGTTCACATTTTTGATTTTGCCTTTTTATCTATTTCACTCATAATAGTCTCATATCTTGACTCATTTATTTCCTTCAACACAACTTAATTTCTGAACAGAACTAATTGATTTATACAGATTATATTTTCACTATAATTATTCAGGAGTTAATACGTGGAATTATTTTGTTTTTTCCACTGTGGCTTTAGACTTTTTGTATTGACTTTAAGCTTCTGTTTATACATTCTTATCTTAGTCTTAAATACCTTTTTGTGTCTATTTCTATGTGTAATGATTTTGATATCATGTTTGAACTTGGTGTGATATACTTGATTCCCATTTACTATGATTTATTTAATATCTACCATCTTGTCTGTGTTAGCTTCTTTTATGAACAACATTGGGGCATTCACATTTCAATTCTCTTCCAAGTTTTGCCCTTTCCATGAATTTTTGTTATAGCTATCTACTGTGGCTCACACAAACTCAGTCTCATATGTCTGCCTTTTAAATGGAACCCAAATTCCTGATTGCATGAATGGAAGAGAAGTTTCCACACTAAATTATCAAAAGGTTTTTTGTTATCAATCAAAGTGACAAATTTTTCCTGTTTGGTTGAAGCATTCTTCCAAGAATCATGCATAATGATAAAATTTTCCATTTAATTTCATTGTTGTTTCTGAATCCATAATAATCTTCATCTTTGAGTTGTTTTATACTTTCCCACTCTTACACACAGAGATCATGAAAAAGTGGAAATATAACCTGAAAATTGGTAAATATTTTAACCTGAAAAAAGTCATAGGGAATTGTTTCTTCCTCATTTCATTCTCCGAGGGCCATGATAAATTTCTTTATTGTTTCTGCACATCTTCCTTTGATTTGTTCAGACAGCATGTTTAATTTCCAGTTATACCATGCACACAAAGTACATTTTACATAGCAGAAAATTAATGCTCTAGTCTATTCTACCACCATTTTTTAGTATGTAATCACAGATCCTTGAGAAAGTTACTAGCAATAACTTGGAATCAGAGAGAGCATTTCACCTGCACATGAGTTTTCTGCTATCACCATTTAAACAGCACAGATCGACTCTACTCTCTTACTATAGCTTAGTGTGAGTGCATGCTAAAAGTGGTGTTAAGTTGTTTTGTGGTTTTTTCCTGGCAAATGACCAATCATACACCATTGTATGTATGTTCCCTATTGGTGGACACTTTAATGAATATCTGTCTCTGAATTTTTAGCAGAATTTAATCGTGCAAATACCAAAGATGAGTCTTAAGAAGCCATTTCCCAATTTTTTCAGACCAAAAAACTCAATCAGATTACAAGGACCAATCAGCTAAAATTTTGCATGCATGAAATACTGACAAAGCGTACTAGTAATAGTGTGGGATCTCAGCATATTGCATCCACCATCCCTAAATATGACTTGATTTAGTGGAGCCTTGTGCAATGACATAATTAAGTGTGCAATATTTATTCATAAGTGAAGCACTTGTTATGTGAAACAACATTTTCCTTGCAAATTAATGTAAAATATGATAATATGTCCCATGCCAAAAAAAATAAATTATGTAAAAGGTTTTTTTAAAATTATATATATATATATATATATATATATATATATATATATATATATATATATATATATATATATATATATATATATATATATATGTATATATATATATGTATATATATATATATATATATGTATATATATATATATATATGTATATATATATATATATATATATATATATATATATATATATATATATATATGTATATATATATATATGTATATATATATATATGTATATATATATATATATGTATATATATATATATATATATATATGTATATATATATATATATATATACATTGTTATGATCATGTCATGTTCACCTTTTCTGCTATCATGGAATGTAGCAACCAGAAATGTGAACTCAATTTGGAAAAGAAAAAACCAATCAAAATATATAGTTTATTATTTATGATAGTACCTAATTCCTTTTACTAGAAAGCTGTCTAGAGACATTTGTTTTTGCCAATGGTTCAAAATTTTGTAAAAATGCAACTCAGAATTGTCTCCGAGTAAATTTCTGATGTGCATCGCCACTGCCTTATTATGGTGATGCCTTGTACGCATGGTAAGATGCATTAGTTTCCTGTGATCTCCGCATTACATTTAGCCTGCTGTTTGGGACATAATACTTCTTAAAGGCTGGTAAACTTTCTAAATGGTATCCAAGCAGGGGTTTCATTTCCAATTTGCTGCTTGTATTTGTGCATAATAGCAGTGTGAAATGGCCTTTCATTGGCTTGTGGCTAAGCTATGCGTACTCTTCTACTGTTAAGTGTAAAAATATAGGTTTGCTTGAGCACCTTCTTCCAGAAGAGAACCATCTCATCACAATGAAAAACCTTTTCCGGCTGGTAATGCTCTGAATCTATGGGTTTCTTGAAAACACCAAAGAAGTACTTTGATACTTCATCCTGCCGCACAATACCATGGTTGGCGGTTCTTCTTGTAAACTTCTCAAACAATGCATGGCTCCCCTTATAAACATCTTTCCCCTTCTCATTAATAGTGTTCCTTTGCAATTGCTTTTCCTATACCCATATCAGAAGCAAACTTGCAACATTGTTGAGAATATGTGCCCATTGCATAGGTATTCTCGTCACACTCTTTGAAGCATATATGTCCTTAATCTTGTTCTTGTCCTTGAATAAAATGCAAATCATTGATGTCGAACAATAATTGATATGCATACTAGATGAGCCACACTAACACCTTGTTCCTGATTTTCAATGATTTTACTTTCCATTTCTACTGTTATGTTTATTCTATTTTGGCTCTCTTCTTATGGAGTTTTCTTTGGAGTTATTTTTTAATCTATGCACAAAATATTATTAAACTTTGTGCCTGATAATCACAAATAAAAAGTCTGAACTCAAGTTGGAAAAATGTGTGATTACTAGTGACACTAAGATGCTAGCGGAAAAAGTGCGAAACACTAACTGAAGTGGCAGGAGTGCAATTATTCTGGGAATTCCCCTCTCCATCGTTAAGCGAGTCATATTAGGGAGAAATAATTTTGCTCCTTATGCAAATTACTTACTATACAAGGTGCTTGTTAGGTGAGGTACCACTCTACTTTGAGTTCTTGTTATTACCTAGGGGGATTTAATACTTACTGGGCTAATTTTTATGACATTTTTGCTATCACTGTCAGCATTCACCTGATTGATATATGGTTAGCAGCTGGAAAAGTATTGATAATAATTGATTGTTAACTTTTATGACTTTCTATAATATTTTTATAATACATGGACATATTGTGATAATGTTAATAATTGTTTGCTGTTGTTGGTTAGAGTTTATAATCTCTTCTTGGAATATGCAGAGATTGTAATACATTAGTGCAAAAAGTAGAAACATTACTTGGCAACATTTTGATTACTCATATCCTGCTGTTGCATGATATTTTCATAAATGATACCATCTAGAGCTAAACTTTGGCACTGTTGACAATGACCATAGGTTAGAGGGGCAAATGTCAAAATAAAACATTGAATTCATATTATTACAGCCGCTATCATGTTTGTGAATATCAAAACCCAAAACAGAATCATCAAAGTAATTTTTCAGAATGCTTTAGTTATCTTCATCCAATATCTTTTGGTGGACATTATCCTGCATTTTTTCATCGGGACGGAGATTGCAGAATTCACATTTCATCTTCTTTATGGACATAGTAGTAATGTTATTTTTAAAATATTGTATTCAGATTGGGGTTTAGGCTTTGGCAGACTATTCATCTAAACTTTTCCTCTGATTCACTGTATTTGGCTTTCAGGACATTTTAAATAATTTTTATCTATGACCTTTCTATTCTCAACTTAATTAGATGCCCACTGCCGATCCATCTAAGCGTGGATCACATTGCCAAATTACACTACGGCTCATCATCACATCCACAGTTCAACTCATTGTTTTAATTGAGAAAATTTTTCATTCAATTTACCGTACATACCCTGCCAGTTACCTCACCCAGTACATGCCATCGTCATACAGTTCTAACATTCTTTGAACATAACTACTATAGTACAGTCAAACCTACAAAGTATTGTAGTTATCTTTGTTTTCCCTGTTAATTTCAATCAACTTTCATAAATCATAAAGCATTTAATAAACAAGGAGTATCTCATATTGGTGGCCTATTTTGAGTTCAACAATAAATTTTGAATACATAATTATTGTGAACCACAAATTAATTTGGGTTGCTATGTAAGAGAAAGACTTAAACCACCTTATAAAAAAATTTTTACATTTATATTGTATAAACAGTGATACCCATATCTCTTGCAAAAGTGTAAGCCCAGTCAGCTGATTTATTCTAGAAATGATGTTTTTTTAGACTCTAGTAAGCCAGTGTATGTAGGCTTAACCCAATAAGTGTTGGTTATTGTTGTCTCTTGTTTTATTAGTTAACTTAAAAGCTAAACTTATTGAGTGAAGAAAAAATTCAACCTATTCTGTGCCTTACCTCCTCATCATAGTCGGTCAGCCAATGAAGGTATGCATTGGAAGGTCCTTATCAGTTTTTTTATGTATTACTTATGGCATAATCATCTCTTAGTCTCCAATGTTTTGAGTAGAAAGTGTTTGCGTGTGTTTTTTAAGGGGTGAAGAGAGAGGATGTCAGTGGCATGCAAAGAAGAACACAGCTGGGGTGTGGATGGCTATCACGACAGCTGGCAGTATCAGTATAGGAGGGCTCCATATCAAACTTCATGGTGATTCACATGTTGCTCACTCATGTGCAGCTGTAGACCCCTGAATGGCCCTCTAAGAATGCCTTTACAGTCTCTTTTAGGCTGGCATAGGATGCAAAATCAAATATCCATTAGCTTGAATGCCAGCATATTGGCTGGGCCAGGCTGAGCAATACTGAGCTCATTCTTATGGCAATTGGGCCAATGTCAAGGCTCAGGTAGGAGGGTTGAGTTGGGAGGGCAGGACTCTGGTTGAGAGTCTCTCTGCATCAGTAACAAACTCGGAATAACGAAATCAAATATGTAGATACATTTACTTTGTTTCTATTCAAAGGAAACCATTTGTTCATTTATGATAGGAACAGCTTTTTACAATATGGTCTGTGAGATTATGTAGCTGTGTATCTGGGGCATAAGTGGTATGGTGTAAGGTGCAGAGCTGAGAAGGGGATGAGACTATTGTGTCAAATGTATGCATGTAAAACTTTAAAATATCCCAATGTTTGGCAAGAATTTTCATTGACTTTTGTTTTTGTACATGAATAATAATGAGAACTGAACACATACCACTCTTCATCACATGGATGAGATCACATTTAGCACACTTTAAGTTTCCTGTATTGAGCAGATACAATGTGAAACATTAATGAATTATATACAGAAAGAACAAAATTAGGGCTTTTGTGAATAATTTTCCAGGGACAAATATTTGGAATTAAATTTTTATGTAGGTTTGGGAAATAAGCTTTTTGTGAAGTATCCAGGTGAATAGCAGGTTTGTGGTGTTATTGGAAATGCATCTTGGCGAAGTGATACTTTGACCTAAAAAGTTTTACGGGATCTTGGATACTCAGCAATGGATATGATAATATGATAAGAGGTTTGATTTTATGAAAACAACCTAAATTTGTATAAAAATTCATTCCATTCTAATCACATGTGAATATAAAACTGCTTGACAAATCCAATGATTATTAAACAGGGGATACATTTTTACTGTTATGGTTTTTGTCTTAACATAAACAATTTCATTGTTGACCAATGTTAAAAAAATTCCTAAATTCAGTTCATTTGTTATTTACATATGGCATTGAATGGATGTTGTTAGTACCAACAAAACTTCCTAAGAGTCCTACATTGGTACTAAAAATTAAAACAGCAATAAAATTTAAAAATTATGATGAATGTAAGAGCTACTGTACAACTGTCATTGTCTACATGTTTTATGTAGACATTTCATTCACTTCTCAGAAAGTTTTAAAATTCAGTAAAAATTTGCCTTAATTTACATATTTCTCTTGGTTGATATTCCAACACTTGCCTCATGTATATTAACAAAGAACACTTATACTCATGCTATTTAGATCATAAAACTGCCAACATTTTCAAAACTAATAAGCCTCAACGTAAATGCATTTATTCATGATCATTCCTAGTTTTTAGTATTTTATTATTGTAGGTACTGTGTCACAGCCATGTTTACCACTTATTGATTTCATAAAACTTGATTTGAAGTCAGTTTTATCTTATTATTCTAGAAATATCTTAATTCATTTTTTGTCAGGGCTGACTACTTTACCCAAGGACAAGTTTTAATTTGGTTTTGCATAAAACATGTAAAAGAGTTAATGCAAAAATGTTCGCCATAAATATTGTCATGGGTTGGGAATGGGACCTGAAGAAATGGATGTGCTAATACTGAAAACATGCTATGGAGAAATGTCCTGATGAGAGTCCTCGCTGCATCTTTCGTTTCCTCCTCTGTATGGCTGGATGTAAGCACTTAATCCTGTAGTATCTCTATATCCATTTCCACCATCGGAATTCTTTAATTATACTGCCACTATTACTTTACTATTTTCCCTGCTCTGGATGATGCCAAATTCTGCTATTTTATGGTTGAGGCTATATCACTTTGTGATCATTGTTGCAGATTTCATCTGACTGCACCCATTGGATTTCGCTAACTTTTAGTATTTCATATTGCAATCTCTGCGTCCATTTGTAGGACTATATTTTGCCCTCAGAATATTTTATCAAGGTGAATATATTGTGAATGCAAGGCTGCATATTGTGTGATTATCTGTGACCTTTTACATGATAGAAATCCATCCAGGTTTGAGAATTCCATTCTTGCTTGCGGCTGTGCTTTAGGCGGAGTGAAATGTGTTATTCCTTTGTGCCTTTTGGTAAAACTGATGCCTCTTACAGGTGGTGGAGTATACGTAGTTGAGTGATAACAGTAATATTTCTTGTTATCATGTTTCAGAGAACACAAAAATGGTTTTTTGAAAGCCAAAAATGTTTTTGTGACTCTAGGATTAAAACTTAAGACAATGATAACAGCACTGCCAATTTTATTTCTTAAAAATAATGAAATATGAAACTTATGTGATGATTGCAATTTTTAACAAGTCAAAACATTTTTTCATGTTTTTACTTTGAAATTGCTGAATTTTTCCTGAAATGTCAATTTCTTTTCCAATGTGGACATTTTAGTTTTGGAATAGGTAGTGGATATGAGTTACTCCGTGTCTACCCGGCATTAAGAATCTATGAACTGACATACAAATTTTCAGTGATAGGTCTTTTGTGCTGCAGAGTTAAATATCTGCTAGCATTCTTTTTCGATATTTTCTTTTAGCTAACTGATATTTGGTCCTTTAAGAGATTCTTATTATTTTACTCACTGCCTCTTATAGTATCATCTAATTTTGTTTGGGTGCACATGAAGCTCACGAGGTCATATGTGCACACCTAAGTCTTTAGCGGTACTCAGTTTTTTATGTTGCAGAAACGAAAATAGTAAATTCCAAATTACTCATTACTGTTCAACAGATTCAGGGGAATAATGGGATGAAACTTGACACATTGGAACAATTGGAAATACTGCAGGAGGACCACAATGTTCTCCTAAATGAACAAATTTTTGTGAACCATTCACCCCTCCTCAAGATCCCTTTCATGATTAATAAAATCAAGAATCAAAATCCTACTGCCCCTCCTCTTTCATGACTTCACCCTCCTACCTTCTCCTCTCTTTCCCCCCCCTGTCAGGGTCTCTCACTGCCCACTACCACCGGTCATCATATTTTCCAAGAATTAACTAGTGCATTTCCCCCCCCCTTTTCCCCCCTCGCAGCACGTGGCTCATCCCTTCCACTAAAACCAGCAGTGGGCTCTGCTTCCCCGAAAGTTACCTGTTTAACCCATCTTCCCCCCCCCCACTATCTCCTACTGATAATTCCTTCCTATGTCCTTAAGCCTTTAACCCCCTGCTATACAACAACCCGCTCCCGATACTCCAGCCCCTCGTCCCCCACTTTGCGGTTTTTCCTGTCATTAACCCCCCATTTTTCGCTCTTTATAACCTCTCCGCCTCTCCTCCCCCCCCCCTCCTCCTCTCCCCTACTCGACTCTCCCTCCCCAACCACATCTGCTGTACATATAAATAAGGTCTCCTTACTATTTAGTTTGTCTTGTACCTGATGATGACTCTGTGAGTTGAAACGCGTCGTACGTTAAATAAACTGTGGAAAAGTGCAAATTGTCCTTATTTCATTACTCATTACTGTGATTACACATGCCGGACATGACTTATCTGTAAGACTGTGTGCTCCTTATTAGTATATTTTTCCTTATTAGTGTATAGAATATTCACACATTAGTGTAGAGTATACTCACTTCTCTTCCTTACTTGCAACTGTTTCCTTATTTCTGGCTAGTTTCTTAATTCTTAATTATTGAGATTTGATACAATATTTCCATATATAATCACAAGAGTTGGAGCTGTTGGGTTGATGACAAAGGGTTGATGACAAATAGTAAGCATGGATCATGATTGTTTCTTGTGTCTAAATTGGAGTGATGCATTTTTGAATGATTTTTATTTGGTTGATAGATCATGTAGTAACAGAAAAGGAAATATCTTTTATTGTGCACTTGCAGTTGACTCAAGTTTAAAAAATATTTAACAAATTGTGTGTTATTTTATGTGAGGTTTGTGTGTAAACTTTTGCATACATTAAATGATCTATATTTTGTATTCTTGTCGGTGATGATTGTCATTAATTATTTTGTATTTAGTTCATCCTGGATGTGAGGTTAGATTATAGAATCAGCTGCCTCCTGTCCATATTCAAACGTGAATTTGATGAAACAGAGAAGGCTTCAGTGGACGCACAGACCATTGGACAAAAAGGAATTGACCTAGAAAGCATAGGGACCCAAGCTGAGGGAATTTTTGGAAGCAGGTTAGTCTTGTACTTTGTTTGTATTTTCGTGGTTTGATAAATGCTTATAAAATCTTAATTAGTTCTTTTTCTTAAAAGGGTGTATTTGACATTTAGATCTGTTCACTTTATTAACATCTTAGTAATCAAGTTGGATGACTAGCAAGTGTCCAAAATTTGAAAATGTGGTAATACAGGTAAATATGCATGATACTAAAAGATAACCCTATACACTTTTGGTGCATATTACTTTGCTGTATTGTAATGCATTCTGTACAAAAATTTTTCCATTCCAACACTCAATGTATTTTTTCAATGCTGTTGTAGTGGTATATATTTGCTTATAGTCATTTTTTAGTATATTTTTCTCTTTCAAGAGCATTTAATATATATGCAGTCAATTATTGTCTTGAAGGTTTCATTTTCTGTGTGCGTGATTGCAGCTATATTGTGGAGGTTAATGTCGGGGGCCTAACTTATTGATGTTTCCATTTCTCTGTTTTTTTTAATGATTTTAGGTGACTTAAAAAACCATGTTTCACATTTCCCAGGAAGGTTACACTATTATCTATTATCATGTGTATACAGCTGTATTTTCAATTATCTTTTCAGAAATTTTCCAGTGTCAATACCAGAATAAATGAAAAAAATGAAGCACTGAAGCACTCATAGTTTATCTTACAATAACAATTCACAATAAAAAAACAATATTAGACTCTAATTCCATTTGATTCCAAACTAGTATTTAAGTTGTATAAACTGGTATGATGAAGTCATAAATATGATAAATAACTGATATAAAATTACTCATAATGCTTTTGTAGTGAGGAGTGTGCTGCTTTGGATTTAGATGGGCAAGGGGGAAGGACATTCTTACGTGTTCTGCTTCACCTGACAATGCATGACTACCCTCCTCTTGTATCCGGAGCTCTGCATTTATTATTTCGTCATTTTAGCCAGCGTCAGGAAGTTCTCCAAGCTTTCAAACAGGTATTGAATTGTAAAGAATGATATTGTCATTATTTTAAAAATATTGTTAAATAAAAATGTTTCTAGTTTTACTTAGTATTCAATTATTCAATCCAATAGGTGCAACTGCTTGTGTCTGACAGTGATGTTGAATCTTACAAACAAATTAAAGCAGATTTGGATGTTCTACGGCAATCAGTGGAGAAGTCTGAACTGTGGGTGTATAAATCAAAAAGTTCTGAGGAACATGGAAAGAAAAAGAAAAGCAAAGATGATGGAGATGATGATGGCCGTGAGAGGAATGACCCACCCAAGAAGAGCCCACCAACTTTAGGCTCCACAGATAAGCAAGGGTCAGCCATTGATTTAGATATTGGCCCTCCACTTCATACAGAGCAAGCAGAGGAGTATAAAAAGATTCAGTTGGTAAGAAGACGTACATAAATTCAAAGAATTGTGGGATATGCCGTGACAGTAACTTTTAACGGAGTCGTCCGCTATGACTTGGCTTCATTTAAAATTTGTCCTGTAAATAAGAGCAGCTGATTACCTAATGACCAATTATCTGATGGATGGGTTATCCCATGATCAAATGTGGTGGCGTTTCCTCTCTTCTAATCCACTCCTGATTCTTACCCTACTCCCTTCCTCTTCCATATTCATGAGTAGCTAGGAAATCTATTTTTGGGCTGCACTTTGTCCTAAAGAGAAGTTGTCCCTGCCTCTTTACAACATGTTACCAACTCAGAATTGTGCAATTGAATTTTGGAAACTTCACTCTCTGTTGCAATGGAAGCTTTAAGTGTTTTGACAAAAGCAGTATTTATTACTGGTAAAAATCAATGCCAAATTATTTCGTTAGTGCATACAAAAAGTTGATCCTAAAATTTGTACTTTTTGCTTTATTTAATTTTAGCAAAAAGAAATATCTTTTGGCAACTAATAATCTACGAAGTGAGAGATGCATCAAGATTTGCCAAATGCATTTGAGCATGTCAGTATTTTACCGATTGGTTAATTTACACATTTGATTATGTAGTGCATTAAATAAACACTACATTTAATTCGTTTGCTGGAAATGTGACTGAACAGAAAAATAACATGTTGTAATGCTATTTTATTAAAAATCTCAAAGCTCAGCATGAAAAGACGTACTGTTTTTGACTATGTTGAAGGAAAAACCATAGATGGGGGTTCATGTCAATGCTTGACTGTAGCTTTGCCTTTAAAGTATTTAGAAAGCTGTAGATCAGAGAACTATGTATATAATCATTATCTTTATTCAATAAAATAGGAAATTATTGAGTGGTGGGTCTGAAAGAGGGGCTTAAGTTGCTCCTTCTAATTCAAATTTGTAATTATGTTAAATTGTTGATCTGTTTTTCTGCATTTTTCTCAGTATTTTACACAATATGCATTTGGATGTGAATTATATGTATCTAACTCATCATTCTGGGAACAGCTTCTGTGATAAGGATTTAGGAGAGACCTATTTATTGGACATAGGTCGAATTTTCAAGCTGTATACATTGTCACTGGGGCCCATGTGAAAAAGTGGGGAAAACATTTGATGTGTATATTGTTAAGGGGCTGAGGAACATAGCTGTACAGATACTTATGAACTACATAGTTGCCTTTTCATAGGTTCATAGAGGCATGCACAGAATAATCCTAAATGTCCTATTTTAAAATATAAAAGTAGTATTGTACTGGATAGGAAATTTGAGAATGTAGTTTTTGGACATTGTGTGGAAAATTATCACATTTATTATGAATTACAATTTTTTCTCTACTTTTTATGTTTTATGTGATTTTTATTGCTCAGAAGTATCATGACACTTAGTTATATTGTTAATTAGAATTTTTTTCCTTTATAGATTTTAATTAGAATGAATAAATTGTGTACTCAACCTGGAGCAGGAGGAACTGTAAAACCTCGGAAGCATGAGCAAAGGCTTTTGAGAAATGTTGGTGTTCATACGGTTGTGCTTGATCTTTTACAAATACCTTATGATAAAAAAGAAGATGTTCGAATGAATGAATTAATGCGTTTAGCACACGAATTTCTTCAGAATTTTTGTCTTGGTAATCAACAAAATCAGGCTCTTCTTCATAAGCAGTTAGATTTATTTCTAAATCCTGGGGTATGTATAATTGCATAATTTAAATCTTTGAAAGAACTTATGATATAAATTTTTCTAATATGTATTTTTGGGTTCTGTTATAGATTAGGGAAGCTCAAACAGTCTGTAGTATTTTTCAAGACAATTCTACTCTTTGTAATGAAGTAAATGAAAAAGTCATTCAGCATTTTGTGCATTGCATCGAAACCCATGGTCGACATGTCCAGTATTTGAAGTTCCTGCAGACAATAGTGAAGGCAGAAAATCAGTTTATAAGGAAGTGTCAAGATATGGTTATGCAAGAGGTAATAAATCATTTATATTTATTCAAAATATGGTGCTCTCAGCTTAATGGTAGAAAGAAAGAAATTGTATGATTTACATTTTAAATACCATGGTTTCTTATATTAATGAGTTGAAATGTGTATTCGTGGAAATTAACATACATCCTTCCATATTTGCCTGCTTTTTCAGCTGGTTAATGCGGGAGAGGATGTTCTTGTTTTTTATAACGATAAAGCTTCCTTTAATCATTTTGTTGAAATGATGAGATCAGAGAGACACAGAATGGATGAAAGCAGTGCTTTGAGGTAACAATAATAGATTTATATTAATTATAATCAGGAATTTTCAATTCATTGTTTAAAGAAAATCTTTGTTCCAGATATCATGTGGAATTAGTGAAACTTTTAGCCTGCTGTACCATGGGCAAAAATGTTTATACAGAGATAAAATGCCACAGTTTATTGCCCTTGGATGATATTGTAGCAATGGTATCTCATCAGGACTGCATTCCTGAAGTAAGTTCAAGTGGATAATATGAAATTCATAGGGTGGATGACTCTTATATGAATATTACTTTCTTATGGAATAAAGCACAATTTAATGACTACTTCTGCAATTTTATATCAGGTCAAGGAGGCTTATATAAACTTCCTTAATCACTGCTACATTGATACAGAGGTTGAAATGAAGGAAATATACACATCCAATCACATGTGGAGTTTGTTTGAGAAAAGCTTTTTAGTTGATATGGGTGTTGTTGCAAATGCAACTCATGACCGCAAGCATGCTGATCTGGCCCTGGAAAATTATGTCACCCACTGTGTCATGAACATTATCAACACATTCTTCAACAGCCCATTTTCTGACCAAAGTACCACTGTTCAGGTATTGTAAAATAATAAATTGGTGCATATCAGTAAGTTCTTGTTTTTAACTAAAAGAATTCTATTTTCTATGCATGGTTGTCAACCTTCCTGGCCTTTTTCTTGGAGTTAATATATTTAAAAAAAAATTTTAATTTTAACTTGATAATCTTCCTTGAAAAATGGTTAACCTGGAGTAATCACATATGTATAATGCTGGGTTGGTCTGTCAATTATTTATGCTATTAATTACTATTTATATATTAAATCATACTAATTATTAATATTACAAGGGCTTTTCAATTAAGGATCATGTATTTCTATTCACATAATTGATTGTCCAAAATTTTGTTATATTGTTGGCTCATAGTGTAAGGTATATATGGTAGAAGTGTCATTGATTTGTCTCCCCTATTGCATCTGCAGCAGCAGTTGCAAGTTTGATCATAATCATTTCACCTGTGCCTGCGTCTGATGATGAGCATGGCTTCCACGAAGGTATTTCTTAACTTTGGGGAATAGGAAAATTTTAAGGCTAGTTCCATAGTTAGGAGGATGAGGTGGGTATTCCGAATAGATTATCCTATAACGACCTTTGCAATGTGTGGCTGTGTGTTATAATGGTTCAGCATCCTCCGTGATTAATCAAAATTTGGTCTTCTGCGATTGATATGACCTTTGAGAATTTTCATCATATCACTATGGAATGCTTTATTTACAGTTGTGTGTGCTGATATTACATGCTGAACCACCATTTCCTGAATACAAAAAAATAACCCGAGCATTACTTTCCCAGAAGAAGCCACCACTTTGACTTTTTTGGTGTTGGTCATGCTGGAGATGTCCTCACAAAGTTTTGTTATTTGTATCAAGGTCAAAATGATGAAGCCAAGAAGCTTCTTCCGCAGTCAAAACCTTAGAAAGGAACTCATTATCTCCCCATAACATTAACTTCAATTGCAAATAATTTTGGACATGAGTGGGCTATTGTTTGGGAGCAGTCTCAAAACCCACTGTGACGAACAAGTGTCATGTGCATTTTGTCTTTTACCAATGTGTGTGTGACATGTAATGGAATTTCCAGGATTTGTGATAGTGCTCTTAATATTTAATGAACTTTCCTCACAAAGGCATCAGTGGTGTTAATGTTTACTTCAATCAGAGCAGTGAATAGAGATCTGGGTCGGCCTTCCTTTGAAAGTCTCCTCTCTCTAAACATATCAAATTTTCTAGCTGTGCTATATGGATGGGCAGACTCTCCATAAGTCTCCTGTAGAATTACGTAGGCCTTGGCTGATAATTTGTTGAGGTAAGAGTAAAATTTCATCGCATTGTATGTCTTGGATTACCTCTAATGTTGACATAGGCAAACTGAATATGTTTCAACTAGCAAAGGCTGCTGCTGATGCAATCCTGGAATGAAATCAATGAAACTTACCACATATATGTTGCATGTTAAGCTTAGTAACATAAATATTTTTAGATTATGAATAAATATAGCTTACCTGTATATAAGCTTGTTATAACAAAATAATGTCTTTGAGCCAAATAGTGCTATTAAAAATGAAATGATTACTCTGTTGAACAGCCTTTGTTTATTGAGGGAATTGGACATTAAAGTTGAGGGAAAAATGCATATCATGCAAACTTGAAACATCTTTTATATTCATTTGATACCTGCCACTTACATATAGTATAAATTCATTTTTTTAGAAACCATTTATGAAATTTAGTTTATGCTATTTACCTTTCCACAAGGAAGAAACACAATTTTACCTGTGCATATTGAATCATTTTAACATAATTTAAATTAAAATCCTGTTTAAATGTATGGCTGATTGTAATGCACTAAAATTGTATTTAGGATGGCTCATGAATTATTTATCCGTATATTGTTTTGTGCATAAATGTTTTCTTTTATTGTGTTCTGTAGGCATCACAGAATTAGTTTTCATATGTTGAATGATGTGTGAATAATTGTTGTGGTGTGAATCATTTGGGGATATAATTCTGTAACTGATTTCTCCTGTGCAACCGTAGCAGTGGACTCAATTTACGTACCACATTAGGCCCCTCAGATTCTACAAATCAGAATAGCAGCCCCAAGCATAATTTAGTGTTGCTAGTCAGTACGAAGAATAAAACTAGTACCAGGTTTGTGCTGTTCAGAATTCCACCTCTAATTGAACATCTCTGTCGGTTCCATTCATGAGTTTCACTGTTCACTGCAGTTAACACAATGAACTGGAATACTATGATTTTATGTTCCTGTTTGCATGTCCATAAGAAATACATGTGTATCTTTCATTGATGGAAATTATTAATTATTATTATTATAAATACTTGTGCAGAAGGACAGTGGCAGGTGGCACACAAATTTCTAGCATCACAATCAAAACTTGAAACAATGATATGAACATCAATAAAAAAACAAACCTAAGCTGCTATACAGTAAGATATTCAAAGCAAATATGATGCCAGTACCATCACACATGGCTCAGGATCAGAACTTGTAAACCATGTACCATCCAATGTCATGCACTGTCAAACTTCATACCCTATCTGAAATCGCTCGGCAACAAGCATCACACACTTTCACTGCCTAATTTTTCACCATCCACGTCACTGACAAACTATCATTACAGACCATCATTGTAAAGTTTATCACCCAATCCTTTGTCCAGTGGCTACCTTCCACCTATTCTTAAAACTTCTAACAGTTGATGGAAAGGGCTCAAATAACTCTTCTGGTAACTGATTCCATTCAACAATACTTCTATTTAAAAACAAAAACTTTCTTCTACTTGTTTGATTTATCACTTTTTTTCTGAAAATGTGGGCAAATTTCTTTTATAATTTTGTAAATCTCATTACAAGAAGGCATGCAATAAAATTATGCAGTATAATTCAAACTTATCTGACATTTGGTCAGTTCTACATCTGTCAATACAGGTGCAATCCTTGTGACTTATTTTTTTATGCATTTCATGCTTTTCTTCCACTGTAGAAAATGATCCATTGTATTATGTAAATGATTGTAGAGTTAGCTGCAAAATTGAATGATCCCTTATCTTAACCCTAGCACTTGAATCATATTAATCCTAGCCCATTGAGTTTATACAGTCTGTACATGATAGTCTATAATTGTAGGGAGTGCCATAGGTGAATATAAATTTTCAATCAGTTTTCTTCGTTGCAACAAATTCTTACCATCTTGTTAACATCAATTGGCTAACTTTATTTGAAATCACACTCAAATTTAATCCTAGATGAATACGAATTATTAGAAAATAATATTTTTCATCCTAAAGAGGGCTGTTTTTGTCTTCACTTAACATCAATTTTCCATTTTTGAATAATTGCATAACAGTAATGAAATACTTTAAATCAGCCGAAATTGCTTATTTAGGCAATATTTGATAGGTCAGTCAATGTAAAAATGATTTTTTTTGTAGACCATGAGTGAAGATGGATAGGTTTTTTGCCTATGCAGCTGCAGAGAGTATTTGCTTTACTGTTGTGATTAGTGACATTCATCAGTCTTTGACGTGATTAGCTTAAAAATATTATATTTACTGTTCTGGAAATTGTCGCACATACCAGTAACATCTTGTAAAGCATATTGCACTTCCAAATGTGTTATATTGTGGCAAGTTTAACTAGTAAAAAACTGCGGTCTGAAAATCAATATAGTGATGGTGCAATGTACTGCACTGAAGAGTGTTCCAAGATAGTATATCCTTCAAATAGCAATTCCATTGATAAATTGTATTATTATTATTCAGATAATCAAGGAAACATGAGAATGTTGTAATCCAGTTAATTTTGTTGACCAAAGAAATGGAGATGGTTTATTAAAGAAGTTTCTTCTTATTGCTGTTAAGTTAATTGAATTTTCTTTACAATAGAAGTCATGCCTACTGGTTGTGATGTGTGTATGTGCATGTATGAAATGTAGAAATGCTGTAAAGTAATTCCTTTCAGAAACTTAGTACTTTCTAAATTTAATTTCTACTAGTGACTGGTTGTCAAATTTTGGTCACTATGATTTACCTGTTGCATTTCAGTTTAAATTATTCTATTTATTGAAGGTAGATTTAAATTTTCCTTAACATCTATCTCATATAATGTATCTCAAGGCCTTCCTCTTGTTTGCCATACATTATTTCCTTCTTCAGATCTCAAAACTTTTATGTGCGTTATTTCTGTCTAAAAAGCTTATTCTCCATTTTCCTCTACCTTGATTAAGTAATATTCACCTTTGTATTATGGTCTTTAATATCCCCTTAACTTTCAATTTGTCCTCTATCCACTTTTTCTGCCATTTTTAGATTTTCCTATGTTAGGAAACTCCCTTGCACATGAATGTGACTGACAGAATTATTTAAATAAGGGTACATTTCAAATATAATGCATACCTTTTACTAGTTTTATGCTGGGTGCTATTTGGTAACCTCAAATTATACCCAGGAGCTGCTGTCTTGAGTTACAGAATCAGAAGGACATATTATGCTGTCAGAATTTTACCCTCTGCCACAGTAGTGTTGGCGTTATCAATAAAAAAATTTCCCCTGCTCATTCAGTTGATTTGTAGGTGATGTTATGGGGAAATTTCAATTAAAGTGAGATTTCAACAGTTCGGTGTATTAATTTGTTGGCAGTTAATGCAAATGTGTTTGTTAATAATACTCATTTAACTCATGAAAGTTATAGGGTATCAATGAATATACACTGAATGCTGTGCTTCTCAATGCACAGGCAAATAGGGTAACTGTCTACATGGTGACTAATGTCTAAGATACACATTCATATATAAATAATCTCAGAAAAATGGTAGTTCATTAATTGTGAAGAAGGGACCTATTAAAATAGTGTCTTAGGTCACTAGCAATTGGCTGAATATGGTTAAAAGTATCTTTTATTAACCTTTTAATGATTATCATGTCCATTTATTTAATTCTTAATATAGGCCTCTTCAAAGATGAAAGGACATGATTAAAATTTATTCCCACCTTTTGACCCTCAAAATCAACTTGACAAACTCATTTTGCAAAAAAAAATTAGTATTTTCCATTTTAAGGTTTATTTGATTCTATCTAAATTAATTTTTACAAAGAAATTCTCTTTTAATGAAATGATCAAGTATTGTGCTGGTATCCTTCATCAAACACGAGTTAGGTACTGGGAAAAATCCTCCAGTTGAAAAAACAGCTTGGTAAACAAATTAGTACAAGTTTCTGGGAAATCAATGGTTGCATTACGTGGGTAGTATGAAAAGTTTCCAACCTAATAAGTAAGCAAGGCATTTTTCCTTCAAATTTATTTTTATTTTTTAACATAATCTCCTTTTAAGTTTATACACTTCTTTTAGCAATACTCTAACTTATTTAACCCCTCTAAATAGTAGTTAATGTCTTTCTCTGCAGAATAGATGTTTACTTATGCGATAACCTCCTTGTCCGGTGAAAATCTCTGTCCTCTTAAGTGAAGCTTTAAGGCTAGGAAAAAGTGGCTGGGGGCCAGATCTAGTGAATAAGGTGAGTTGTCAACCAATTTGAAGTGCAGTTCGTGATTTTTAGCCATGGTGACCACAGAAGTGTAAGCAAGTGCATTTTCCTGATGGAAAAGCCCTTTCTACATCTACAAATGCGGTTGTTTTTTTAGCACATTCTGCCGTCAGCTGGTCAAATAATAATTCTTAATACTATACTATTATTGTTTTACCTTTTTGAAGATAATCGATGAACACAATCCCATGACTATCCCAAAATACAGTCGTAATCACATTTCCAGCTGATGGCGACTATATTTTGCAATATTTGCTTTTTATACTGTCTTTGCCTTTCTTGGAGTAGGTTCACCATTTGCAGGCCACTGTTTTGACTCTTCTTTCATGTCTAGAGGACAGTAGTGGATCCGAAGTTCATCTATAGTGGTGAATCAATGCTAAAATCTGACTTGCTTTGCTTAAACCACTCCAACAGTGCCTTGGAAATGTTCATTTGAATGTGTTATTGGTCCAAAGTGGGCAAACGCTTCACCCACTGCATTGATAACTTATGCAGTCCAATTCTTCTGTTAGTTTATGACAAACTTGTTCTTTTAATATGTCCATAGCCTCTGCTATCTCTCTAACCTTAATTCAACAATCATCCAATGCCAGTTGATGAATTTTTTTAATGTTATCAGTGGTTGTCGCAGTTTTTGGCTGTTCTGAATGGTCATCATCAACCTAGCTGGTAGGGCCATCCTCAAATTCAGCTGCCCTAAATTTCATGGCCGTAAATGTTGCTGCGGAGTCCTTGTTCACAGAGTCCAACTCATCTTTGATTTTTGTAGGCGTATTGCCCTTAAAAAACAAATTTTTAATGACAGCTTGATACTCAATTTTTTCCATTTTCACAAAAACCCTCATAAGGACTCACTCAAATGATTGTCAAACAATAATTGAGTGCCCAAAATGTTTGAAATATTGGTAGTACCTTTCAACACTTGCGCAAATGCATACCCCAACTTTTGATGAAGTGTGCTCCTATCTTCATGACTTAAGTCCTCGTATACTGAGTCATAAGATAGTCCATATTACCTAGATATTGCAAACTAAAAAGGTACTCACTATTGTGAGTAATGTATGATTCCATCAGGTTTGTATCAATGGAAATCTGTAAATTATTCATCATCCATATTTTAAGACTAAGTTCATATATTTTCCACTTGCTGAGACTGACCATTCATAATTCTCAGGTGAGAATTGTAGCTTTTTGTAGCTCTTTCTTTATCATAGGACTTAGCCAGCCACAGTCATAGTTCTTACATGGATTCTGTTTAAAATTTTGAAAAAAATAATTGCTCTCTTTGAGTGGCTTTGTCATTGTGGTAATGGACATATGAAGAAGCTATGTGTTATTGAGCTTATTAACAGCTTGATCTGCAGTCTTGTTAAGATGTAATTTAGCTGAAAAGCAAGTACATGAGCGAAAGATTAAAAATGAATGGATGATGAACTTGAATTGACTAGAGGAAAGGGATACGTTGAAAAGCTGTCAAAGTCTGGGCCCTTTTCCTGGAAGGACATGCTGCCCATGTGATTCATATGAAAAAAATGAGAGAATGATTTATCAAACTCCTTGATTATGAATAATTCTCTTGATACTGTGCCCCAATAAGTGGTGGTTGCCAAGGGTTGTCATGATAGTTTGGGAAAAAATTTCTGCTTCTCTCCTGTTGTATTTTCCTAGCCTGTTAAAATATCGATTGCCAGAGTGATGAACTTAATATTTAATCTTAAAATTTGTGTCTCTGGTTATTTCCTACCAACAGGTAGTGATGCTCAAGAATTACCTAAGTTTATCAGTAGTTGTCAGTGTTTACTGTGATATAATGAGAGCTGAGTGATTGAAATTTTGTGATACTATGCTATGTCTTTGCTCATGTGGGTGCATTAGTAAAACCCCTTGTTTGAATGCTAATGAATTTTTCTGCTATTTTTATTCATCATCAGTGTTTTAACCTGAATACTGGTTGATTGTAGTCCTCTACCACTATCCTTCTAATGCTCTCTTATCTCCATTTAGTTCATCTGTCTAAACTTCTTTACTTGCACTGCATATTCGTCCATTGGCCCTCCTTATGGGGTCTTCCCTTCGATTTTATTCCAAACTATCTATCATGTCCCTGTGTCTGCTTTTTTTATCTAGATAGTATTCCTAATTTTCTTCTTTTATACTTATGTTGATATCTACTTCCTAATTTCATATTTTATCTATCTTTTTGCCTTATCTTCCTCAAGCCTCGGAATCAGTCTTCACTAGTTGCCTTTTCCAATGGTCCATGTCTATGATTTTTGCACCCCTCTATCCTAATAATGATACACAACTGATTAAATTGGTTTTCATCAGGGAATCATTACTTCCCATTATTTTGTGGGGTGATTTTATAGTATATTTGACATTGACACATGGCATTGTATTTAGGTAAATATCTATCAATGCTACAGGATTGACATATTTAATAAAAGATAATGCAGGAGATAGAAACAATATTTAATGCCTCTTATTGAAGGGAAATTGTCATTGCATTGGATAAAAATATCGCCATGAAGTGTATTAGAAAATCAACGAATTCCTTTATGATTAATAAAATAGCATGATGCTCAATTAGTTCAGGAGGTTAGCCTAACAACCCATGTGAGGCTAAAAAGGGGCTAATTTAATTCCTAGCATTATTCATGAATATAGTTGACATTTCAGAGTTAAGTTAGATAGTATGATATTGACAAGGCTAGATAGACAAGGTTAGATACTTTTAGCCATCAAGGCATCTACAAAACTTATCAGTATAACTTATTAACTTAGAGTTTTATCTGTATATTCCCTAGTGCCTTTATTTTAAAGACAATCGAAAATATTTTTATAAAGTGATCCTAGGAGATAACACTAGCCCTCTAACTTACAGTTATTGTAAGTATGTTGGGGGCCAACATCTGTAGCCATTTGTACTGATAGAGATATTTCAGTGTTTAGGGGGATCGAGATGGTGCGGGGGCTAACGTACTGGCTTCCACCCAGAGGGCCCGGGTTCAAATCCCGGTGGTGTTTAATATTTTTCAGAGGTATCTCGATCCCTACTTGAGTGCTTTGTGGAGGGCACTTTGAGTGAGTACGCCGTCCGTCGGATGGAACGTTAAACTGTGGATCTCTTGGCGCCTTTTGTAAAGAGTAGGCTAATGCCGACGCCGGGTTTCTCTCCACCCTTCATCCTTTCCTGCCCATCCCCTATGGCCCAAATGACCTCAGCTGTCGGTCGCCTCCCCTTAAAACTACTACTTCAGTGTTTAGGATTTGGTAAGATCTTAAGGAGCCTAATCTTAATGAACAGCACGAAAGAAAGTGGTCAAAGGAAATCACTCTAGCCAATAAATAGAGTATTATACTTAAAGTGATCCCAACATTACAGCCAGAAATAATGAGCTCTACGGCCTCTCAGTTAAATTAAGAGGGGGGAAGAAACTCCATTGGAGTTTATTCCCACTCTCTTATTCCAACATTACAGCAAAATAAGGATCAGAATACCACTGTTAAGTTCATCATTACTGTGGGGTTAAACCTGGATGCTCTTTGTAGCAGATGACTGTGCTAACCACCACACTTATTTAATCCTTTCCACTAAAACCTTTAAATATTAGGGCAGAAAAATGGGTGCACTCTTTGTTTCTGCAATTATAATTATTATTTTTCATGCAACCTAAGAAAAAAATGAAGCAGTCAGGTATTTTTCCAAATCTGAGATCAATGCCCCTCTGAGCATATATATCCAATGAAGTTAAAGCTTGCTAACATTCAATGGAATGGGATAGTTATTAAAATAATTTTAAATAAATGCCTGTGACATAACTGGAATGATTGTAGGCATGATTGAAAGGGTACACCGCATGTCCATTGCATAGATCATAACTTTGTTCATGTCCTCTAAATTGTATGGCATGTCTTGGTCTTGTTGACTGTGCTACAGAATCTTCTGGGACATATGGCAGGGACTGAAAGTGAAACACAAAGGGGTGAAGTGGAATAATTGAAGGAAAATGTGAATTAAAAATAGGGTATGTGTCTGTATACAGTCTCATTTTTCTAAGGGTTTTTTTTGATGTTGCAAATATTTGATGCATGCAAAAGTGCAACATCGGCTTTTGGACATCACAGTGCAGGTTTAAAGTACAAGATAGACAGAAAAAATAAGGATAAGAGTAAATAATTTCTCCTGAAAAAATGTGAAACATCAGTTTTCTAAATGGGAAGAGCGCAGAAACTAAATTTTTGGCTTGTTAAACTGACCACTGTTCATAGAAAACAGTCAAATATGAGCCATTGAAAACCACCACGTATGTTAGCCCAACCAGTCTGAGAACACAGGATGACAACTCCTGGATTAAACTTTGCCATATTGTACTAAATTTGCTTGGATTGCGTTAAATGCTAAAACCCACTGTAGGTATTATTAGAAAGGAAACTTATGTCGCTACAAATGTGTACTGTGAATATTTTCTCTTACCCTTGGGAATTAAGAAGCTATAAAGAAAAAAGTTTGGTTTATAAAAGAAATTTAATGAAATTTGAAGTTCCAGTTTGAACAATTTGTATGGTACCCAGTGAAAGGTTTTCTTCAGGATGAGCATTTGTCAAATGACTGGAAAAAGATGAAGCTCTATACTATGGCAATTAATGTGAGCAATGGAGCATTTCATGAGTATATCAGTAGGTGTTGGATTGAATCTTTAATTTGCCATTAAAGTGTAACAACGGAATTGAGACTATACGTTTAAGATAGAAAGAGTACTCAAAATAATATTTTTTCTATGTTTCAAATTATTTATTGTAACTTCTAGAACACCAAATATGCCCTTTTCATTTCTTCTCTACCCTTCTGCAAATATTTTGTGTATTAGATTTTCATGCTTGAAAGTATTAATTATTTACGCTCACACACACACTCAAATAAATTATGACACTTGGAGAGGACAATGATAGCATATGCAAAATAAAATCGCTCACCTGTTCTATAGCTTTTAATGTTCTGCTCCATCTTCAGCAGAGATGTTTGCTATGGTAAGAGGTTGTGGTGGGGGGATGAGGGTGGGGGAGAGGTCAATTTTGCTTAGGCTCTCATCAATTTGCCAGTGATTGAGGTGTTAAATGACTTTATGGTTCAAATGTTGGCTACTTCATGCATATGCATATCTATAATTGGATTCTGCATCTTTCTGCCTTTCCCTACATCAACCTTTTTTGTCCTTTGTGTCTCCTATCCCTCTCTCTCTTCCCTTGGAAGACCTCTGAATGGAAAAAAAACATATGGGTAATTTTTTCTATTCTGTATACTTGCTGTTCCTCATTGCTGGTATTGCTATGTTTTATTGGGTTCTTTTGAATTGATTATTCATTTTGCTTTATGCATACTACAGTATTTGTAATCTGTAAGGAAACATGCATTTACGGTAAAACTGTATCCTATGTCTGTAGCAAGTTAATGTGGGAAGGTGTAATGTAATCTGGCTTAAGTGAATTATTTTATTTAGAAATTGGGGTAATGAGTACCAGTGCAGCTTTATTTTGCATGCTTTTTGTATATTGTAGAATACTTATGTGTTTTTCGTTTGTATGATTTTTTGTTATCTGCATGCATATAATTATTAATATAGAAAGCGTTTCTGCATTGCATGAACTGGTTGTCATGGCATTGGGTATATCCATAGAAACATCTACTTGAGGCCAGGATGTTTTGGAACCAGCGAAGTTGTAACTCTGTTCAATATCTTCAGAAAGTGAGTATATGGATTCATCTAATTGGCCTTTTTATACAGAACATTTTGTTATATTAATTGTAAATTTGTTGTCTACTCACTTGTAATCATGTAAAGGTGCTTTTGCTTTAATTGCCGTGCTAATTACAACTTTTTTCAATAATGTTTATGTGTGAATAACTGTGTCAATGAAAGTTGCTTCTCTGATGAGGCTTCAACTCAGTGCTCTTTGGGGTAATATAACTTGATTGGTTAAAGTGAGTTGTTATTGCTAAGTGCTCTTATAATAAACTATCCAATGTTTTTTATGGAATTGTCAATGATATTGTTAAAATATAAGAATCATTTTGAATTTTGTCCTCATTTTCATAATATTTAATTTGAGTTCATTTCCTTTTCATTTTCAGTTTTCCTCCAATAAAAAAGTGAATTGTGAAGGAATTTTCAATTATTTATGTTTTTTGTCCAACATAAAGGCTATTCTATTATATTTATTTGTGGCATGTCATGTTAAATTTGTAAATGATTAAATAATAGTATGATTAAGAATTATTTTTATCATGAAATATGGTTATTTATTGTGGTTTATCATATTTTAAATAATTTTTTCATCAAGTTTATATTTGAATATATTTATTTTTTATGTTTCTCAGTTTGCTGAATTTTGGAGCATATGTATTTTATCATTTGTTCTGAATCAAGTCTCCTTTGTTTGCAGACAAGGCAGCCCATTTTTGTTCAACTTCTTCAAGCTGCATTTCGCGTGTCACAATGCACATGGCTTACTGCCTCACATCGATTTAATGTGGAAAACTGTATCCGCACTTTATCAGATGTTGGTGAGTCAATTTCTTCACTTTTGCCCTCTTTAAAATTGAATGACTAATATTAAGAAAAAATGTCATTGGCTTAGTGATTTGGATTGTTTAGAGTAAAATGTATTAATATTATGGCTTCATCAATTAGAAATTGCTAGTTTAACTTCAACATTCACATATTTTTGAATGAAATTTCGATTCTACATCCTTTGGTGAGGTTATGCCGGAATTGAAAATATTATGTTTTGTCTTTACAAACATTTTTCATATAGAGTTGGTCACAAAGGAGTTCAGGTTCAAAGTTGTTCATGTAAATGCCCAATAAAAATGAGGGGAGGGGTGAGCTCTTGGCCAGCCCTTCATTTTGTTTTTGAACATCACCATCAAAGAATAAATATTTCTATGGTACACCTTCTGGATGGAGTACAACTCTTGATATCCCTAAAGTGGCCATGCCTTTCTTCAGTAGGGTGGTTTCAACTCACCATAAGGCTTCTTTGCATGGGACATTCGTGAACAGATTGCACATTTCAAAGAACACCCAAATCACTAAGTTAGGAGGATAATTTCTGCTAGTATATTAGCTAATTTCATCAAGTTTTTTACTCTGTATTTAGGTTGTAATGTGGTATATTTCTGATACCACACTTGATTGCCCTGAACTGCTCTCTCTCTTCAACCTCAGGGTACCAACTCGATCCACCCGCACCCACTCCCTACTCCATCTACCTATTCCTAGAATATCTCTCATCAAGCGCTCGCCTTTATTTTGCCTCTCCTCCCTTCTAAATTCACTCCCTCACACTATCAATCCCTTTGATTTATCATGCAACAATTTCACCACCCAAGCTTTATCCCGCCTTTCAATAAATTAAATTTTTTCCCGGTCCATGTTTGGTTCTTGTTGTTTATTATTATGCTGTTATTGTCTTTTGTCCTCTTTCATTTTTGTTATATTTTTCACTGTAAATTGGCGCTACTGCTGTATGTGAATAATGTTTTAAAATAAAATAAATAAATATAGGGAGTTCATCTTTCTGGAAAGCTAATGACTAGGCAAAGAACTATCAGAAACTACAGATCTCATTGGGCTGCCATGTTTGCAGATTTTAGGTTATCCAATAAATGCCTAGGTATGCCTGAATATTTTACTCTGGCTGTTTCATTTTGTGGTTAATCACTTGTTCAGAAATATCTACTACTTTTCAATTTTTTTTCTGAAATGTGGGAGTGGGATCAACATTAACCAGAGCTGTGTTATTACTCAAGGCAAAATCAATGCACGCGGTGATATAGTGTTCTTTCTTAAGAACAACGAGCAAATTTCCTTTATCCACCTATTGTGCTAATAGGTTATTTTCCCTCAGAGTCCTTTTAATAGATTTCAATCTAAGGAAATCAATTGTTGTAGACACCTGGGAAGAAACACTCAGAAGTCATCGGTCTGGTAATATTTCAAGCAATAATTCTTTCTTCTTCTAAACTGGTATTTTCTGCCAATTATCAATTCTCTGTATATAACAAGATTGACAAAGTCATTTTTAAGCAATAATAAGTTGGGGGCAATATTTAGTTCTTTTTCCAGAGGAGCTGTCTCTTTCTGGTTGTATTAATGCTGAAGCTATAACTTTTTTCTCTAAAATACGTAAGTTGGCTTATCCTTTTCTCTTATGGATAAGATTTTGATTATCTTTCAGCTAAAACAAGAGGAATTGCAATACCATCAGACCTTGAAAGTCAAGTAACATCAATGTTCAACAAGGCTGCAATGCTTTCCAGGCAAACAAGTAAATGGCTTCAAGCAGCAAAATCCCCCAAGATGGAGCGCTCTCAGTCTCAAGTAAGGAATATATTTCGTACTCATTGGTTTTATTAAACTATACAAAACTTTGATTCATTGCTTGGTGACATTTAAAATGTCATTCTGTTGATGCTTCTAATTTGGTGATCATGTTTGTATTTGATGATATTGTAAAATATACGATTCTTGATTAAGCCTCAAAATAGTGCTATATGCAATGACGCTGAGTTAATCATATAGTTATTATTAGAAGCTCCTTTAATTGGGAAATCTTCAAAATAGCCCCGTGGTGCATTGACAAACTGATGCCGGCACCTTTGCCAGTTGCATTACACTTCCTAAATTAAGATTTGGTGCTTTCCCAGAATATCCACTCCGTGAAATTTTCTCAGGTCTTCCAATGGGTCTGGGGTCTCATGTTGGCCCGTGAAAGACCTAAGAAAACTTCATTAAACATTTCCTGAATGGTACCCATAGGAACCTCATTCAGGCACCTTGTCACAGCCTCTTCTGACATTATCCGGCATTCCAAAATGGTTACCATTCAATTTCCACTTTATTCTTGGGAACAGAAAGAAGTCTGGTGGTGCCACAATCGGGCCGTAGGTCACTTTCACAGCGGTCCAAGAGATCACGCAAGGTTGTGACACTAGCAGTCTTCTCGTCATCTGACAGCACCTTAGGGACCATCATTTCTGAAAACCATAGCGCACCACATTCTTATGTAAGATTTAGCCATGGAAAAGGCATAGGCCTTTTTCATGGCTAATTTTTACGCAAGAATGTGGTGCGCTATGGTTTTCAGAATATACTATTCTGCCAACATTCTGACACTCAGGATCAAAATTGAGCACATATCTCACTTTTTGTA
Organism: Hetaerina americana; assembly: GCF_022747635.1. Taxonomy (NCBI): domain Eukaryota; kingdom Metazoa; phylum Arthropoda; class Insecta; order Odonata; family Calopterygidae; genus Hetaerina; species Hetaerina americana. The sequence continues at coordinate 16,094,369 of NW_027286292.1, forward strand.
CATTTTTGCTGTACTGTGTTGTTGAATTACATCCACGGAATTCCTCATCATCAAACTCCACTCTATCCACCTGGAAGATTTTGCACCTGCAGGTAACCATTTCTGGGGATGTTGCTTATCTTTGTAGGCATCCTTAACCATGGTCATTGTCTCGTAATCCAATTTTCAAGCTTAACACAAAACTTTATTGTATATCGGTGCTCCATGAAATGTGGCATTGTCAATATTGACATGGCCCTCAAATAAGGGCACAGTTTGGTATCAGTCTCCACACTGTGATGGTCAGCAGACACCTAATGTGGGTCACATTGCTTTCCCAAGACCTCCCACCATCTTTCATGCTCAAATTGCTCCTCTCCAGCTGCCCATGTTGGCAGCAGAAAATCATTCAACTTAATTTTGGGGCAGACCCTGTGAGTCATAGAACAGACAGGAACATTAGTTCTTACTTGCATCTAACACTTCTTAGTGTGTCATCTTTGAGTCTCCTATCTTTTGATGTTTTTTGAAGTTGTGAATACAACCATGATGTATATTTATAGGGACGAACTTGTCTTAAAAAGCTTTGAGCTTTTCTTATTTTTGAATATTTACTTGGCAGTTATATTTCAAAATTTTAGGCCCTAAAAAAAAGGAGGTAATAATACCTACCCATCAGATTTTTTATTTCTAACATTTTTAACATTTCTTAGCATTTTCCCAAATTGATCTTAAAAATAAGTAAATTATCTAATGCTGCATTGTTCGAGTAGTTGGCATAAAACTCTAAGACCTAATCATTAAGGAAATCCAGTGAATAAATATCACAAATAAATATATATATATATATGTTCAATGAAAATGGACATACTTCTTGACAATATGAAATACTGGTCTCATTTATTAATGATAGTGGTGAAATGTTATCTTTTTGTCAAAGGTGTTCATTAATTTACTATCATTCTTGCATTGATTGTTGTTATTTACTTTATGGTCATATTCCACAGTTGATGAGACTAGATAGAAGCATTATTGAAGGACTTCAGGATATAGTGTCACTTCTTGAAGACCAGTTGAAGCCGTTGGTGCAATCCGAGTTGTCACTCCTGGTTGATATTCTATACCGCCCAGAATTACTATTTCCTCCGGGGACAGAAGCAAAGAAACGCTGTGAAAATGGAGGCTTCATAAGAAGGTAATGTTTTGTTTTGCAGTAAAATTATACAATATTGTCCAGTATTTATTTCCTAATATTTTTGCTATAGTAGGTTTTTTCCCACTTAAAACCTTGTATAAGATTATGATATCAACTGCAGAGTATCTAAGACCTCAAGAGCTTTTTTAGATTAAAGAATTATACCATTTTGTCCTTTATAAAAAGCAGAATGAACTGGGATGCCCCTACAAAAACTTGAAAAACTCTGTAATAATCTGGACTTGGAGAAGCAAAACTCTAAAATAATTTGTAAGGGGATCAGGATTGGTGCGGTGGCTATCGTACTGGCTTCTCACCCAGAGGGCTCGGGCTCAAATCCCGGCAGTGTTGAATATTTTTCAGAGGTATCTTGATCCCTACTTGTGGAGGGCACTTCGAGGTAGTACGCCGTCCGTTGGATGGGACGTTAAGCTGTGGACCCCTTGGCGCCTTTCATAAAGAGTAGGCTAATGCCGATGCCAGGTTTCTCTCCACCCTTCATCCTCTCCTGTCCATCCCTAATGGCGCAAATGACCTCAACAGCCAGTCGCCTCCCCTAAACACTACTACCCAATAATTTGTAATCGGAGAAGGCGGACCCAAAAAAATGATTCACAAAAGCCAATTTTTTAACCATGTGAGAAATGAAGGCACATATTAAGAATTCATTCCAAATGCCTTCATTCTTGAAAGCATCGCATAGACTATGTAAATAATTTGGAATCAGGAATGTGGCCACTGAAAAATAACCATGAAATCAAATCATAATCACATAGTTGCATCTACCCTGTTGGTGATAGAGATCTCTGTGAATAAATCTCATTAAATGTGATTCGTGCATTAAATCATCCCGGAGTTTGTATGCATATAATTTTTTATTGGAGAAGGTGCCTGGTGACAAATAATGCAGAAATGACTAATGACAGTAATGTATTGCATTCCTCAGGTCTGTTAATGGTTTTTCTCTTTGCCTCTGCATGCCAGACTGAAGTAATAGGCTCAAAATCTCCCCTCATGATTTAGTTGTCAATTCTTAGTTTTTTATGAATCTCTTTTCTTTTGGGTTGGATTAAATTTGACATTTTATTCCGTTAAAATGAGCCTCCGGCAATGTGTAGATTTCTATGGTGGGCATTTTCTAGTCTACCAAAATTCACAAAAAAATCCATGCATGAATGACATTTTATAAAAGTTATATTTGAGGTACAGTAAATTGTGAACAGAATAAGAAAAGTCAGTCCTTTATCTTTATTGGTCCAGGTCCCACATTAATCACTCAATTTTTCATATCTCGTTTAATATGAGGAAAGTAAAATATTTATAATGGTTACAATGAAATTCATATCAGTTTTAATAAGAATAGGTCTTAGATCTCCTGCTCATTTTAATTGTTTTTTTTTGTGGTGGCACATCCAACACATTAAGAAAAAAACTGAAAATGATCACTTTCAGGGGATTGAATTTAGGCAAAAATCTTTTCATCTACTCGGAGTAAAAATGTCAAACATAAAATGTGCTAGTGGTCTGGAAAATCATGCAGTTAAAGGTAATGCCAAGAGTTTTTGAGAATTTGTGCCCCAAAAATTCTTCAGACTCACAGGCATCTTGTGGTGAATGATCAAAACATATTATTATTGGTATTCTACCTGCTAGGGTAGGTTTTGGATAATAATAATAAAACTTGTTTTGATCATTTACCGCAATTTTTCTGTTGTATGTGTGTGTGTGAATGATTTTTTGAATCACAAAATCTCATTAACTCTTTTCCTGAACACTAACTCATTTTATATTTAACATTTTTACTCTGAGTAGATGGAAAGGTTTTTGGCTAAATTCCATCCTTTGAAAGTGACCATTTTGACATTATTCTAAATGTATCAAATGTACCATCACAAAAAAAATGCATGAAAAGAGAGAGAAATCTGAGACCCAGGGGTCTTCAAGTAACATATTTCTGTTGAAGTTCTAATGTTGAATTCTTTTATAAAATCTTTCCCTTAAACAATGTGAAGGGAAAATAATAAGGAATTATGTGCAAAGTATTCTTATTACTTCAAATTTCTTTGCAGACTAATTAAGCACACGGAAAAACTCTTAGAGGAAAAAGAAGAAAAATTGTGTGTAAAAGTTCTTCGAACTTTAAGAGAAATGATGGCGATAGATCCTGAGTATGGAGAAAAGGTAATTGATTCTCATTTTTTTTAATTTTTAAATTAAGAGAATAATATCTTATGTATGAAGTGTTTTTTGAAAAATAAGTTAGGTATACACGAAACTTTTCTTTAATATTTGCCATATTTTAATGCTATTTTCTCGTAAGTGTTTGCTTATCTCTGCCTAGTAATGGTTGTTCTTACAAATAGGGCACATGCAATATTATGTAACATAATTTCATGTTTCAATGAATTCTGTTGTACATTTACCCTGTCTCCCTCATAAATATGCTAATGTGCCATGTGACTAAAATCAATATCTCTATTTGATAATATATGAGTGCCAGCCTTCAATAAACTAAGTTAATTTTATGAGTAAAATTTTGAAGTCTGATCTGTCATTCTGGTATGGAATGGCACAGAAACTAAGTTGAAGAATGAAATTATCACATTTTCCTGTGAAGGAGCTGCACCTTGATTAGTGTATAGTTTCTTGAATTACATAGCCCATATATAAATGGGTTTAATTATCATTATTCATTTACAGATAGATGAAGATTTTCAATGCAATTAAATAAGTCATAATTTTACTTAATGGAACAGTTACATTATTTCATATCATGCTACCTGAGTTGGCTCAGAAAGGCACATCTTACTATTGGACTCAGTGCATGCATGAAACTATTAAAATGGATACCAGAATGTGAGGAAATACTTGACAAGTGTAATCATAGAACACCAAATTGATGGTCAAAGCCTGTTTATCTGATTTGTTTTCTCAGGTGTATCTTTATGGAATACACATTATACATGTTGAAATGAAATGAAATTATTGACTTTGTCTTCCACACACTTTATTTAAAAACATGACCCATTACAAAGTCAATAATTTAATTTCAATCTGTTTATCTGGTTGTTCTGGATTGTTAAATGGAAAGCCATTGCATTTTAGTGTGCAGTGAAGTTAGCAGGAACTTTATTAGTGTGATGGCTTTATAGGCACTGCTATGTATAGGGTCAATGACAGGATGTTTTGAATATGTTTATCTACCAAGCAAAATTTGAATTTGTGCATACTTAGGTTGTATAATATTTAACATGTTTTTATTGAAATTTAAAATGGGAAGAGTTTGTTTGGGGGGTTATTGAAGATTATGGGTGCTAAAATCATCTGAACTCTCGTACCCTTATTACTATGATGTAATGGGATATTAATAAAATGAATGGTGCAAACACGCATGTATATTTATATCTGAAAATTGGGTTACCCTGGGTTTCTAATGGACCTGTCATATATCTCAAAAGTTAGGGTTTGTGGCCCATCTTGGCCCTCATGGCCAAGCATGGGCACTTATAAATTCCAGCAGTGTAATTCTGATGGGTCATGGTGACTAGTGAATATCTATTGAAATCCAAGGGGTGCATATCATCAGAAGCATGGGATTGCAAATTTAAAGTTAGGTTGTTAGTACCATCTACTAGAGTGTTGAAAATGAATGGCTTTTCATTTTTGATTCTCTCTTTTTCAACTTCATGGACATTGATAAAAGCAAATTTACCAGATAAACTATTGTGAAGAATATAGGGAAATTGCAGTGAATATATCAATCACCCGACCAGAGTAATTAACCTGAAGGTTAATTTGTCAGGTGAGGATAGAGCTCATCAAATACCAAGCCAAATACCATGGGAATTCACATATTATTGGGGAATGAGAGCCAGTTCCTATACCGGTGTCACCTTTGGTTTTCCAGGAAGATCTGGTGCCAAACAAAATACACAGATTGACTGATCAGAGACATCTGAAATCAAACCCAGGCAACTAAGTGTCTGTGGCCCATCACTTTACCTACTAGACTACCATACGCTGTCCCCGCTGTATCTGATTAATTAAACCTTAATATTGCAAAATTACCTACAATTTACGTATGCTAATGGGATATTACTACTCATTGATATAGACTTTGAAAACTTTTATCTAAATGTCTTTAATATTTCAGTCAATCAGATCTTAGCCTTTGGGGGATATTTTCATCATTGCTGTCATCTGGTAGAAAACATAGGCACTTCTTGAATATCATCTGCTAACTGGCAAGGAGCAAAGATTATAAGCACATAGAGTGAAACAACTCACTTTGCCTATCTTGCTTCTGGTTTCTTAAAAGTGGAAATAATGTGAGAATGGTGGTTGACTGAATTGTTCTTTGTTTGAATGCTGTAATAATCCTCAATGTCCACCACCTTTTAGCAATAAATTATCCAGTTTATGTTTCATGAGGAGGAAAAATTCTCTCAACTCATGATCACTTTTCCATTTTGTCTTTTTAATTTGTCCAAAGCACTTGTATTTTGGCCTCCCTTGGAGATAATACCTCTTCCATTATGTTTCTAACCAACCCAATGTGCCTCAAGATGTGCCCAATCCATATAGATCTTCTTTGCCAATGATTTGTCCAGATGACTCTCCTCAATGCACTTCTATATGCTTTTCATTTCCTCACTCTGTCTGTCCATTGAATCTTTAGCATTCTCCTTCAGCGGCATGTTTTAAAGACTTCTATTCTTTACTGGTTCACTTCTCCATTGTTCCATGTTTCTAATCTGCTGAGCTCCATGCTCCATATGAAGGTTGTGACTAAGTGCTTCCTGGTTTGCAACCATAGGTTCTTTGAGCACAGTGGTTGCCTCTTCTTTATGAGTGCCATCTTAGCTTCAGCTATTCTTTGCTTGATGTTGGTTGAACTTCTTCTATCCCAAGTTATACTTCTGCCCAGAGAATGAAGAATTTTACTTACGCTAGTTTCACTCCTTGAATTGTGAGTTTTGTCTTCAGTTTCTCTCTTTCACCGACAAGGTTTATGGTATTCTTCTTGCTGATGCTCATTGTTTATTGTCCTCTTTGAGTTAATGCTACTCTTATGATCATATTTGCAAATTGTAGCATGTTAATTTCTTTGTCATTTACCATGACTCCTTTGGTGCCCAATTCTTATGCTTCTTTTATTGTCTCTAGATATGCATTGAATAGTGCGGGTGAGAGGTTGCATCCTTGTCTAACTCTTTTGTTTATTTTCGCCTCTATCTTCCTTCCTTTTTCATTTGAATGGTTGTTACCTGATTCTTGTATAGGTGATGGATTATTCATATGTCATTGTAGTCCATTCAAAGTTGTTTTAGTATCTTGAATATCTTGCTTCATTCGATGTTATGATAACTTTCTTCAAGCTCATAAATTCCACATGTAATGGCTTGTTTACAAGTGTCATTTTTTTGGTCAGTGCCGTCAAGCTAAGAGTATTACCTCTGTTGTTCCTCAGTTTTTCCTGAATTTGAATTGGTCTTCCATAAGGCTTCCTTCTAATTTTACTTCTATTCTTTGGCTAATTATCTGAGTAAGTATGCTTGATGGGTGAGATATCAGGCTATATGTTTTGTGTTCTTTACATTTATTTTTTCAAATGAAAGAAGAATACTAGGTATTTTCCATAAAACTTTTTATTTGGTTAAACTAGTTTCAATGCATGCATTGGTGTCATTCTTAGGCATGAAAAACGTTGGGACATGCCGGAGGTATTTTATACATTGGAGGGGTTGAGAGTGGGGTGGGGAAGGGGAGGGTGAGTGGGGTTTTGGGGTTGGTAGGGGTGGTGAGATAAGGACTAGAGTAAGAAGAGAATGGAAGGTGCGTACCCACTATCTTCCTTGAAGCCACTAGCTTCAACGTGGGAGGGAGGGAGAAGAGACGGGGACAGAACTGGTGGAGGAGGGAGGGGTTCATTAGTCTGATAAGGATAGGGAGGTTTCCAGGAAGGGGGAGAGTTTTTCAAACCAAATGTTTGTTCACTATATTGTCAGTTCTCAGATTGTTTCTTATTTATAGCTCCTCCCATTCATCCAACTTCTTCCCATTATTGCAAGCGATATAAAAGTACTGGGGTGAAATCGCTGACATGATTCTCCTCTCTCAGATGTTTAACAAAGTAGAATTTTGGATATGACCTCTGCCATACCCACAAATGTTGGTGACTGAGGATGACGCCTATGCATTGAAACTAGTTTAGTAATACATGTGTAGACCTCACTATTGCTGATTTAATTTTCATCTAAACCAAGCAGCAATAAACTACTTTGGGCGTTACTTATTATGCCAAGATTCTTTTCATATACTGTACTCATTATATAAGGCTTCTGTACATGCATTTTTTCATATATGGTCTTCTGTGCGTGAAATTTCTAAATTCTCTTGTTTTGAGAGTCTCTTCAACCAAATTCATTGGTCTACCCCTTCCTCTCTAAACATTTATCTTCTTTTGTATAATTTTTTTAATGATTTCACCATCACCCATTTTCTCAACTAAACTAAACAACCATGACACTTCGTTCATGCTTGCCAATAATCATTGCATTCAATCAACATTCATTCTTAAACAACACATGTCTTATCCTATATGTTGTTCTATAATAGTTAAACAATTTCAATCCTGCAATTTCATGTGGGAGAATTGGAGTCTTTTTTCACAAAGTTTGGAATATTACCATATTCCGTATTTAGCTGGCTAAACTTTTGGCTATCCCCTAAGCTTCCCAAATCGGGTGAGAATATTGCTGCCTAATAATTATATGAGCACTTTGTCTTTTAAGTTGTGGGGTTGGTGGATTTTCAATGAAAGGCACTAAGGCACTAGATCTGTAGTGGATTTGTTTGTAATTTGCAATGATGGGATACAAAACATCAAGGAATGTTTTTGTGTACATTTTCATGTCATGTTCTTGGTATGATGAAAAACAGCAGGAGGCTAAGGTATCCACTTTATGAAAATACACCAAATAAACCTGAAATATATTTGTCGAGTTCTTTGATGAAGTTGCACATTTTGTCCACGAGTGTTTGTATGGGATGTGTATTTTTATTTGAGTGGGGGATTTGAGAGGCAGCTATTGTGATTGGCATATTTGACTTCTGGTGGGTTTTATGTAGACTGATGTTGTAAATTAGCTGTTAGATAAATGTGTGCCTGTTTAGGAATGTTAAGTGTGTAGAGAAAATTTAGTGTATGAAGATGTGTGATACGAACATTAAGTAGTGATACGAACATTAAGGTTTAAAATAAATTTTATTTGGAACATTTTGTGGCATCTTCAGATGATGAGGGCGACCTCAATAAGGATATTTTTTAAGATACAAGTATTTAGATGACATGCTTATCGTCTGGGCATGCAGTAAAACTTTCCTTGGTAAAATTAAAAACTGGAATTCTCAATTGCCAAGTCTTCCTCACAAAGGACTGCGGGTGGTGGTTCTCAAAAGTATATCTGAAATTAATTGTACTAGTCACATCAACTCTGCATTACTTATTTTTGTACATCTGTGAGACACTTTAATGATTGCATGTACAAAACATTTAATCCAATCTTTCTATGAGATGCATATTTCATAGAATGCATCATAGTTAATGCCTTAGAATTATGCATGACCATAAGCAATGCACAAATTAAGACTTATACTAATAAATACATTGGAATGACAGGATGTCTTAAAATAAATTTTGGAATATGCCAAAACAAATTTAAATAGGTATTGAAAACAAAAGGTATGGTGTTTGACTGGTTGGCCATGATTCAAATCTGGGTGGCTCTGGGCACCCTTAATTTTACCCAAGCTCTGTGACTTTTTGGGTACCACATCTGTCTGGAAAAATGCAGCTTGCACAGGGAGAGGAACTGCCCTCTCTTCCCCTCCCATATCTGGTGTGCAGTTTTATAAAGCCATAAGACTTAGCATGAGGTTAGCTTTTTCTTTAACCTATCAAACCAAGATGTAAGAACTTTCGGGCCAAATAGGCTTATCCTGTCTTGTTCCCCATCATGTAAATGCACCTCTTCTTTAACTATCATTTTCAAGAAACATATTCATCAATCATTCTGAAATAATTGTGCAAATATTGCTCAGTAACCATGTGAGCATGGTTCTCTTTCAGAAACTTCACATCTTTTATTATCAGCATAGAAACCATGAAAATCAGCTTCAGTTTGTAGATTTAAACATGTTTTATCCTTGATGATATAGCTTTATTAGAATGAAATTTCGTTTGAAGTCAATGTTGTTAAAATGAGTTATTATCCAATAAACTGACTACTGGAGTAATTTTCATTTTTTGAGAGAGTTAGCTGTTTTAGTTTTGGGTATGATTTTTAGGGATCAGTGAAAGAATTGAGACTTGCATTTTTAAATATTATTGGATAAGAATACCAAGAGCGACAAATTAAATATCCCAGCTGGTGGATAGAACTATGCCATTAAAATTCTCTTAGCATGGTATGAATTAAGAAACAGGAAAGCCCTGCAAAATTCACCATAATCATTTAAATCCTTGCCCTGGCTGTATTAAGCTACAATTCTAGCTGCTGCATTAAGATATCTCCATTTCAGTTGAATTTTTCCCTTATCTTCTCTTTTTTATCCTGAAGTGAATGCCATGAGGGAATGAGAAATCTGTTAGAATTCAGAATTTTTTGCAGTATTAAATTGGTCAAAGTGATTTATTTCCGAGAAAGTGCAAATTTTTTTTTAGTTTAGGCCAAGTAATTTAGGAAGCTGAGGGATTTCACAGCTATCCTTACTTTTGAGTATCAGAACCTGTAACAGCGCACTAAAATTGTAAAATACCAGTGAAATGCAATGAGTATTTATATGCATGACTCACTTTGTGCAATTTTCTGTCAAACATAATTTACAAAATGTATTGGTGTTTGAGAATGTTCTGATGAATATCAACAATAGGTGAAAACTAATTTTCTTATGTCTCTACAAGTATGGTATATTTGAAGCTTTGTTTGTAACCGCTCTTGTGTACATACTCCTATTTGTATGGATTATATATTTTAAAATGCTTACAGAAATGTGCAAACAACATTTGGTAAGTATGAAATGAATGCTAATGGATATGCTTCAGCACTGGTAGCTGTGTGTGTGATCATTCTTCAATTGTTTACAGGCTTAATTGAAAGTTCATGTTGCTTTCTGCTCGAGTCAAAAAAAAAGGTTTGGCTATATTCTGAGCTAACATTTTCTGTTATTAACAAAATGAAACAATTTCTTCTCTATCTAAGGATTAGATATGATCGTGGAGTTTCATCATAGCATAGCAAATTACCTCATTCACAAGCTGTCATATAAATCTCCTTTTCTCAAACATGCTGTCAGGGTGATCCTAGAGTTCTGAATGAGATGGAATTAGAAGAAAAATTAAGGGTATGGTTCTCTCTATTTTGAAAATTTCATATGCTTGCTTTCTAGCATGCTAGTTTTTTCATTCCCCTTGCTGTAGTTTCTTCTTGTTTTGGTTTCTTACAAGTCTTATGTGTTGTGGCTAACTGGTATTCATATACTAAAATATCATGTCAGTTTGATAAAAATCAAAGTTCCTTAATGGGCCACTCATTCATTATAATTTCAATTTTTTAAACGTGTGACTTTTTATTGCCTTATGCGACCCAATTATGCCTATAATTTCTGCTTAGTTTTCTTATAAAAATAAATTAATGACGTTTGAATAATATAGTAACTTAATATTTCATATTAGGGTTGGGTCAAATTCAAAGTGTGATAGAGTCCAAATACTTTTTTAATTGAATCTTGATTCCCAAATCTTGTACCCAAGTTCTTCATTTTTACTTATATATGTTGAATCCCCATTATATAACTATTTTAGCAACTGCATGTGTAAGTTTAACGGAAATTCAGATTTATATTTTTTATAATATTTTGAATACATAAGTATTATCCCTTATCCATCCAATGAAAATTTACATTTTAGTTATTTAAAAAAAATAAGTTATTGATGATTTAAATTCCAAATCACGATATTATTGATTCTTGAATGTGAAGGAACATTTTCCTCATATTGTTGAAATGTTTTTCCAAGAAAACTTCTGGCTAATCATGGATGGGAACCAGCAGACAGAAGATTCCTATTCACTCTGTGTCAGTCACTTTGTTTCAGAATTTCTTTACATTGCATGTTGGAAATCAAATTTTAAGTGACCCTTTGTTGCAGAATTACATAGGTGATGGTAATTAGCTGTTTATCATATTCTTGCAAGACAGCAGTCAACCAGATGTGGATGCCAGAGAATTTGTCTATAATATGCCCAATTTGCTCCTTCTTTGTGAAGGATGCTAGATACATAGTGTGATAGTTATTTTCAGAGCATTCAAGTATGACAATTATTTAAGAAGTATCTTTTTCTATGGTATTTTACCATTTAAGGTTGGTTTTGAATGGGCAAAGACAAAACAGCAATTAATTTCCTTTTCTTTCCTAACATAACCAACCACCTGACATCAATACTACAACAAACTTTTCTTCAGTTTTGCTTGCATCTTTCCCCCAATGATGAGTATTGATTAAGAAGAATAAAGAGGTGTTTCAAGGCTCCTAGTAAAACTTTGACACACACATTGTATATAGATTAATGAGGGTAGCAGAGTCTCTTAGACTGAATCTTCAACTAAAAAAATATTTATCAGCATGCAAAACATTTTAATGGTCCATATCTTAACATTGGCTGGCTAAAATACAAAATTTTTAAGTGAAATGCTGTCATCCTCTGTTGGACAGGCAAAGAAGAGTGCTGCTGTAATACTAGGGAATGTTATAATTAGTGATCATATTTTCCAAAGGGAAGGGAAAGCTTGTCTTGTGGACTGATCTTTTACAAAACGGGGACATTTTTCCTTTATCCTTCTCTATTTTGGAATGTGCTCAGGTGAGACATTTAGTTCCAAAATAAAATTGGAAATGCAAAGGAAATATGTTCTATTGTGATTCCCTAAGGAAAACGACTAAGCAGAAAAATTCGACAGATGCTGAGACAACTTTGTATGCATTCCAGTAATTCATGAGGGTGACTTATTCTTTCACCATGCACCCCAAGAGTTGTGGTATAGGTACTACACTCATAAATAGTATGGTAAAACCTTCATGAGATACATTAGATTTCTGCAAGAAAGTTAATTTTGCCACCCTTATGCATTTATTAGAAATTTATTTAAAATTTAAATCCTAAAAAATTAAGATTACCTATAATCTGTTGGAAATATGGCATGGATATCTGTGGCTTTGTGGTCCCTATGAACAAAAGGATATATGCATATGCATACATATAATAGTCCCCACCCAGGAAGTTAATTTATTATTTGGTAACAAATGGGTTCTATGGAGTTAACTTTGAGGGTGCGAAAGGCAAATGGGAAATTCTGCAAATTACTATTTGGTTACTCATCTACACCTATGCCTCTACTCTCCTTTACTGCCTACATCTCCCTCCTCTGTGACCTTTCTCCAACCCTCGAGCTCACTTTTTCTCGAGCCTCCAAGGTCCTTCTTTAATACCATTTGGGCTCTGTATTTATTTCACTCCTTGTCCCTCTTACTTTCCTATTGTTGCCATATTTGTGAGGTTAGCCCATGCACTTTTGCTAAAATCAGGGCTTTAAAGCTGTCTTTAGGAAGGGGGGCGTAAATACAGTAAACTCTATTATCTGGGCTAATGGATGCATGATGAAGAACGGATAATTGAAAAACATGGTTGACTGAAATACATGGAAATATGGTCATGATATAAATGGATATATAGGGCAACTCTCTTTTTTCATTCCATGTGATTAATTTGAGTTTTTTAGCAATGGAAAAGACATTTCTATCAGTTTTCAGCCATGTTTATAAGGGTGGCATTATGTACATACAAGAATATAGAGCTATCATAAGGTGAATAGCAGAACATATTTTCTTCAGAAAACTAAACCAATCACGTAGCCAGGAAAAAACAAATGACTGGTAAAGTCCAAATATTAATGAAGGATCTCCAATACAGATTCATATTCATCATATGATACCGGTTAAAATAATGTAGTGTAGATAGTTAATTACTTGTTGGTTGCTTTGTAAAACTATGCATTTGCTTGACTTAAAGAAGAATATGGAGTTTTGAGAGCTGATGAACGCGAGGGAAACAATGATGGAAAATTAAATATTACAAAACTATTTAAATGAAAAAAGTAAATACTACTGACAACTTTTGGTTTTGTAAAATTAAAAATTTTAAGATTGCTAAAGCATTTCAAACTTGTATGTTTTCAAAATATATTGAAGTTTCAAAGCATTTAATTATCTTTGTGATTTTTATTTTTTATAAAAATTGTCGTGTACTTTGAAGAGAGAAGCACAGTCAGTCTGCAAAATGGATAATCCACCTGCAGATAATCAAGTCTTTACTGTACCCAAGTTCTACAGTTCATAAATGTGAAACCCATATGTGTACAATTGGTGGTAGCCAAGTTTGTGAGGTTGTCCAAAAATCCTTGTAGATAACACAATAAAAAAGTAATACCAAGAAGTGTTAGTTTAATCCCAAGTAAACTGTGTTTGCCTGCAGTGGTGCATAAATCATGGCACTACTTAATGTGTCAGATTATGGTCAGAATTATAGGCATTGAAATTTATTCACGTTGAAATTTATAGTAGTTCCAATGGGTAGAGGACTGTTCTTTGTCTCTGTTTATAAAATATATTGAATTAAGTGGATCAAAATATGTACAAGAGAGCACACATATCCCTGGATTCTGCAACTGCATTTTCAGTGTTCCTCAGTTTACTCTGCTCAGGAATATTAAAGGAAAAATTTCAGCCAAAAAATATGCAAATACTTGTCAGAAATCTATGGCAATTGATCAAGAATTGCATCAACAGTCCACCAAATTAACTCACTGAGCACAGTTCCAATATAAGGAAGAAATTTAAATTTAAAAATAATAGTTTTTGTTTTATTCTTCACCTCCTTCACTGAAACAGCTAAAGTGAATCACTCAGCTTTTTGAACCAAGTTGAGGTATGTACAGTTTCATGCGCTCCCTCAAAGTGTACCATTAAATGCTACAGTTTACATCTCTGATTAAGATGTACTAATAAAGGATCTCATGAGTGATATGTGTATCCCATGATTGTTCTTATATAAAGATCACATTACTAATTTATTAGAAAGGTGAATTAGAGAAGATGTAAAAAATGGCATCCGGATATTTGTTTTCCATGCAATATGTTTATTGTGTGTCGTTTATTTTTTTGTGGTGTTTTCAATGATTTCTTTTAAAATCATCCTCTTATTTGCAAAAATAAACATCTTTAAAATGCGAAAAGACTTGAATATTCAACTTTAAATGAAAAAATAAGTAGGATAAACATTTTTTTATTGCTAAAATCTTGTCATTCAACTACTTAATTTGCACTCATATTTTTAGTGTCTGCTGACACATGAAGTATTTATTAGGAATCAGTAAGATGACAAAATATTATTTAAAAATTGTTTATTTTAGTCATTAGCACTTAGTTCCTGAAATACTGCTCATGAAGATGTTTACTCTCTGACTCAAGATACCTTTCTTTCACAGTGATGATAATATGTATTAACTCTTGAAAGTACATGTTTTCATTATTTAAGGTGATGCACGAGCAATTATAGTAACATTCTTTTCTAAAATATCTTCCAACAATTTTCTCTTTGGGTCCCCTTGTGAGGGGAGTTTAATCCACGATTTATATCTTGCAGCTCTGGTAGGGTTTAGGGGTCTAGCTTTGGATGTGTATGGGCACTTTTGGACCCATACCCAATTTGGCTCCCCCCTCTTTTGTCTGCTGTATTGATTAGAACCAGCACTCTGGTCCCAACATAAAATATAGCTGGCATATGTGGTATTTAACTAGGACAATATACTTGTATATTTAGGGAGGAGTGGGTGTGAAGACAGTGCTTTTACAGGAGGGTAGAGAAATGCTAATAATGCCATATTGACCTTAAAAGTATCCATCACATTCATATGCCATCATATCCTTCAACAAGTGTTTATAGTCTCCACCTTCCTCTTTAGACTAGCACTGGAGGCTATCTATACTTCATTTATTTTTTTAAATATATTTAATTTAAAAATTTTTTTGCATTAGTCCAAAAACAGCACTTTGACCTTTACATCGGGCTTTGAACATTGATGTAAGAATTTGACAATTACAAACACCCAAACCCTAGGTGGAGGAAAAACCACGTCGAACCCGGGACCTCTGGGTTGGATGTTACCCTGCTGACACCAGGGTAACGTTCAACCCAGAAAGAAACAACTATATCAAAATTCCATTTCAAAATGAAAATTTTCTTTTAAATAAGCTCAAGGCCATGGTTGGCCTGGTTCATTTGAAGATGTCAGGCCTCAGTCAATAACCACTCTACCCCTACTATGGGCATAAAAGAGTATGCTTAGAATGAGAAATCCACATACATACATACATACCTGTATGTTGTGCGTTGGAAAAACTTTCCTCTTCTGTATATTGCTTTAGGTGTGTGGATTTGGACGTCCTGCTGCTGTACAGTTTTTCCCAAGAATAATGAATATCCAAAGTAGTTGGTTATTTTCATTCAGTAAAACTTGATATGAGGTTACACATATTTTTATTGTGAATATAAGTAAAGGAGCTTGCTTCTGTTATGTTTGAGCATGATTACTGTGTTTGCCTCTGTATTTAGATTTTTTGTTGAAATTCATTGGTTGAGTAATTTTGTAACATAATTGTATTAATTATCATTTTGTAATAAATAGTGCATGCATAGCTGTCTTATATTTAGGATCAGCCTGTAATTTTCTGTACATAATCACATTTTGTATTGAATGCATGTCAGGAGTGAGGTAACATTTCCATTTTAAGCACATTCTCACAATTTTTGTGCTTAAAATATAAGGTTTCTTATGTTATAAATTGGTTTTGTAAATGTTATGCTATGAATATGTTTAAAAATTAATTTAATTTTAAAGCCTTGTCCTGCGACAGGAAAAATGAGGCTATTGACTTAATGTTTATTTTATACCAAAATATGCTTTACTTTATGAGCTGAAACTAGTTCACAAAAAAATGAAGGTCAGGTTTTATAATGTCTCATTAAACTGACTGTTAATGTCAATCTCTGATTTAGGCAAAAAGTTAAATGGCTGTTAGTTATGTTCAAAGCCAACTGTCAAAATGATCAATAACTGATAGGTGGTATTACTATGATTACAATGTTAACATTCAATAAGTTATCTTATTTGTTTATGAAATTGGATATTTTGGTTATCTCCAAGTTAATTTAATGTTCACATTAATAATAATTGGATTTAATTAGACATAAAACCAGTCTATGTATTTTACTAATCTATACCAAGTATATGCTCAGTGGAAGAAGTTATGGGCTTGATGCGGTGAAGTGCAGAATACAGCATCTTTGATATTCCCTTTGTTCTGAAGGGATTCATCATGTATTTGCTGTATGCTGAGCTCCAGGTTGATTTTCTAGTAGGTGGCAGAAATATGGTGTGTCCTGATTTCATGACAAGAATTTGAGGACACCCTGGTCTTGCATAATATTTTTGATTGTTTAGATTTCAAAAGTAATTACCTGGTACTAGATAATTTTTCAAGTTGCTGTGCTTCTTGGCACGTCTCAAATTTTGTCCACTGGTTGTCATCACATTTTTGCCTAGACAGGATTTTTGGTTTCGCTTGCAATGGTTACCTTGCTGAAACAAATCAGCAAATACTTCTGCTTAGACTTCAGATAAAGCAGACACATTGTGGTGTATCAAGCACCTGCATTTTTTGCTCCATTGAGTTTATTCATTTGGTACTGTGTGTTAGGTTCAAAATTATTTTTTTTAGTTTGAATCATTTTAGAAAGCCTTAATGTCATATTTGGAAGAATATTCTTTCGGAATAAAATAATGCCTTTTTTGTAATTTAACCTAGCACATTTGTAAGAAAGCGCAAAACAGTTGTTACAAGATAGGAAAAAAAGGATGGAGGGTTACAACTGATGAGATGGAGTGGGGTTGCAGAGAAATAAGAATTAAGCTGAAGGCAGCATAAGCTATTTTTGATCTATCATTTTTGCAATAGATGTTAGTGGATGGTCTCAGCTAAAGAAGCTGGAGATTCACCAGGGATGGAAAACTGAATGTCATAAGTGGTTAGCTGTGCCTATTAAGTGGATATTATTAAAATTACCTGTTATGACAGCTACAGGGATGCATCTTTGGTGGGATAGCATTGCAAGGAGTAATGTTTTAAATAGGTTTTACTGTGCGTGTATGTGAGTGTAAATTTATGTATGATGAGTTTGTATGTGAGAGTGTGTGTGTACTTGTGTATATGTATATGCAGACACACAAAGAAAACTTCTCTACTAAGACCACAGACACACATTTGTAGGATAGGTGATAAGGACAAAGGGTAAAAAAGTGAAAAGGTGACTTAACGATTATTTTGGGACCTAAAGTGGCCCATGCATTCAGGAGAATGAAGTGTGCTGCTAAGTCTAGGGCAGTATGTTGATAGAAAGGCTAGGAGAGGAGTGGAGAAAGATGTGGCTGGAGAGAAGGAAGTAGACAACAGTGAGAGCGGAAGGGAAGTGTGATTTGTTGGGGAAATGAGGGAGTCGGTCATTATATGTACAACTAAGGTTTCTGATAATGTATGGGAAAGTGAAAGCACAGTTTTATTTATTGGCAATTGTTGAGGTCTGACAAGTAATATACTTTGAAATATAAATGGTGGAAAATTCCATGTTTTGTTGCTATTAGTACTTGAAAAATCATAAGGGAGGCCACGAAGAAGGTAGAAGTAAGATATGATGATTTAGAAAGGGGGCAGGTGTGGATAGCCATGTTTTAGGAAGCAAGATATAAGATTTTATTGTGTCAAGGGTGATAGCTGTTGAAATGAATCACCTGTTGGTGGTATTGATATGAACTGTCATTAGGGACTGGTTGTTGCAATGGGCAATTTTGATGTTCCAATAGGTGATGCTGGTGCCGAAGATCTTGTTGACGAATGAGACGGAGAAAGGGAATAGATCTAAGAGATAAATTTTTGGCCATGGTTCCCAATTCAATTTATATGGGTAGTCCTTTTCCTTCCTTCTGATGAAGAAGGTGGCTAAAATTTTGAAAATTTGAATGTGTATGTATTCTCAATGGGGCAAAACCTTAGTGAAAATGTTTCGGGTTTTTCATGTTTGTATTCTTACTCTTATTTCTAATCAAATTTGCTGTTACCATCAAGTGTTTTTATAATGTTTGAATGTTTGTTTCTTGTGTGTATAATCAGTCAAATGCGTGAGTTTGTCCCACACACTTCCCTGGAATAGTCTATGGTATTCTTCCTAAAAATTCTCTACCCCATCCTCAAGAACCACAATTCCATCACAAACCTCTTTCCTAAATGTCCCTCAATTACTTTCAAATGCCCCACTAACCTATCAGATTTCCTCAAATTGACCAATCTACTCATTATATCCAAGCCCCATCCCAAGCTGAGAATATATGCTATAAAATGTATGTTATAAAAATACACAGCCTTAAAAAGTATACGTATAAAAATTCAAATCCACATCAGGCCAGATGTTTTACCTGCCCATCCACACCACTCCTGCCCTGTCACTCTCCCACCTGCTTATCAGCTCTTTACCATCCCTTCCCTGCACCTGATGCTTCTTCAACAATCAAGTACATCTGCTACAATGCAATTGCTTCTCTGATTTCTGCACAGGACAGTGTACCATATCTCTTAATATCCATATAAACAACCGTTACACATCCTGCAGTCCTTCCCTATCAGACAGTCTCCCAGTACCAAAACACACCTCCTCCATAGTACATATATCATTCAATAAGCTTTGAAAAAATTCTATAGTGTCTCATTTCCACCTGCCAACTCTCCAATCAAACTCAAAACGCTCAAGCAAGCCTGCAAATGGCTTTTTAAAGCTTACCATCACACATCCCTCAGTGTTATTTACTAGACTCTTATTTTCTTTCCCCTCTTTTTCTTTCACTCCTCTCCTTGTAATTGCTCAACCAAAATCCTTCCTGGTCTCACCCCTTCACTCCCTTTCCCACCTGCATCCCTCCTCAGTCATCTTCTTCCTTCCACTGAAGGAAGTGGTTGTGCCACCAAAACTTTTAGTCAACCCTCATATGAGGTTTCCCTTTTTTGTGTGCCTTTTATGTTTTTTATTTATTTGTGTCTTCTCTGTGTTGAATATCACTTAGTAGGCATTTCCATAAAAAGAATATTGCACGTAGTCATACATATTGATAGCCACACACTTAATTCAAATGAATGATTATAATACTTTCAATTTTTATTCTTAGGGAGATGTATTGAGGAACAGCCTGCTGAATAGGTATTTTGGGAAATCCTTCCAGCAGAAGCGTGAAACTGTTGAACTAGGGATTTCTCTGCAGTTACCACCTGTGACCCATGGCCCAGGAGGTAAGATTGCTTGAAGTAATTCAATTAGTCATTTGTCAGTAAAATATGGCAATTCTCTTTTGAAAAATTTGAAATAAATACTTAATTTATTGATCAATGATAACTTTTTGATTACTTTAGCTAAAGTGCTTAGTAGAGCTGGGCGTACACTCCATGAAGTTCAGAGCCATTTAGATAGGGAAGGAGCGTCAGATTTGGTTGTGGAGCTTGTAATTAAGTCAGTCCACTCACCATCAATTTTTGAAGAAGCTGTCGAATTGGGTATAGCACTCCTTGAGGGTGGTAATCCAATTATTCAGAAGAGTATGTACAGCAAACTTATGGGTGGTGATCTAAGTCAAGCCTTTTTTAAGGTAAGACCTTCACTGTCTATTATTTTCTTCGGAACTATATTTGCCTCGAAAGGGATATCTTCTTAATAGCAACTAGTTTTTGAAAACATTTTGTGTCATTTTGTGTGCTCAAACTTATTTGATTTAAGCCATACCCATTGTAGAAACGTATGCATTTTAGCTTATTAAGATAAATTGGTCACTAAACACTAGTAAACCTCACTTGCAGGATAAAAATGTTGACTTATCATCATCGCATTGCAGGTATTTTATGACAAGATGAAAGATGCTCAACAGGAAATTAAGTCAACAGTGACAGTCAACACTTCAGATATGGCAGCAAAAGCTCATGAAGATAAAGAGCAGGGGAAAGAATTGGAGAAACTGTCCAAGAAGAGGGGAGGTTTGTAGATTTTAAATGAGGCTTGATAATGGGGGTAGCATGCTTTTTAAATGTAGCAGATAAATTTTCCCATGGATGTGCAATCATCTAAAAATTAGTTTTAAGACAAGTCTTGGGTATAATTGTGAAGTGATCCTCCTCGTGTATGAATATAATAGCATCCATGTGGCTAATTTTAGGAAAACCGAATGGAATCATCATAACAGATGAGTTGAGGGAAGAATTTAGCCAGGCTGCCATAGTAACTTCACAGGCCTATGCTGGAGCCAGAACAGGATCTCCTGGTGAGGCAATGTTTGAATATATTTGGTATGCTTCTAAAAATGAAGCTTCCGTCTATTAATGCTTAAAACATATTATATGAGAAAGATATAAAAAGAAAATAATAAAAGAATATAAAAAGAATATATATAAGAAATTAAACTGATTCAAGCGGGTGTAACTTTACTGGAGCATGTTAGTGTGCAGTACATTATTAAGCCAAAATCACTCATTTACTTGATCCTTCATGACATTGCTGTTACCATTCTACCAAAATATTCATTTGCTTTCTATTGTAGGTGAAGAAGTAGGCTCTGTGATTCTTGGACCAGCCTCAGCTTTAGAGGACATGCTTGCTGAGAAGCTGGAAAGGCACAGGGATCGTGAGGACCAGAATTCTTTGTCAGCAAAAGTTTTAGTAATGCAGCCTATCCTTCGATTTCTTCAGTTACTTTGTGAAAATCATAACAGAGATTTGCAGGTATTGGGGAAGTTACATTTTATTTTGCAGCGTATAGATTAACTGAGAAAATTTTAAAAGAATGATTACCTACTCAACTTTTTTTTATTTTCAGAATCTTTTGAGGAATCAAAATAACAAAACAAATTACAACCTAGTGTCAGAAACCTTAATGTTTTTGGATTGCATTTGTGGATCAACCACTGGAGGTTTAGGGCTTTTAGGACTATACATTAATGAAAATAATGTCTCACTGATTAACCAGACATTGGAAACATTGACTGAGTATTGCCAGGGACCTTGCCATGATAATCAAAATTGTATTGCTACTCATGAATCCAATGGACTAGACATAATCACAGCTTTAATCTTAAATGACATTAATCCTCTTGGGAAGTCTAGGATGGATTTAGTTTTGGAGCTGAAAAATAATGCATCTAAATTATTGTTGGCAATCATGGAAAGTAGAGGAGACAGTGAGAATGCAGAAAGAATACTGTACAACATGAACCCAAAACAATTGGTATGTAAAGACACATTTGAAGTGAAATGCTATAATATATATATGATGATGGGAAAAGTGAATCAGTTTGACTCAGTGTTATAATGCCTCATTAAATCTATTTTTTAGTTAATGAGAGAGTTTATTTAATCTGGAGGGTGCCAACAGGTTCATTTAGTAAACAATTGAGTCTATTTGATATTGAATGTGAATGTGCTAATTGTAGTAACTCGGAATTTAAGCTAACTAGCACATTAATGGACGGTTTTGACTTAACTAGAATTTATAAAACTGAGTTTTGTCTTTAACTCGAGGTTAAAGTTAATCTTCATTTTATTGAGACATTATCAAACTGTGCTGTAGTCACACTTTTCTGTGGTTGATTTTTTTTTTCAGTTTCAATCTAGATTAGCTTCCAGAGCTTATTGTCTTATCAAAACTCTTCAATAGAATGAGCCCTATCCCTAATCAAATATATATTGCTGTAAAATATTTATGTCCTGTTAAATTTGACCTCTTTGGATGATCCTCTCTCAAGGTACTTTCTTGCATGGTAATGCATAACAGTGAAGAAATTTGGGTGTGGTGCTGAAGGAAGAGAGGAAATATTTGCCTTCAATATAGTGGAAATTATATTTTATATTTAATGAACACACATGTGAAGAGTGCACATAGTCTTTTGCAGGAATGTAATCTTTTTATTTTGATATAAGTTTATTTTATAAAAGTTGTTTTTTCTTTTGTTGTGATGCACACAACCCATTAAAAACCAATGGAGGCTGTTTTTAATTATCAAAGTATTTTTATTTTTTTAGTTAATGATATTTTTATAAAAAATGGCATGCATAGAATATTTTATCAGTAACTAGCTTTCAAAGCTAATGTAAAAGATGTTTATCATTAGTTGTATTTTAGGTTGGCTATGAAGTTTGAGCCCTTGATACTATTTGGTGCAGTTGTAGACCATCATTGTATCATTAATATTTGATAATTCTCATGAATAATTAAATTTGAATGTCCTCTCTAGGATTTGTATGAATGCATTTTCAAAATACCCTTAATTTGTTTTTTTTTCAGATTGATGTCTCATGTCGTGCATTTCATCAGGAAACACTTGATGAAGATGATGAAGGTGATGATGATTCTGTTGATGGAGAGGATGGGGTGTCCCCTAAAGAAGTTAGTGACAATTATTAGATTGTTTTAGGCCATTGAAACATTGTTGGAATTTATATGCTATGCTATTTTACAGTTGTCAATTACTCTCTTGCTGAGTGGTTACACTGTATCTGGTATTTTTCAGTCTACCTCATGTTTCCCCTCCATTAAATTCCAATCTCATTTCAGGTGGGGCACAACATTTACATTCTTTGCCATCAACTGGCGCAACATAATAAAGAACTTGCTGCATTCCTTAAACCATCAGAAAATAATAATGACCCTAAAATCAATCAGGCCTTGGAATATTATGCATCACATACTGCTCAAATTGAAGTATGACTATTTTTATTGCTATATATTTGAATTAACTGTATTAAACTATAATATATGGTATATACTGGATTAGAATAAATAATCTTTTGGGTATCTATTCTCATTTTTATCAGATTGTTCGTCATGATAGAACTCTGGAACAAATTGTTTTTCCTATACCTGAGATTTGTGAATATCTTACCGCTGACACCAAGATAAAAATATTTCATACTGCTGAAAGGGATGACCAGGGGTCCAAAGTATCAGATTTCTTTGAAAGAACTGATGACATGTTCAATGAAATGAAATGGCAGAAGAAACTTAGGGGTAGGTATTTTATTGAAGTATGGTTTTGCAGATAAATTTTGCTTTTCTTTCCTTTCTCTTATTGATAATTTGCAAAGGAAGTTTTTTATTTGTGTTATTTATTATGAGTGTATTTGGTGTAGTTGAAATGATGTTGATATGATTTAACGCTAAAGTTAAAAATATTTTATTCTTAAAAAGTGAAAATATTACTATACTAAAAAACTTCCATTGTATTAATATGTTGCACAATGAATTTTTTTACTGAACATTGTAATAACAACATCCTTATTTCTTATAAGTTTCAGCCTGTAGGATTTTTTAGTTTTGAAGACTGCATTTCAATGATTTGTCAACAGTCACAAAATACAAGCTTATAGTTCAAAAGTCCACATATAGTGAAACCTAACTTAACGAGCATGATTTACTCCATAATCTTACTACTAATGCAAAAGTGGCAAATTGAAATGCTTTTTCTGGTATAAAGTAATGCGAAATATGATAAAGCATTCCATGCTAAACAAAATAAATTATGATTAAGGAATACTTAACCATTGTGTAGATATTCTTGTCAATCCCATTGAAGCATCTATCTCCTTAATGTTGTCTTTGTTCTTGAGGATAGTGGAAATCGTTGATGTCAACTGGTTGTATGTGTGTACGAGATCAGACCTGCTCACACCTCATTCTCTCTTTTCTATGATTTTACTTTTCATTTTACACTTATTTTTATTTACTTATGGCTGTCTTCTTTTGGCTTTTTCTTCGGGAAGTTTTGCAAGGCTATTAAAGTTTGCCCCAAAAAAATGACAATTAATGTCTGAGCACAAGTGTGGAAAAATGTGTGATCATTAGTGACCCTAAGATACTAGTGGAATGAGTGCTAAACATGGCATGAAACAGCAGGCATGCAATCAATCTGTGACTGCCCATCTCCCCAGTACTTGTTATGCATAATGTTGCTCATTAAATGATTCATTAAAAAAATTGCTCATTATGCATGATGAGAATAGAGAGAGGTTCTACTTTTTATGCAAACCACATTACTCTCAAGTCTCTTAATTATTTAAGAATCCATATTCTTCTGAAACACACAACCTGTGAGATATTGGCATCAGACATTCTGTGTATCATTTCTTTTATGGATGACTTCCATTTAGATCTGTTGAAGACTGAGAGAAAATTTCAAATCAAATGCTTTATTGAGTAGTGATATTTGGGCTTTATTTAATTTACTTTTTAAACAATTACAGTGATGAAAACAGCCCTCATATTTGAAATGGTTTACTTTTTGTAGTCTGCAATTTATGAAGGTAACATTATTTATACCCATACTCTTGGCATCATTTCTTTTTGGCATAGACCCTGTTTAGCAAGTTTTCGTTATGGGTCAAAAAAATAAACATACTCTCTCTTTACAAATTTTCTTGGTGATGCACCACCTTTCCATGTTACTTTCACCTCTTTCATCCAATCATTATGTCATGCATACCATTATGTTACTTGGATTGATATTCCCTGTCTTGAGAGTCTTGTTTCCCTCATTCACCCGTAACGTTCTTGGTCTACCCTTTCCTCTCAAAACTGATCTCAAATCTCTCGTATATCTCTTGGGTGATTTGACTCTTATTCATTGCTTTGCTAGACAAAATTGCTCTCTGTGAGGTGTACACTCATGGTCAACTCATTCTTCACCCTTTCTGTCCTAATTTTACCACCAACAACTTAAGTACTCCATACTCACTGTATTTAGTGGACATATTATAAACTTATCATGCCATGCCCAAGTTTCATTTCCATACAATAATGAAGCTAGGAATACACTTTCAATCTCCCCCATTTTTGCTGCATTAGACCAGGATTAATTTATTAAATACTCCACATGTTGTTACCCACAACCCATCTACTGGCATTTGCTAATCTTTCAATCTCATTAGATATTCTGCAATCCTGTGCTAAAATATTAACAAGTTAAATCAAATTCTTCACTTTTTTATTTTCAATATCCTTTAGCATTATGAAATGGATTGTACGTCTGCTCTTTTTGTCTCATAAAAACTATCTAAACCCCATGCTAGTAATTTAGTTTTAATTGGGACATTTATGTACCTCAAGTTTCTGTATTTAGATGATATTTACTCCACTGCCAAATCGTTTTCATCTTTTATATTTGAGTGAAATTTTGACAAACATTAGTTTTTATTCAATTTATTTGTTTCCAATACCCTTGTTTTCAATTTATTCTTTATTATTTCAAATAGTATCTATCTTACTGCATAGGTACTCTAATCAGATGTTACTGTGTAGATATTATTAAATTTCTCACCGTTGAAATCTTTTTTTAGGACAGCCAGTACTCTTTTGGGTTAGCAGCTACATGTCAGTATGGAGCAACATACTTTTTAACTGTGCAGTTCTCATAAATTTGATTGTGGCTTTCTTCTATCCATTCATGGACTCTGTGCCAAGTAAGTACAAAATAATAACATGTGAACTATGTGGTGACTAAAATAATGATGGTCTTTTTAGTAGTACTCAGTCTTTTGGGTGACTACAGATTTGAAATAAGAAAAGCTTGATTGTGAATTAAATGGGTTGAGATAATTCAGGGATGTATTCTAGTTTTTTAGAATATTACGAACTAATCAGAGTCTAATTTTTGCTATTTGTGGTACTTATTATCAAGCTCATTTTGAATACAAGTGCTAACAGCATTAGGGTTATAATACATAATTTGAAAAACTAAAAAAAGCTTGCATTTAAAATGCATTAAAAAGTAAAAAATACAGTTTTCTTGTGTAGCAAAAATTTTAATGGGCATAGTGTTAAAAATAAATGTGTGGTCTCTTGTCACTCATCCCCTTAACTAAGTATTGATAATCTCTGCTTTTTGGAAACAAGAAGTATTTGTTGAAATGTGTAGCTTTTATCTTTGTATTCAAAAGAACATCTATAGATAGGTATGAAAAGTATATACAAATAATTTGCATGGTCTGATTTGACACTAGGGAATCATTAAGTGATGTGGTATCAAGAAGGGGTAACAATGACTATGTTTTTGGAGAATTTTGCTGAGAATGGAGGTGGAGTTTGTTGGGAAGTATTTAAGTTGAATGTTCTGTGTGGAAGGGAGATTAGAGGTGCAAGAGGGAAACCCTTGCCATCCAATCTCACCCCTTTGGTGATCCCAACTCTTCCTCAGCCAAAAGCACTACCTCATGAAGGAGAATGCTTGCAGATGCCAAATCTACTTTTTGGAACAGTTTTTCAAAGAGTTTTTAAACATGAGTTAACTAATTTGCAAAGATAAGTTATTGGTACCTTGGCCCAGTATTCAATATTTCAATGATTGTGCCAGCTTCACCCTCAAAATTTCCAATTTCTTCATTCTTCACATTTCTTAAAAATTGAATTTTCTTGAAATTAAAAAATTTACCCTATCAAACTCCTTGAATTAATTATCACCACCTAACATATCTAGCTTACAAGCTGCGCATCATCATACAAATCTTATGAGATACAGTTATCTTTTGAATATTAGCCATATATAATCATTAAATGCAATTTTCAGCATTGCCATGTGGAAAAAATTCTGATCGTTTATCTCAAAAGTTGTAGAAACATCCATTGGCACTATTTCCAGTCTTAATTGGTGGTATCTCTATTTAAATTAACTCAAAAAATAAAACATTTCTTTTGGTTGTAGACCTAGAAGTTTTCTGTCATTTTGCTTTGCAGTACATTATTATCATTTTACTCATATGAAAATTGGATCAGCATGACAATCTATTTAAAGTAGATAAGGATCAGTGAATGAAATAGGTAAATATTGTATTTTAGTCAAATTACCATACTTGGAAATGTGTATCAAAAACTATGATTTCCGTTATTAAAAATATGCCTATGCTAGTCATTAAATGTGAAATTTTATTTGCCTTTGAAAAAATAGGGTGATGTTATTGTCCAATTTAGTATTAAGCATATTATGTTACAAATTTATTCCATGACTTGAAAGTAAAAGCTATGAATAGTTCTCCATTGAATCTCATGTTAATATACTTGGCTAAATTGGCTATTTAAATACGCTAGCTAATAACTGTGTGATTTAATTAGTTAATATTTCATTCATTGATCATTACTTGAGGATGACTTATTATTTGTTACAATTAGATTAACTGGAAATAAATTATGCTTCACACACCAGTAGTAGTTACTACATATATTAAACTTAGTGATTCTGTCATTGTTTTACATCTGCCATCCAGTGTAGTAGTGGTATTAGTATTAATTAGGGTTGGTGAATCACAGATGAGTTCATTTGCTTCTTTAGGGATATAGATGGGTACTTTTGTAAGTAAAAGATGTTCAGGGAATAGCATAAGAGTGGAGAGAAACCTGGCATTGACATTAGCCTACTCTTAAGAATAGGTAGATAGGTGTCTATAGTTTGGTGTCTCATTGAATGGATGGTATTCCTCTCCTGAAGTGCTGTCCACAATGCACCCAAATAGGGATCAGGATACTTTGCTGGTAACTCAACCTATGTCCTTGGAGTGAAAATTCAGTGCGCTAGCCATCATACGTATTCATTATTTCATCCATTTTCTGTGTCATTACTGTTGACACCAAAGGGCTTTCTCCTATCCAGTTACCTATTAATTTTCATTGAATTTAAGGGATAAAAGAGGAAGTTCAAATTTCCCCATTTAAAATAAACTCATGAGTCATTTTACTCGTGGGAAGGGTTTATTTAATCTTCAAGATCCCAGTTTGAAAACACATATTAGCGAATAATTTTTTTAATTTTTAGAATGTGATAACTTAAAATACTTAATAATTATCTTGACTGTTTTCCTGTTCACCAGAAGATTTGTGTAAATGACACTCACATGATTACTTAGATGTGTGAACCTGAAATACCATCTGGCCACTGCCGAACTACTGTATCCTACTTTAGTCTGTTACATCAAATGGGCAGTATTTATAAACATGACACTTCCATTGGGAAAAATCATACCATTCCCTGTTGTAAAGTAAACCCAGCTTTTGCTAGCCGGTAGTAATAAGTAAGAATCAAAATATGTGAAGTTAACCAGATTAAAATTAATCTTTTTCTCCTAAAACTAAGGTTGTTAATGTTTTACGATTCTCTTTTTTTTCTCATACAGCCTCATCAAAATACTCTATGGCATATTATTTAATATAGCTTTTTTTTAAATTCTTAAATACTTGGTTCCTGGCAAAGCCTAGGTACACTAAATCTTATGAATCATTGTTGTGTATAGATTGAATCAATAGGCTATTGGTAGCTATACAAGTATAGTGAAGGATATATTTCCTTTATATACATGGCAGAGAAACATCTTGACTTCTTATATCCAAAATTGTTTGAAAATACTATCTTAACCCTAGCAAATTTGGCTAAAAATATTCATAAAAAAGACAATTTGAGCATTTGACAACAATTATTCATAAGAATTTGATACTCCCTTATTGATTCAGTTATTTTCTAATTAATCCTAATTCCTGTTTTTAGAACTCGGAGCTCATCTATCAGGCTTGATTTGGTTAATCATGCTTATATCAGCCATGATTGTGATTACTCTTCCACGTCAATCTGGAATTCGAGCTCTGGTAGCTTCCACAATTCTACGGATGATTTTCTCAGTTGGTCCTGAGCCAACCATGTGGCTTCTTGGAACAATGACTGTGAGTTTTTCCGAGGGAATTTAATTCAGTAGAGTTGAATCTGGCTCTTGTTTAAGATTATTTATGTATGAATGCATGCTACCATGATAACCTGCTTATGAAATTCACTTATTTTCAATTTTAAAACCTTCAAGAGGGTTGCCCCATGTACTTAAACCCACATTAACTGTAGGAATGATTTAAGACAATAGAATAAGGAATAACTGGTAAAGTAAAAGAAATTGATGGTAAGTTGAAATCTTAATTTAGGGAGTTAAATCTTGAAAGATATCATGTGTATGTGATTATTTCAAAATATAGTGGGTTCAATGATAGCATGATCTAACAGTTCTTTAAAAACCTATGTAGTATGGAATAAATTTAAATCTCCTACAGTATGAGTATAAATTGTGGTACCTATATTAACAATGTGAAAATCAAAGAGCTTAGAAGTATGGAATTTCAATGTGGGCATGCTGCCCTCACGGTAATACCCTAATTTTCCTATTCGAGTTTGCAGTCTTCATTAGTGACAACCACGTTTTCTGGGTTAAATGTAAAATTTTCTAAACACTGTGTTAGTTGATTATGTACTTCCTTGTGAACCTTCTGCTTGCTCATCTTTATTTCCCCTACTTTCCTGATATGACATTAATAGAGGAAGAAACGTTCCCTTCTTCTTCTTCATGTATGTTTTGGTGGATATTTTGTGTGCAGAAGATTGGATATCTACCATTTAGGTTCAACCATTAGCAAAAGGGAGTATGCCATTTCATGTGTCTCATTTAATCCGAAAAAATTAAGCTCCTGCATTATGATAGGACAATAGGTTTTGAATTCTAGTAAAAATTAATTTTACCTACTCTAATTCTCTGAAACCTGTCTTCAGTGAAGTTTATTGAGACCATGATATTTTTTCTGGATAAGACAGTTTTCTGCTTATTTCAAGATCAGCAAAAAATGACAGAAGGCTACATATCCATAGACTGGAGTACTGATGTATCGGTATCTCATATTGTGCTCACAGAAATATGCATTTTTAAAAATAAATGAACCATAAAGAAGAAAATTTTTGTTTAAAATAAACACAAAATTTGGTATAAGATAGTTCAAAGTGATAACTAATAAACTAAGGAAGGAAAGTAGCTGGGTGTAAGAAGTGTGGTGGAAGACACTGTGTGAAGATATGAAAAGGGTGAGAAGTATGAAGGGAGGGTGAAATCGGTGCACTGCGCAGAAAGGTGGAAGCACTATCAGGAAGCAAGAAAGAAAAATTGGTGCACACTATTAAATATACATCAGGATGTTTATTAATTGAACCAGTGATTCAAAAGAGATGGAAAGAATACGCAGATGACCTGTATGGTAAAGATATTTGGCCGGCAAGCTTTGACATAAAAAGAGAATATGGCATAGCTAGGTCCATGGGGATAGCTTAGGTCCAAGTGTACTTAATTGCTAGATAGAAAGGGTATTAAGGGAATTTTAATCAATAAAGGCTGCAAAGATAGATGAAACCCCCTCAGAGCTACTTTTGAGTTTAGGAAAGTGTGGAAGGAAGAGTTTTTATGACAAGTTTGTAACATGTATGAGAGAGGAATTTGACCAGAAGATGTCATCAGATCACTGTTAGTTCCATCCAAAAACAGGAAACAGCAGTTTTATATGAGTACTATAGAACAATAAGATTGAGTTTGCAAAGAGAAAAAGTGGTAAATGTCCCAATAATAATATCCTTGTGGAAAGGCATAAAATGTCTTCTCAGCTAAATTGGGGTTCGGATAGTGGCCAGCTCTTGTGAAGCAGGGAGAGACTTAGTAGTGAAATGAGGAGAAAGTACGGATTAAAAATGTATTGCTTACTCCTGGGGCTCAGTTGCTATCTGAAGAGTATGTTGATGATGGTTGCCCAGCACTTTCACTTATTTTCAGTGATGCAGTGTAATGGATATTCACAGGAGTAGGGATGCAGTATGCAGAATGATGAGGGTGAAGGGAAGTATTTGTGTGAGGAAGAAAAGTGTCCAAGGAAAATGACTCTGGGGTAGGGCAAAGTAGGTGGGAAAAGAAGAAGTTGCAGTGGCATTTTGATGGCATTTACATCTTCATCAGGCAAGGTATGATAAAAATTACCACAACTGATTGAGGGGAAGTGGGTGAGAAGATGGTTGGCAGGTGAGAGAACTGAGGGGGATTAGAGTAGGCTAATTGTGCAGAGGATAATTGGTAGAAGTGAGAGACAATGAAACGCAGGTTATCGACAGATTATCAGATAGACTACATTCATATGGGTAAAGGAGGTGGTTGGCTGATCTATTTAAAAGGTTCGAGTCTACAAGAGATATAAATTCCCTGGTATCAATTAGGTGTTTGTTAATGCTGAATTTTTCCTGTTAATGTGTCATTAGGTGTATCACCTATTTAATATTATTCTCCTTTTGGCCGTACACTCCCGCTCCCAAACACCCCATTCATAGGAATGAACTTGTTTAATTGTAGCATATTCCCATCAGTGTATATTGAAGAAATACAGTAGAACCCATTATATACAATTTAATAGGGATCCCAGGAAAAAGTGTAAATTGCAGGAAAAAGAAATCGTTGGAAAAGGAGAATTTTTGCTTTTTTTGCTTTACATGCATAATTACTGGAGTCGATGTGAAAATAAGAAACAGACCTATCCTGTAAAAGAGCAGGATTATTATTATTTCTTAAACAATAGCCCTCCTCATTTATTTATATATGTTGAATAAAAATAAAAAAAACACATCAGACATCTTGGATGTATAAAATACGTAAAAGTAAATTATTTTCTCCTTCCTTTTCGCAAAATAAAATAATAAGGTATGATTTCATAATATGGTACAAAATCAAGAAAAAAAATAATAAAGTTATTGGGAAACCTGGATGAAAATGCACTTTTCAGGTACCAATGGACCCTAAAAATAAATAACCCAATGTATCAAGTTCTGAATATTGAGAGAAGATTTTGTAAACATAACACAGATTGAAGATAACTGAGTCATTTCATTCTAATCAGGAACCATTGAAACTATCATGATTATTTAGCAAAAATGTCAGATATTTTCAACTTTTTTGAATTTGTTCTGCCTATTGATATCATGCACTTTATTTTCAATTTCTTGCAGTTTATCAAGCATTTACTTGCAGCAATTTCCTCTTGATAAGTTTTTTCTCATAGCGTGAATACCAAACTATGTATCTTGGCATGAAGGTAGAAGAAACTCTTCATCTTCTTGTGTCCTCTTCATCGCCACTTTCATCCAGATATTTATCAAAAATGTCATCAACACTGTACCTTTGTTGTCACAACACTATCTAATTTGGCAAACTCTGAGAATGTTGAATTTGTCTGAATAAGATTCTATTAATTGTCTTTAGTATCATCATCATCATCACGAGTAACGTCAATTGGAATTTCTTCATCACAATCATTATAAAATCCTGCCTTCTTAAAGCAATTTGTAGATTCCTTAACTTGCTTCCATGCCCATGAAATGTAGTGTATGGCATCCAGTACATTAGATTTAATGGCCTTCATGCTTGTATTTGTACCTAAATCATGCCAAGATACCAATTTCTGTGCAATCATTCTTTGATAGTGCGCCTTTAATTAGTGAATTCGACTTAAATCTGGTGGTTGGAGCTGACTGGTACAGTTTGGTGGAAAAAACTTAAACTACATTTCCCAGGTGTACGTTTAGTGGATGTGCTGGGCACTGATCAATAAATGGCAGAATTTTCTGGTTCTGAGACCCCATTTTAGCATATAGAGCATGAAGCTTATCCTGAAATGCTTCTGAGGTCATCCATGCTTTGGAATTTTCTGTGTATCTAGTGGCAATGGTTTAACAATTTTGAAGCTACTAGGACACTTTGATTTACCATTTACCACCACTTAATTTGCAACTAGTGGTTGAAGTTTCTCAGTTTCATCTGAATTTGTGATTAATGAGACAGTAAAAGATCCTTTCTCATTTGCATTGAAAAATATTTTGGGCTATAGCCATCAAGTAGTTATTCAATTCTGATTGCTTCCATCAAGTTGTAGTCATGACATATACATTTCAACTTATACCACACTCACCCTTGTTTACAAGATTGTGCCTATTTTTAAAGCTATCCAACCAACCATTGGATGCTGCAAAGTCTTCGATTCCTAATCTTTTGGAGATGTTGCAATGCTTTTTCTCAAATGATGGCATCATTCACAGGGATTGTTAAAGATCTAGTGCTTTAAAAACCACTCTTTGAGTAATCCTTCTAATTGTTCATACTTGGAATTCTGATATATTTTCTCATTTTAGGCAAATTTCCAAACTGGTTTGCTTGTTTCAGAATAGAATTGCAATTTTTCCTTATTGTGTTGAGTGTAGTTGCAAGTCATTTCATCGGATCAATACAGGTTCCATCTTGAGAAAAACTTGTTCCGAACTTTTAATTTTGTCCTCAATTGAAATTTTTTTGTCGCCTTGTCTTTCCATTGATAAGCAGGATAAAATGTATTTTCCCTAGTAAACCTATACACATGGGAGTCTGAGCTACTTTGCCTCTCAACTATAGCAATCTGTTGTCCAACTTCAAAATTTTGTGATGAAAATAATATTATATTTGATTCATTGTAGTTATGATATAATAAATCAAGAGTAATAATTTTTTTTATTACTCAGTTGCCTGTCACTGTTATAACTGTTGCGCCGCGGCTGTGAAAATGATTCCAGTTGTCAGTCACAAGTTCTTTTGTTTTTCACATTTCATCATAGTTTGGGTCGGAAGTCATTTTCATTCCTCATAATTTCAACCTATTTGAGAAATGAATAGTCTCTTGCAGGTGTTCCTACAATGTCAATATTACATAACTATATCCTAGTCTCTTGATGTATTCAATTCATAGCATGGATCTTTTCCTGGCAGATTACAAGTTTAAGTAGTTCAAATTTCCATCACAAGTAGCTCTCATTACCCCGCCGTATTTTAATTTTTGCTGAGGACGTTCACTTTAATGCTCTCTCTTGGCTATTTTAAGTCTATCGGTTTGAATAAAGTTTTTTTGTATAGACAGATGTACGTGATTATTTGTTTCAGAATGTGAAATTTTTGCACTCTGGCTCATAGTGATGCAAATAGCAGGATAACTGATCAAATTGTGTAAATACAGGGTTCCACATTAATTGAAAAAATGGGAACTTTAATGGGACATGATGAAAATGTTGCAAATTGCAGGAAAACATAAATTTGAGGAAAGAAAATATGGGATTTAAATGTATGTGATTGTCAAAATGACTTGACAATCAAATAGTGTTCAAGTTTCACACTTATATTTAACTTTTTTGATACTATTTCCATTAAGGCAGTCAGGAGTGCTGTCCTCCCAATGAATAGCAACCCTCTTGTATTATTCAGCCACTTTTGTAGAATATAAGACAGTCAATGGAAGTTCTAATGTGTATTTCAATGGGTTTATCGAACAATGGATGGATAAATTGTATTATATTTTCATTCCTGTATTATATATTCCAGCAACTTTTAG
Organism: Hetaerina americana; assembly: GCF_022747635.1. Taxonomy (NCBI): domain Eukaryota; kingdom Metazoa; phylum Arthropoda; class Insecta; order Odonata; family Calopterygidae; genus Hetaerina; species Hetaerina americana. Next base: position 16,129,026 of record NW_027286292.1, read on the forward strand.
TATCTAAACTGATGCCCCTGAAACTTCCCCCTACAGGTTTTGTTAAAAGGAATACACTTGATTAGCATAATGGGAAACCAAGGAACTTTCCAGAAGAACTGTGAGCAGATAGTAACTGATGCAGAGTTATTGTATCACCTAGCCTATCTCATAATGTGCTTCTTAGGATTATGTATGCATCCTTTCTTTTACTCTTTTCTGGTGAGTATGTTTTTATTATTATCTCATTGGATATCAGTATAAAGCACTTTTAATTGAAAATATTGTATTGCTTTGCAGCTATTTGATGTTGTCTATAGAGAGGAAACATTGCTAAATGTTATTAGGTCAGTTACCCGAAATGGGCGATCAATTATATTGACTGCTGTGCTGGCCCTGATTTTAGTGTACATGTTCTCTATTATTGGGTATATGTTCTTCAAGGATGATTTCTTAGTTAGTGTGGATGATGAAGTGATTGGTTAGTATTTGTTGAGTCATTATTTTAAGATACTTGACATTTTTTGAATTGCTTGTAAAATATATAAGCTGAACATTAAATTTATTTTCTTTTTTGGAGTAGCAGTGCAAGATATCTCAACTGAGAACACTAGTATGGTACAAGCAGGCACTTGTTCAAACTTGAGTGAATGTAAAATTAACCAAACTGAATCCAGATACAGCAGAGAAGGTAGGCTGTAGCTGTTTATGTATAATATTTCTTTACTTTGTTTATTAATTCTTTTTTATTGCATAAAGAAATATCTTTCAATGTAATGAAAATAATGTTTTAATTTTGCAGCTAATGAGCCTAGTACAATGGTGAGCGTGTCTGGAGAGGTTAAGGAACGGGCATGTGACTCGTTAGTCATGTGCATTGTCACTACTCTGAATCAGGGTCTTAGAAATGGTGGTGGCATTGGAGACATACTCAGAGCACCAAGCAGCAAGGTAAATGTTTATTTCAATAGATGGCATTAATACTTTGAAATTGACAGAATCAAGCTGACATTGTAAAAAAACAGATACTTAAATTTACAGCATATTTTTCAAACTGTGCTTGAAAAGAAACCAGCATGTAGCTATGAATAATGTATGGTAAATAGTTTGATATACAATTACACAGCTTTGAGCCAATTAAGGGAGTTCTGTAATTTTGCGTGCAAGTATTGTTACAAAATAGATCATAGCTAGATTGACAACCATGGTGCCATTATCTGGGTGCAGTTATACTAAACACCAATTATCTGACAAGCTTGAATGAAAATTATTTTTATTTTTCATTTCAGGAGGCATTATTCGTTGCAAGAGTTGTATATGATCTTCTGTTTTTCTTCATTGTTATTATTATTGTTTTGAATTTGATCTTTGGTGTCATCATTGACACTTTTGCAGACTTGAGGAGTGAAAAACAGCAGAAAGAACTAATTTTGAAAAACACCTGCTTCATATGTGGTGAGCAATTCTTCATATTATATGGTCTCTGCCTTTTATAAAGAGTAACTTTTTGTTAATACTTTTATCTACAATTAATTTTAGCATAAGAATGACCAGCCTTCGCTAGTGAAATGAAATGATGTTTCTCATTTACTCTAATAGATTTTAAAGTGAATTAAGCTTAAATCTTATGGTGATACTGTAGTAATGTTATCTCATACAGATTTAATGATGTTGTTTCATATATCTGATTACTTAACATTGGAATTACTTTTGGGTCTAGAATACTTGTAGGAGAGAAATTAGGGTTACGAACTATGTAGTGGAGGAAAGGATGAAAGGAGCCAGGGATTATAAGTTATCATCATCATCATCTTTCTGTTTGTGCTAATCCTCGGCAGTCCTCCCACCTGTTGTTCCCATACTCTCTCCATCGTGATCCCCATGTGATAAGCTCCTAGGCCGATGAAAATCTCTGTCCTCATAGCAAAACTTTGAGGTTAGGAAACAGGAAAAAGTTGCTGTGGGTCAGATCTGGTATATACTGTGTGAGGTAAACCAATTAGAAGTGTGATTCATTAATTTTAGCTAGGGTGACCACTGAAATATGTGCAGGTGTGTTGTCCTGATGGAAAAGCACTTTCTTCTTCAAATGTGGTCGTTCTTTTGCAAATTCTGCCTTCAGATTGTCAAATAATGATGCATAATACTCTCGCAGTATTGTTTTACCTTTTTGAAGATAATCAATGAGCTTAAGTCCATGACTATCCCAAAAAAAGTTGCCATCACCTTCCCGACCGCCTTTGACCTGGAACTGCCCTTTGACTTTTTTAGAGCAGGTTCACCCTTTACATTCCTCTGTTTTGACTGTTCATTTATCTCAGGAGTGTAGTGGTGGATCCAAGTTTATTCTACAGTTATGAATTGTCGCAACAAATCGGAATTTCTTTGCCCAAACTGCTCCCACAGGACCTTGGAAATGTTTATTCGAAAATGCCTTTGGTCCAAAGTGAGCAGACGAAGCACCAAATGCACAAATAGCTCATGCATGTCCAATTCTTCAGCCATTATATGACAAGTGGATTCCTTGGATATGCCCATACACTCTGTTATCTCTCTAAACTTTTTTTCACAGTTGTGCAGTACCATTTGGTGAATGTTTTCAATGTTATAAGTGGTTGTTGCAGTTTTTGGCCATGCTGAATGCTCATCACCAGCCGAGCTGGTACAGCCACGTTTAAAGTCAGCTGCCCAAAATTGAATGGTGGTGAATGATGCTACATAGTTCCCATGCACTTTGATTTCTATAAGTGCATCGCCTTTCAAAAATGAATATTTAATAACTGCTCGATACTCAATTTTTTCCAATTTTAATGAAAACTTTCATCATGGCTCTCTCAAATGATTTTCAATCAACAGATGAGCTTACAAAATGGCAGAAATATTATTGAGTACCTTTTAACATATTCACAAAAACATTCTGTAACTTTTGTTGATGGGTGCTGCAGTCTTCATGTTGATGTTCGAAACTTTTCAGGCAACCCTGATAATCTGTGAATGCCATGACACTAAGAGTACGAATGCCTTCAGTTCATCGCAGAAATACTAGTTCCCAAACATGCACTATCGCTGAATGCAGATCTCATAGCGTGCTTCAATTTGTTTTTTACCCCTGTATTATAGAAAATGTTAACACAGGAAATCAACGGTTATTCTACAGAGTTCCTTGCTGTCCATGACAAATTATCCCCAAGATGGAAAGTGAGGTTGTGGAGGGAAGTGACAGCTAACGAGATGAAAGAATTTATTGCTATTTAACTGGAAATTATGTTATTGTCGTGGAAAACATGGCCAGAAGTGAAAAAGGTCCTGTGCAGTGTGAGAAATTCATGCACAGCATTTGTTTTGATCAATATAGGTGCTAGGTGAATGGCCCAAAGATAACGAGAAAAACCCTAATATTACACATAGGTAAACTCTACGATCAGACTTTTCCACTAAATGGGACTATGCAGGGGCTAACAGAAAGTTATGCCAATCAATAGGTTTTCCATATATATTTATAATTTTTTACAAATCTTGTTCATTATTTATTTGATGTAAAAGTAGCAGTTTCATTATTTCATTCTGCATGCCCACCTGGGTTGGTGTATTTTGACAGCTTAACCTGCTGCGTTCTTTCCTCTCCCTCGTGCTCCCTGGGCCAGCCTCTTCCATGCAAATAACCCCCTCCCTAATGGCAGTTTATGCAAGTGAATACCACCAAGTTATATAAATGCATAAGGCATGAAAAGGCAGGATAACAAGAAAAACACAAAATAACAGTGTTGCACCATTAACAACCTAGAAAAATCAGTTTGCTTTTCACATCTTGAAGTACCATCTGCCATTCATTTTTTTTTAGTCCTTTGAAAACCGCTCTCTTCTTCATTTAACTCTTGAACACGGTTGCATATTGATAAAACATTATTGGCATAGCCTGGTAATCTGACTACATGCCCTCTGAAATATCTATTTTCTACATTTTCATGCTTCATATGACAAGGCCACTTAATGTTACTCTTTGATACAGTTGATGAATTTGGGGATTAACAGGGTGTTTCTGAGTTTTGTGTATTCTTGTTGCTATTTATTAGCCTTTTTTATTGCAAACCTATGCCTTATGATGGAAGCATGCTATAATGATTCAACATGCATAAAATTATACATATTGTGTTAAAAATTATGGAGTGAACTAAAAATATGATGCATTATTTCAGGGCTAAATAGATCAGCTTTTGACAACAAGACTGTGAGTTTTGAAGAACATTTTAAATGTGAGCACAATATGTGGCACTACTTGTTCTTCATTGTTCTAGTTAAAGTAAAGGATCCTACTGAATTTACGGGACCAGAAAGTTATGTTTATGCAATGGTTAAGGTAAGTTGCCAAAATAATATTTAAAAAATTCATATTAGACCATGTTTCTTCATTTTAAACTTCAGGAGTTGCTGCTGAGCTTAATGTATTTTAGCACAATGCAGATTTGCTTTGTGTCATATTTTCTGAAAGCCTTTAATTGTCCAAGTATTGGCCATCTAAATTTAGGGACTTTCAGACAAAGAGCTACCAAATAAAGTGCATCAGTTCTAACTTTGAAGCCTTATCCTTGGATCTTGTGAAAAATATTATGCACCTGCATTGTGCATGTTTTGTAATATTTCAAACGGTTTGCTTAACATTTTATCCTTGATGTTGTCCCACCATATTACTATTTATTTCCATGAAATTTACCTTTTAGCAGAAGTCTTTCATTTTGATTTTACCATGGATTTAATCGAGCTAAAGAAGTGCTATAATCCCTTTTTTCTCTGGCTACAAATTCTTGGCATGAGTTGTAATTTATCAGCAAGTCATGGCTGGGAGAGAAAACTGATTGTAGGGGTAAAGCACTGATTCAGATTAATCTTCAAAGTACCTGTGTCTTCGTAAACTAATGAATGAAATTGTAAATTAGTCTCCCCAATGAGTACCTTAAAGTGCCATAATTAGGGCTTTGCATTAGTGGGTATGCTCCGACAAACATGTTTGCATGGAGGTGAATTAGCGTCAAGAGTAGCATTGTTAAAAGATACTTTGTCTTCACATAATTTTCATTGTTAAAAAAATTGTGAGAAGATATTTGTAGAATATTCATTATTTAATCAATTATTTTGTGGGGATATTATGGGGTGAAAAAGAAAAATGCAGATTTATAGTGTGTCACCTCAGGATCAAATAAAGATTCTTGTGGATTTCTAATAGATGGCAAGTGGTGAAAAAGGGCCGATAAAAACCCACCTGGGCTATCCTCATGGCAGTGCGTTCAATTCATATACCAATGTAGTAAATCATCTCATATTTCAACACAATTCTTATGCTTTATAGTAGTAGTTTTTATGGGAGGTGACTAACAGCTAAGGTCATTTGCGCCATTAGGGATGGTTTAGAAAGGAAGGGTGGAGAGAAACCTGGCATTGGTATTAGCCTACTCTTGTCTAAAGGCACCAAGGGCTCCGCAGTTTAATGCCCCATCCGATGGATGTCGTACTCACTCTAAGTGCTCTCCAAAAAGCATCTCAAGTAGAGGACGGGATTATGCTTAGTGTAATGGGTATGAATACAATGCAAATTCACACCACAAAAATTAAAAGCTTGCTCAGAGAAAAATAGTTACCCAATCATTAGTCACTAGGGCCAGTGGAGTAACATCCTCATCTTATTATATGTGGATACTCATGCAGGTACATGAGGTTGCTGGCTAGATTGGTTAGGCTCCCAAGTTTGGAAAGGTTTCATCAAAATCCTGGGAGAGGATTCAGATTATTTGTAATCCTTTGGTGAATATCCACCAAGAGGTTTAGTATCCACCCATTGACACTGTGCCATCACCAGCTACCAACATGAGTTAAAATTCTTTATTATTATCCAATATGTAAGGTTTTCAGAATATTTTTGTTTCACTATTGATCAAATTTTTTTCATATTACTGGAATGTGTTGCTTTGCAATTCTGTAGTTCTATGTTAAAATCAAATTTGAAACGGATTATATTACAATGAAAACTTTTTAAGTGTAAAAATGATTCACATTGAACCTGGACCCCTTGATGTTCAGCTGAGTGCTCTCAGGCTGGATTTAGTTAATACTTATGTGCAGTAAGTGGTAAAAGTAACATTAATGGTTCTGTTATGCTTTTAGGATCGTGATTTGGATTGGTTCCCAAGACTGCGTGCAATGTCATTAGCTGCAGATGAAGGCGAAGGTGAACAAATTGAACTAAGGACGCTACAAGCTCAGCTTGAAACTACCCAGGCACTTGTGGCTAACCTTTCTCATCAGTTAACAGAGTTAAAAGATCAGGTAGTACAATATTTCTGTGTTGTCATCTTGTTTAATGGGCTCATGATGTTTTGGAGGTTATGATTTTTTCTTTTTAGGGAATGATAGTTTTTTAATCAGTGAAAGTAAAAGTAATAGCATTGAATTCCCACATGAAATTATGTTGGCATTTTTAGTATTTTTTAAGACCCTGCAAGCTAGGGTGTGTTGTAGCTTAATTGTTATTGATATCTGTTGTTGGAAAGTTTTATGTAATTACATGAATTATATTTTCTTGACTTTGTATTTGGAAATTAGAAAATGTTGCAAAATATGTATTTTCATCTGATTACAATGCTCTCTTGCAGATGACTGAACAAAGAAAACAAAAGCAGAGGATTGGCCTTCTCAACTCCACTTCTGCTTATCTGCACAATATGCCTAATCAGTGATTCTGTGAAGGCATTTAGAGGAACCACTGTGGTACAAAACTGCACAACAATCAGGATCTTTGTGAATTACATGAGGTTCTATGTGTTAACACATGAAATATAAACCCTATCACGTTTATGACATGTTGTGTATTAAAACATGCCATGTATTTTGTTTAAAAGAGTTGTGCAAATTTGTGCAACCTCTTCCTCTTTTGAGTGGCTGCCAATGAAAATGCTCCTTGAAATTGGTGAATATTGAGCATTTTAGAAGGAAATTAGGACAAATGTAAGGTGTACTTGGAAAACAATCTGATAAAATTTAATGTTTGCTCATTCGTAAAATTAGCTATCAAAACCTTTTGAAATATTTCTAGCTAAAATCATCTACTGACACCATTATGGCAGCCAGAGTATGGGTTTTTAAAACTAAAGGAAGAACATGCCCCTGTAAAAAAGAAACTCCCTGTGTCCAGCTGAACATAGTTACTTTTACCCTTTTAAATGATATGCAACCTTTAATTTGATTGTATGTGACAGTAAATTTTGCAGAAATAAACCTGAAGAATAACCTTCAATTTCAGAAGGCAATTTGTTGATTTATAAACTTTCATTTGGTAATCAAAGCAATTATCTATAAATATTTTATATAGTGTCCTGCCTTTCCCTGCCTGCCATCATTCTTTATATAAATGTCAATTTTTACGTTACTCGATGAAACTTGCTTGTTTGTATCATTGGAATTGCATCGTAGTATGTAATCATCTTCGTGTGACCATGAGTGAAATTTCACTCCTTAAAATCCTCTTCTTATTTCTGTGATCCTCTCTCTATCTCTTTCATCCCTGGCATTTGATTTGTGAGTGCGTAAGAATGCATGTTAGGGGTTGCAATAAATGTCCCAGCATCCATGACTCCTATTATTCTACTTGCCATCAGTATTCATTCATATAATCAATTGTGCCTATACCATTTAGATTACCCAATTATCAAGTTATGTATTCACATAATGAAATGAATGTTTTAACCTCAAACAAAGCGTTAAAATATTTATGAGCTGGATGAGGTTTGTTCGAGTTGTTAATTCACTTTTTACATAAAAAGAAAATAATTTTTACTAAGCATGAAATGGTATTAAGGTACTTGCACTTCAGGTGATATTTTTTTAGTGTTTGTTGGTGCTTGATTTGAAATACTGAGCAGTGTGTCTATCCTTTGTTGGACATGATATGAAACTTCCTTCACCGGTTTTCAACATGAACTATTTTGGGTGTGTTATCGCACATGAGTAATATAATAAGCTCCTAACTCCTTCCCTTCTTTGGTAACTATATTGCTAGAAAATTGTTTAGGGAACTATTTTGTCCTTCAGGAATTTACATTTTAATGAAAATTTTCTTCAGGAGTGAGAAATATGTTCGGGAAGGGGACTGTACTATTTGGAAAAATGCAGTGTTTACATCAATAATTATCAAGATGATCAGATATTTACACAGGAATTATCATCTTCACTGTGTTATCTTTCTGGAACTCTATCCAGTTTCCCTAGTTAAACATGTTGCTAATCATTTTGCCCCAGTGGTTGCATTTTGTTCATTATCTGATGAAATACTTTCATTCATAAGGTTATGATCTTAATGATTCTTAAGGTCTTTGTAACATACAATGAAAGTATTTTATTGCTTGTGTTGTGTGTGTTGTAAAACACCAAACACATTCAATTTACCGTTTTAATTGCTGCAAAACATAAGTGGGTACTTTCATTACTCTGTATTAACCTATGAATTACCGGATACATATAGGGGTATTAGGATGCCTAGCAATGGTTGAGAGTAGAGCAGAATGGAAAAGAAAATTTTTGTAAAGAATTTTTTGGTGAACAAGATCAGTGGAAATAAAATCCATGTGTTTATGTATCTATGCAATCATTTGAACTGTGTGCCATCATCATTGGTAATCTACCTATCTCAGGTAGATTTAGGGTGGTTCCTTATAACTAATATATTTCGTTAGGGCTTCCTCTTGTTTCCCTTGTATTATTTACTTCGTCAATTTTGCATGCTATCCAAACAGTCCAGTCTCTTCCTTCCTCACCATAAGTTCTCCCTTCTCTCATGGTATTCAACTTGTCATTACCCCTGAACATCTATTCTACCGTGAAATTTTGAGCACCAAATTCCTCCCTTCTCCCCCTATATTCAAAACATCCTAAGTACTTCCCTCTGTCCATCTAATTTTTTCTGTTCTTCTCCACACCTACATAAATTCTCCATTCTGTACTCATCCTCTTGCCCAAACATCAGGTTTCCATCCACATAGCACAGTGTTCCCATTTAAGTCTTGACAATACTTTCTTCAACTCTTCACTTGGGTATGCCAAGGTCAAAGTCTCTGTGGCGAGAGGAAGAGCACAACCGAGGAGACCATTTCTGTGGCACAATCTTTCTCTCCAGTTGCCTTTTACTCCCTTACTTGCACCCTTGGCTTTCCTCTCTTACCCTCACACTCTCTCTCCTGCTACTGCTTTTGCTTCCTCTCTGTAAATTCCCTCACACCTCCTCTTGCACTTCCTCCCTTCACCACTGGTTTCACTTGATTAAGTGGCTTGGAATTTTGCTCAGCCTATTCTGGGGGATGGCCATTAAGTGTTAAAACCCAGGGAAGCTCTTTGCGACTGGTTAAAATTGCAATTTTGTAAATAAACTTGGATATTCTTCGTGCTTAATGTAAAATTATCTTGAATTTTAAAGTTATTTTTCCTCTGCTGGGAGTAAATACCAACGTACAAAACCCTGTGATGCTCATGACATTCTTTTTCATTTGAAAATATTGGGCTATATGGCTTGAAACGAAAACAAATTTTTTTCAAATGCAACAATGTGTTCTAATGCATGATTATATTAAAAAACAAACTGCAAAATTTAGTATTTGTACCGTTTATTCTTGTAATCATGTGGTATTGTTTTCGTGAATTTATGATACTAAAGTTTATATCCGAGTTTAAATAGTGGTTAAAGACTACATTCCTTTGGAAGCAGCTCATTTTCTTGAATGGTCACGATCCATGTCGGTTTCCTCTTGTGTCCAAACTGTTCGATGAGGTAGCTTTGGGGTGAGGGGTTTTATTGTAAGGTAAATTAACAGAGAATCCGAAAACCATTGATCTCACCTTAAAAGTAAAACCCAATTTTTGCTACTAATACGGTGTTGTCATGATCCCCGACGTGGTGGGTGGCGGCACTTATAGTTATATGAGTACCGCGTACGTTATGAGTAATCCATTCGGTCGCGTTTAAGCCGGGTTCCCGTTAGAAACATTGAAATCTTGACGCATGATCTGGGTAAGGAAGTGTTCTATCCCGTCAGCCTATTCCTATCTTCCGCAATAGATACGTTCATGAGTCGTACCCAATGTACTCTGTCAAACGCTTTCTGGAAATCCGCGAAGCAAATATGTTCACTTTTTTTATTAAAATGAATAATTAAATTAAACATAGGAAAATAATGAAAATTGAAATGTGTAAAATATGGCAAAACGGGGGAATAGAAAATATTATGGCTTAGTGTGCGTTTCTCAATTAAGTTACCTAGTCATATCTATTTCCATTTGAGTTTCTATTTCATTCAAACATTCGCGACGCCATTGATTTCCCACATTTAGCTTCTACATTATTAATTCATCGGTAGTTATGGGTTCAACCAGAGGAACTGCGAACTTGAGTCATTGGGTGAGTCAAAGGCGTATTCATTGTGATAATATGTAGGCCTGTGTGGCATTGGCTTTTTGATGCCGCGACACTGTAATGTCGACCCCCTTCGAAAAATCGATGTCGAAGACACAAGAGTATTCGGTGTTGCAAATGTCGAGATCAACGTCGTTATCGCATCGACATCCAGTGTGGCATCTGTTGGCTCGTCTGTCGGTCTGCCAAACTCGTCGCAGAAGAATTTGACTTAAAACAACTTTGAGTAGTAAACTTGTCGGAACTTTCCCGAAATATTCCCCAAGGTTGAGATCGGACAAGGAAACCAATTGCATATCATATTTTTGTGAGACTTTCGTTATCTATACCATGCGTTGAAGGTGTTGGAAGTAATTATTGGCGCGCGTGGAATCCTTCGATCCTTAGGCGTAGTGCATTAACATATAGAATATGCATCCTATACCTACAAAACGACCCGAACCGTTTGTTTATTTCTTACATCTGTGGACTGGTTCGTAACAGATCTACGTCAGTGTCGATGACCATATAAATGTCAATCTTGGCATTAATATCGCAGTTGATATAAATATCGCCCCCGTTATGCTGACAACATCTTAAGCCAGCGTAGGCAGGTTGACTAAGTTAATATCGACTCCAACTAGGCGTTTCGCAGTGTCGCACAGCCCTTCTAGCTTGTCTCGTACATGCAGCACTCACTCAAACGCGCACTCCTCAAGAGTGCGCTCGGCTGTTGGATTGAATAGTCCATTATCAAAGACGCTTATTTTCTCCCTATGACTTTCCATCCAGTAAGCATTTCTTCAGTATTATTGAAGGAGCTGTCATGAGGATAGACTAACCAAATAGCAGGTCTGAATAGAAGGTTACAATAATGAAGTACAGAGTTGGTGCGAAACGTGGCAATTAATTAAACTCGAAGAATTAGTAGTGATGGCTTTTTGGAATAGTTTACCCTCGAAAGCCTACTGCATAAATATTCCGAAATGGTAAATGTAGACTTGATAATATACTAAGCGTGTCCACGGCCTCTCCTGGAGGAAAGGCTCTGGACACGCGTGCAGAAAAGAATGAGTTATTAACTAAGTACCGGAACAGTCTGACGACGAGGGTACGAGAGCGATGTGATAGTTTTTTGAATCCACCAGGTACGAACATTTGAACTCTGTTTAAAAACCCACGTACGGAGAAGATTTGGCTTTAAGTGGGGTTTTAGTTTGCATTCTTCTACAGAAAACTTAGTGAAATGAGTAAATTTTTACAAAATTTTCCCTAAATGTTTACCGTCATCGAATAAGATTTCACTCTAATAATGCCTTTTTGGTGAATAAAAACGACATACATTTTGCCTATCTCCCCCGGAACTATATAAGTTCCCCTGCTAAATGGAATACGCCTCAGCTAAATGTTTGAACGTACTCAATGGGCGCATGAAGATTTGCTTATTAAAAAAATCCCGCTCTTCTGGAATGAACTAAAATGAGTATAGCAAGTAAATCTCATCCGATAAATAAATTTTTTATGATAAACTTCAAAAGAGAATCCGCCATTACAAATTTTATGTTTTTATACCAAATTGTGGTGCCCTTAGCGGGATGTACTGCTTGAAGGGCTTGGGAGCGCACAAGCTCCCAACAAGAGCCACGTAAGAAAATCCGCATCTTCCTGTCGAGGCTACATAAAATGGGCAGTCCCATGTTAACTAATATTCATCTACATCCACTAAATACCCCGCAAGCCGCCCAAGAAGCATGTGACGGGAGGTGTTAATGCACCACCCGTAATAACGAATATTAAGACTATGTCGCCCAAACATTGAGAGCACACATACAGCGTAAACATATTACTTGCCTATGATTCAATCCTATACCTTTTAATTCTTTGGGTCGTCCATAAGTCCACTTCACGGATCCGGTCCGTGAAAGGACGGAATCCGTATCCATTAATAAGCGTCTTATTTCGTAACCAAAGTTCCAATTATCCCATCAATCCTTAAGATATGAACGTTTGAATCTTACTAGTGGTAACATAAATAACTTTTGTTAACTCACTGTCATAATCAATTCCAGATCCTTTAACTAATGAAGCTATAGTCATTATCCATAAACTAATGAAGCTAAAACTATAGTCGACGAAATGAAAACAAATTTGTAATATTTCACGAAAAGATGAATGAAACTGATGAACAAAAATAAACATAGAAAACACGTTAAAGGAACTCGTATTTGCAGAGATGTTAGATAGTTTACCTGTAAGATAGGGGCAGCAATATGTCGCTCCTGAGTTCTTTATATGTGGTGTGGTATTTCGTTTTGTGAACCAATAATTTTTAGGGTAAACGTTTTAAAGAAATTTATGAAAGATATTGGCCTTTTTCTCTGGGCCTCTTGTTACATAGTTTTGCTTGAAATGCTGATTGGGCCATGTGCATTCCATTTGTGTCTGATAATTGATTACGAATTTTTTGCATGTCGAAACTGTTTTCTGTAACTGTTTCTTCTGCATGGCGCGTGACTTCGTCTGTTCGTGTGCTGTGCATGCCTAGTGTGTCCCATGCCACGCATCTTCCCGGTGACTAGCTAGATATTATTTAAGTGTATAGTACATAGGCAAGGCAGAAAGAACCCTCATCCGAATCTGCTGGAGAATCGCCATTTAGCAATTTCTCTTCATCCGCTATGCATAGCGAAGAGGAAGGTATATTTATGACTGGACTCGCACGAGAACCTTGAAATTGTGCCGCTTACGATGGGCAACGTAACCCTAATTACATAGGCAAGGCAGAAAGAACCCTCATCCGAATCAATAGTCACAGAAAGTGCTACGAGGCAGGGAACAGGTATCCTACGTTCGCGAAGCATCTGTTGGAGAATCGCAATAAAAGCAATTTCTCTTCATCCGCTATGCATAGCGAAGAGGAAGGCATATTTATGACTGGACTCGCATGAGAACATCGAAATTGTGCCGCTCACGATGGGCAATGTAACCGCAATTAGTCCTTACTCCCAATCCTCACCGTTTTCTATTCCCCATAAGTACCTCAGTTGGACCCAAAACAGCAAGCCATCCATCGATACCGGCTCGCCAGCACTTGTGCCTACGCCCTGAACGAAGAGGGACGCTGAGGAACCCAAGGTCAACCTGCGGGAAGCAGTAGATTTCTCCGTCAAACCTTTTTCCCGCACACATCCTCACCGAGGGTCGGAGTCACCCCTCCAACCCCTAACTCTGATATATACACACACACACACACACACACACACACACACACACACACACGAGGGTCATCCGGAAAGTAGTACCCGTTCGTGCCGCATGAAGTGCTGACGACGCGAGTAGCCGCTGGACGAGGTCAGATAGCTTCAGTGGCTTGTCTGCCTTCTCTGAGCCAAGTTGCGTGACGCTAGCATTGCCTGTGTTGTTTCTGTGATTGTTTACAATGTTTAAAAAAATTGAGAACGCCGCCAGTTGTGAAGTGAGGGCAGTGATTAAATTCCTCAATGCAAGAAACGTTCGCCCATGTGATATTCATCGCCAATTAAAGGAGGTGTATGGAGACAATGTAATGGACGAGTCGTCTGTTCGGCGGTGGTGTCGCAACTTCAACATGGGGAGGGGGAACACACACGACGATGAGCGTTCGGGGAGACCGTCTGTCATTACAGACCAACTGGTGAGCTCAGTTGACGAATTCGTGAGGAACGATCGGCGCGTCACAATTGATGACATCTGTGAGCATTTTCCCAATGTTTCTCGAACAATTGTTCATGAAATTGTTAAACACCATCTGCATTATGCAAAAATTTGTGCAAGATGGGTCCCTCGCGTATCTCAATGAGCTGGCGGCGAAGGACTATGCAGCAGGAATACAGAAACTTGTCACACGTTATGACAAATGCCTTAATTTGCTTGGAGATTATGTTGAGAAGTAGTTTAAAGTATCCTCTTTCAAATAAAATTTTTTATGTTTGTTAATATTTACTTTTGTGTCTTTATTTCACGAACGGGTACTACTTTCCGGATGACCCTCGTATGTATATATATATATATTCATAAACAAAAGGATAGAGAGTAGAGCAAATGTTTACTTAGGGGATGATCAGTTTGGGTTTAGGAAGGGGAGAGGTACGCGTGATGCCATTGCAGTAATGAGATTATTAATCGAGAGGAATATAGAATAAAACCAGGAGGTATTTGCCTGTTTCGTAGATTTTGGAAAGGTGTTTGATGGAATTAATTGGGAAAAACTAATGAGCATATTGAGGAAAATAGGAATAGATTTGAGGGAAAGGAGGCTAATCCAAAACCTGTACATGTCCCAGACTGCTCAGGTGTGAGTGGGGAACGGGGAGTCCGGATGGGCAGTGTTAGGAAGAGGTGTAAGGCAGGGTTGCCCATTATCACCGATGCTGTTCAACCTGTATGTAAAGGAAATGATTAAAGAGGCATGGGAAGAACTGGAGGTAGGAATGAAAGTGGGCGGGGAATTCGTGAAATAAGTTAGGTTTGCTGATGATCAAGCTTAAGTTTGTCAGTCAGCCAAGGGGTTGCAAGCATTGCTTAGTGAATTGGAAATTCAGTGCGACAGGTATGGGATGAGAATCAACATTAATAAAACAAAGGTTATGCGATTCTCTAGAAAGAAAAAGGCTCAGCTAAACATTAAAATAGGAGAGCAAAAACTAGAGCAGGTAGATCAGTTTATGTATCTCGGTAGTGTTTTGGACCCACAGGGTCAAAGTAGTAGGGACGTAAGGAGAAGAATTGCGCCAGGCAAAGAGGCTTTCACAAGGAGGAGGGAGTTGATGATAGGGACGTTGAGTAAGGATGCTAAGAAAAGACTCGTAAAAACTTTGATATGGAGCGTAGCTATGTACGGCGCGGAAACGTGTTCATTGAAGCAGGAGGATAGACGTAGACTGGAGGCTTTTGAAATGTGGGTTTGGAGAAGAATGGAGAAGGTGAAATGGACAGAGAAGAAAACAAATGAGGAGGTACTTAGTATGGTGGGCGAAGAGAGGGGTTTGTTGGGAGAAATCCTATGGAGGTAGGAAAAGTGGATGAAGGGGGTATTGACCGGCAGCGGGATGTTGAAGACTGTAATTGAGGGGAGAATGTTAGGCAAACGAGGAAAGGGAAGGAAGAGGATAGGGATGTTGGACAGGATGAAGGGAGGAAGAAAGTACTCAGAGCTGAAGAGAGACCTGATGTAGAGTGGGATGTTTTTTTTTGCTAGAGTTCACAAATTTTTTTATTAGTAATTATGTCCATCCAAAAACCTACCTTAACCGGTAGATTACCTAATAATGATATATATATATATATATATATATATATATATATATATATATATATATATATATATATACTACCTTGATCAAAAATTTCCCGGAATTTATTCAGAAAATTAAAAATACAAGTTTATTCATCTAAATCTATATTGTCCCCTTCAAAGTAATCCCCATCGACTGCAACACACTTATGCCAGCGCTTGATCCAATCCTCGAAACATTTTTTATATTCGGTTTTCGGTATGTCCATCAGTGCTTCCTGCGATTTTTCCATTACTTCCTCTCGGCTGCTAAAACGCGTTCCCCGTAATGGTTTTTTAACTCGATTGAACAGAAAGAAGTCACAGGGAGCCAAATCAGGTGAATTCGGTGGCTGTTGGATGGTATTTGTTGCATTTTTCGTCAAAAAATTACGAATAATGATAGCACTGTGCGACGGTGCGTTATCATGGTGCAAAATCCACGAGTTTTCTGCCCACATTTCTGGTCTCTTTCGGCGAATTGCTTCACGCAAACGTCTCATAACGCCCAAATAATACTCTTTGTTTACTGTCTGGCCTTCTGGCAAAAATTCATGATGCACTACACCGTTGTAATCCATGAAAACCGTCAGCATTGCCTTCTTTTTTGACTGAAAACGACGTGGTTTTTTTGGTCTCGGCTCATTTGGTGAACGCCATTCACTTGCCTGATGTCTGGATTGCGTGTCGTACTCATAAACCCACGTCTCGTCTCCAGTAATGATCCTTTTGATGAATGTGGGATCGGATTCAGCCTCGCAAATCATGTCTTTTGCGACGTCAACACGGTCTCTTTTTTGCATGAAATTGAGGTCTTTTGGCATGCTACACGACGGAAACCCAAATCATTAACCACAATGTCTTGGGCGGATCCATAGGCAATGTTCAAGTCCTCCGCTATTTCTCTGATGGTTAATTTGCGGTTATTGACCAACATTTCTTTTACTTTATCAATTTTTTCACCGACTTTCGATGTCGATGGTCTGCCACTGCGTTCATCATCTTCGATTGACTCACGACCACTTCTGAACAGCTCGTGCCACTGGTAAACGACCGTTTTTTTTAGAGAATCGTTGCCGAAACACTTTTCCAACATTTCCAACGTCCGTGCGCCACTAAATCCGTTTTTTACGCAAAATTTAATACAAGTTCGTTGTTGCAAATTTAAATCCATTTCTGAAATTGTAAAAAATCGCCAACACACACAGAGATAGATGTACTCTTGGCTACGTAACTTTTGCAAATGTCAAGTTATGACACTAAGATTTAAAGGGAATATCAACAACAGATGTACCAATTTAACAAAAAAAACAGAACTCAAATCGGAACGATGGGAGCGCCACACGGTGGTTATTCCGGGAACTTTTTGATCAAGGTAGTAGTATATATATATATATATATATATATATATATATATATATATATATATATATATATATATATATATATATAAGTAATCTATCGGTTAAGGTAGGATTTTGGATGGACACAGCTACCAAATAAATATTTTGTGACTCCTTACTACACAATCCAGTAACCTACTCTACATCAAGTCCCTCTTCATCTCTGAGTACTTCTTTCCTCCCTTCATCCCTTCCAGCATCCCTATTCCTGTTCCTTCCCTTTCCTCGTTTGCTTAAAATTCCCCCCTCTATTACAGTCTTCAACAACCCACTGCCGATCAATACGTCCTTCATCCATTTTTCTTGCCTCCATAGGATTTCTTCAAACAAACCCCTCTCTTCGCCCACCTTACCAAGTACTTCTTCATTTGTTTTCCGTTCGGTCCATTTCACCTTCTCCATTCGTCTCCACACCCATATTTCAAAAGTCTCAAATCTACATTTATCCTCCTGCTTCAATGACCACGTTTCTGCGCCGTATTATCAAAGTTTTTAGGAGTCTTTTCTTAATATTCTTACTCAACGTCACTGCCATTACTCCTTCCTCCTTGTGAAAGCCTTTTTGCCTAGCGCAAATCATCTCCTAAAGTCTCTACTACTTGACCGTGTTGGTCAAAACACTTCCGAGATACGTAAACTATTCTACCTGCTCTACTTCTTGCCCACCTATTTTAATGTTTAGCTTAGCCTTTTTCTTTCTGGGAAATCTCATTTTATTAATATTGATCTCACCTCAAATCTTTCGCAATGAATCTCCAATTCACTCAGCAATGCCTGCAACCCCTCGGCTGACTGACATACTAAAGCCTGATCATCAGCAAACCTGATTTTACGCATTCCCCGCCGACTTTCATTCCTATCTCCAGGTCTTCCCATGCCTATGTAATCATTTCCTCCACATATACGTCGAGCAGCAGCGGTGATAATGGGCAACCCTGCCTTACACCTCTTCCCAACACTACCCATTCGGACTCCCCGTTCCCCACTCGCACCTGAGCAGTCTGAGACATGTACAGATTTTGGATTAGCCTCCTTTCCCTCAAATCTATTCCTATTTTCCTCAATATGCTCATTAGTTTTTCCCAATTAATTCCATCAAACACCTTTCCAAAATCTACGAAACAGGCAAATACCTCCTGGTTTTATTCTATATTCCTCTCGATTAATAATCTCATTACTGCAATGGCATCACGCGTACCTCTCCCCTTCCTAAACCCAAACTGATCATCCCCTAAGTAATCCTTTGCCCTACTTTCTATTCTTTCGTTGACGATCCTGAAAACAACTTTAGCTGCGCTGGATATCAAACTTATTGCCATGTAGTCCTCACATGATGTAGCCTTTACCTTTTTCGGAATATGAACTAACACTGATCTCATAAAGTCTTCCGGCCAGATTCCTTGCTCATAGATACTACGAGTCAGTCCTTATAGCCTCTTCCTCCCACATTCTCCTAAACATTTAAATAGTTCCGCGGGAATGTTATCCACCCCCACGGCCATATTTAATTTCATCTCCCTTAATACCCTTCCTATCTCATCTTCGAGTATGCCTGGACCTAAGCTATCTTCCTCTACGTCATGCTCGTTTTCTATGTCTAACTTTGTTGGTCTAAGTTCTTTACTATACAGTTCTTCTATATACTCCTTCCATCTCTCCTGGATCTTTCCTGTGTCAACTATTACCTTATCCGCCTTATCTCTAACTGTTAGCATAGCTCTTCCTTTCTTACTTCCCGATAACGATTTAATTTTGCTGTACAGCGCACCGATTTCACCCTTCCTCTGCAAACTTTCCATATCCTCCCACTAAGACTTCCACCATGCTTCTTTTGCTTTATTTGTTGCCCGCCTCAATTTATTGTTCAATTCTTTGTACTTCATTTTGCCTAACTCTGTATTTACATTCTTCCATTTTCGCCGCTCATCCATCTTTGTAATCATCTCATCCATGATCCATGGTTTCCTAGTCCTTTTAGCGTTAACGGTTCCAATAGTGTCTTTTGCGGCTTTAGACAACCCTTTCTTGAAACATTCCCATTTTTCTTCGATAGTACTAAGCTCTTTACCATCCTCCATGATTTCCTCTATCGCCTGTTTGTATTCCTTCCTTTTCAAATCATTTAATGCTTCTACATTCCACTTTCTAACTCGCCGCCCCTGCCTCATCTTTTTGAAATGGACGCTACATTTCATAACAACTAAATTGTGGTCAGAGTCCGCATCCGCTCCCGGGAAGCTGTGCGAATTTATCACACTGTTCGTAAACTTGTGTCTAACCAGGATATAATCTAGCTGATACCTTTCTGAGTCACCCGGCATTTTCCATGTATACCTGCGTCTTTTGTGGTGTCTAAACCAAGTGTTGGTGATGACTAACCCCTGTCTCCTGCAGAACTCAACTGCTTTCTCCCCGCGGTCATTCCTCGTGCCTAAAGCGTAGTCCCCGACCTCATCACCATCTCTTCCTTCGCCTACCGTCGCATTCCAATCCCCCATCACTATCAAATGTTTCCCTGCAGGAACACACGCGATCATGTCCTCTAACTGATCGTATATCCTATCGACCTCTTCTTCCTTATGGTTGCTCGGTGGCATGTACTATATACCTGAATAATAACTAAGTTCGTCGGTTCTGCTTTTATCTCCACTTGTAGTATTCTATCCGTTACCTGCTCTATGTTGACTACGCTTCTTCCTACCTCTTCATTTAATACTATGGCAACCCCTCGTTGGCTCTCGTCCCGCCGCTGTATATTATTCTATAATTATCACTCTAGTAATCCCCGCTATCCTTCCATCTCACCTCGCATAGACCTAAAATATCTATACCCCCCCTTTCCATCTCTTGTTTTCCTGTCCTCAACATTTTCCTAACATTCCAAATTCCTATTCTAACTAAATTGGTTTTCTTCTTCTGCGTCCTCTGTCTTGCTGCATTCGGTTTTCCCTGGCACAGGTTTCGTGGGATGACAACTGCGGAAGCCTTGTCTCTCCCGCTGCCGGGCACGACACACGGCGGATTATGCCGAGCCCCTTAGTTGCCAGGACTCATATTCTCTGTAGTGTCCATCATTATATCTCCGGAATGATAATGGAGGTGGTTTCCCGTTGCCTTCCTCAATAGTGTTTTTAACGTGACACCATCACTCACTGGCCGCCCACTGGGGTCAGATGCCTTTACAGCTGGCTCACTGAGGAACAGACGCTGCGTGGACTTCCTTTCGTCTGGCTCCTTACCTTCGACCTATCTGGCATGGGTGACCCTACCAGGAGCAATTATGATTACTCCCGCCAGCACAGCTCTAAGGGTCATCGGAACGCACAAGCCCTTCCACCACGTCAAGGTTGTAGTCCGGGGATATATATATATATCCTCCGGTGATATATATGTTTATTGTTTTTATGGTTTTATATATAAATATAAATAAATAAATAAATAAAAATAAATATAAATAAATAAATAAATAAATAAATAAATAAATAAATAAATAAATAAATAAATAAATAAATAAATAAATAAATAAATAAATAAATAAATAAATAAATAAATAAATAAATAAATAAATAAATAAATAAATAAATATATATATATATATAATATTCTTGCTGATTAATGGTTGTAAATGGGATGGGGATTCACTTGTTTTGTTAAAGAGATTTGTGTTTTGAAGTCTGGTTTTATGTATTATCTTTTACGATTATTTGGGACTTGTGTGCTACCTGACAATGTCTATCAGCACATGTGTATTTTTAATAATAATAATTATATATATATATATATATATATATATATATATATATATATATATATATATATATATATATATATATATAACCATAAACTGTAATCTACCCGAAGGTCGGTTCAGTAGGTGATGGTAGAGTTCACCCAGTACTGAGCCCTATACGGCGTGTGAAATTCACACATCAGGTGCTTAAACATCTTAATTCACTTTTAGGAAATGAAAAAAAATTGCGGAATATTTTTCTTCGAAAAGAGTATGTTTCTTTAATAGATTTACGCCTACACAATATATCGCAAACTTCCACAAGGGTGTGTGTGGGGTGTGTTAGGGCACCAGGGGTACATGCAGAAATATTAGTTCACGCATACACATGAGTATAAAGCATAGAGTAGAAATACATGGGACATCTTAATGCTGTAATTGCAAAAGACTCAGAGAAAATATTTACAATTGCAAATGGAGACGCAGGTGAATGTAAAAAACACGGGTGATCGACAATATCACACTATTAAATTAAGCGTATGAAGTGAATGCTATTATAACGTATCTTATGTGGAGTGGTGGCTTTGACTTATAATTAATCATTGCCTCTCTCGCCACTAAGAAATGAGGCGGAAGCTACCAAGCGGTTTCATAGATGTGAAGTGAGGTAAACATTTCTAAGAAAGCCCATGATCATAACTCGGAATGCCACACGCCTACCGAAAAAAATGGAACTTTCTTCACGTAATTTCATAAAATAAAGAATAATATCAGAAATTGTCGTGTGTCTGAGAAAACAGTCCTATAGAGTACTTCCTCTAAAATTATGATACGTCATACGTCGTCATGAATCGCCATTACGAAATGTGCGGGCACAGGCTAAGTTAGATTCTGCATCAGCGAACCAAGTATGTCTTCGGAATCCCAGCGCTCGGGGGGAAACTTGATTTTATTTTTGCCATCGAGAACGGTCGCAACTTTTCAGTTTCACATTCAAAAAGCTTCCGTAAATCAGGTGATGGCAAGTCCACGGAGACACTTATCTTGCCTCTGGATATTTATTAATAAAAAATTGGCTAAAAACAGCATCCGTTATTTTGTTACGCAAAATGTAGAAGTAGTGGATGAGTAATTGAAACGATGATCACGGGAAGGGAAAATACTGCAACACTGTGTTGTTTCAGCTTGAATTTGAAGATTTTTTAGAAAATATTAAAATCGGTCGTTTATTAAAAAATACGACCAATATTAGGCCCCTGCATATTTTTAAAGTGCAATGACTATGGCAAAAGACATGGCGTGTCACGTGTCCCAATTATTTTGTAGCAGTTATTCGTAATTTCAGATTCCCTAGGCAGAAAAACAATGTTTGACTTTCGGTCAGATGTTTACGATTTCACCCCTCTGTTTGATTCGACGGGAGGCTTGGCAGTCGTGCTCTTCAAGGGTTCTCTATTTCCCCCAATATGGTAATTTTTAATCCTCGGAAAAACTGCACGTGAAAGAGCAATTTGCCGACTAAAGCTAAATGTGTAGTAATTCATTTTGCGAGCAGCTCTAGCGAGATCTCGATTTCATACGAATTGCACTGACGATACACGTTAAAAGAATACGTTCTTTGCGTACACCGACCTGCTTAATCGGCTTCCCCCACCCTTTCGGCTCCTCTTCCAACCATTCCTTTCCCTCCCTTGTCCACCCCACCCCAGAATTCACCATCTTGTCTCTCCCCTCATTCGCTTGCACGCCGTCCCCATCCCTCCCTCGGTCTCACAGAATCTCCCTCTCACCCACTCTCGTCGAATTCTTGCCAACAACATCCTCCCCAATTGTATAACATTTATAGCCCTTCGCCAGTCTTTCCTCCTCATTCTCTCTATTCTTCCCCGTGCACACTCGCGAAGTCTTGACATAACGTTCGTCCTCCTGCATCGAAGAATTGAATTCGATAACTAGTTCCCACCTTGGAAGTCGCTGCTAGGAAGGGTCGGAATGGCGAATTTATGAAAGAACTCGGTTTAAATCACACTAAACAATAAAACAGCGAATCACAGAACATGAAGGACGTGTAGGTTATGCAAAAAAGGGATCCTTAGCATATAAGTACTACATGCAGCTACGAGAAACGAGTAAGCGTCATGGGTATGCTGCATGATTTAAGCTGTGAGCCTCTAGATTGTCGAAGAGAGGAGCCAAGTTAGACTTTTAGCCAAGCTGGAAGAGCCCGAAAATATAAAATTAACTTGAATATTAGAATATGATTAATTGCCCAAGCACAGCAGTTATGGCATGGCATGGTGTGCACAGGTATGTATGTACACAAAAGTTGTATATTATATTCAAATGTATGCATGCGCAAATATTTCTGCGTGCATCGCTGACGCCCTAACAACCCCCGCCTCTCACCCTTGCGGCGGCTTGCGGGGTATTGCGTAGATGTATGTGTATACAAGTACATGTAAACTATGAAATATTTTGTGTCTATGGGAAGTGGGTTTGAAATTTAACTAATTACGGATATCGGCATTATTATCTTTCCTAATGCTGGAAGTATTACATTGGTCTTAAGAAGTTTCCTTTCATTTTATTTCTCCAGAAGAAGACCTACGCTCAAGACTACCAACTTCGTCAAAAATTTCTTCGTTTACTTTTGTTTCTTGGTGCACGTGGTACCTTCTACGATGCCTTGTTCATTTAAGAAACTCCAAAAGGACTGAGAAGCTCCCGACACGATGGAAGGACAGGCCGCAGGTCGATAAAATCCGCTCTGGAAAAATTTTCCTACTATTTAACCGTTCCATGCGGCTCCAAATCATGTTGCCAATATCAACCTGCGGGACGTTACTACAAATTCTTAACTTTACTGGGACTTTTAACTGCGCTCGACCCATTTCACCCCTTAGTTATAGTTCTCGAAAGAACGCCCAATTACTTCCGATAAGCGGTGCGTGGCGTCGTTTGTCCCTACATGTGTCACGATTAGTTCCTGCAGCAACCCACGCCCCTTTTATGCCTTCCAGGCTGCCTACCGCCTTTAACGCCGGCGACACCTGGGGAACTCCGCCCCCTGGTATACACCACGGGGACCACAACCTAAAGTTTCCCATCCGTTGGACCTTACGTCCTATTTGAGACATTATGCGTCGGATATTATTGATATTAGAGTTACTTGTAACTATAATTCCCTCCCTTCCCGCACGCTTTGGCTAGGCAGCGACCTCGGAGTAAGGGTAGGGGCTGCAGATACGATGGTCCTCTCATCAGACAGCACCTGGTACCTGTTGGAGACGGAGATGGGGACTGACTCCGCAGATTCCAATACCCGCCATTATCTTCTCTTTCCTCCGAGAAACGACCCGCCAGTCGCTCGATCGCTCCTTCATTGGGGTGTGCGACACAAGGTAGTTCTATGATTGCCCCGCTGCATCTTGCGAACCCACCCACTCAAAGGTAATGATAAAAATCAGATATAATTTCTAGAGACGCTTAGAGTTTAGTTGGAATGCTCATTTGAACTAATGCACGGAACTCACTTTGACGGTTCAGAACAAGGAAGAGCTTTCTTTTAGATCCCCACAAAGAAAACTGAGATAACCAAATACACCATCATCTCTTGCATTTTGCTGATGTCTTTAAAATAAATGCCCTGAATATTGTAGGCATTTCTGATTCCCAGATGATAGGCAAAGGCATTTCCCGTAGTAATATTAAGAAAGAAAAATAATTTATTTTACTCTTCTTTGTACCTCTTAACAAGTATATGGGGGCATCGTTTTTAGTTAATTATTACTAAGAAGTAACCGATATGTTTGGATAAATTTTATTCTGCACATTAATTAATTCTCCTGTACATTATTTTGAAAACTACAGGTATTAATGTTGATTTGTTTTGTTTCAGGAAAGGGTAGAATGGGGTCACTGGCAGAGTGGGGAAGATAGAGGTTCGCAGTGTGATTAAGTATCGTACCTTAATTTGAAAGGCTACAGGGCGTCGTTCGTCGTCGACCTCTTCTCTGCCCTCCACGAACATCTTGTGCCACCGAAAGATCATGTTTCTGGACATGGCTGACTCCCCGTAAGCCTGGTTAATCATACCGACAGTTTCGGTAGACGATTTCCCAAGCTTTACCGCAAATTTGATGGAATAACGCTGCTCCAAAAACTTCGGCATCGCGTTCCGTGACGTGGGTCGAGCGTGGAGGTTCGCGTTAACAGAGCTCCTCACTACACCACAGCTCAGAGCCGACTGCCTTTTTCAGCGTCGCTTGCCAACATACCCCCCTCCAATCGCAGCCCATCAGAGCGGTGCTGGGCGCGCCTGGAGCGGCGGGAAAAAATCAGTACACTTATTTTCCGGACGAACCCTGTATAGCTCCCGAAAAATCTACAATGAAATGATCGCTTCTAATGGAAATGATTGCCGTCATATGACTAAGCTGTGAGGTGAAAAAAGAATTTTCAAACTGATCATATATTCCTCACAGACGATCCAAGAAGTGGAAGACCATCACTCACGGGCAATACTTCCACAGTGAAGAAAGTGGAGGACTTTATCCTAATAGACCGAAGAGCAACCATTCAACTGATCATGAACGAGACTGATATTAGGTACGGGAGAGTGTGTAAAATTATTCACGAAGAGCTGCAAATTTTAAAGGTGTCAGTACGCTGAGCTTCGCGACTACTGACTCCTTATCAGAACCAAACACGGCGCGACCGACAGTCGAAGCGACGTAGCTTTGAAATTTTATCACATCCACCCTATTCTCCCGATCTCACCCCAAGTGACTTTTTGTTATTCCCATAACTCGAAAACTAATATGGAGTCATAAATTTAACAGCAAAAATGACTTTATTCAAGAGGTGGAACAATGGTTTTCGACGCATTGTACTGAGTTCTACAATCACGGCCTTCGAAAGATCGAGAAACGACGGGGAAAATGTATAACTCTGGATGTTGACTATATACATAAGTCTTGGGAATAATAAATCAAAATTAAATTTCAATAACGATTATTTTTTGGTAACAATTAAAAGTTTACGATGCCCCTTCGTATCAGTTCCATTTTTTAGAAGTAAGCTAAGGCAGTTACGAGTATTGGTGGATTAAGACCAGTTTTATAAAATTTAGATAGATTGGTGGTGAGTTCAATACGAGAATTCAAGAGGTCAAATGTTGAATGAACGGGTCCCCTGTACGACAGGGGAGCGTCAACCTTTTATTTTGGATTTCAGCCTTCCACAACATTCTGATGTGTGAGGATGTTTCATTGTCTGCTTTCACTCCTCGTGGAATTTTCTTTTTATAACAACAGTTTCTCCAATAGTCTTTCTAGCGATTTAGGCAATTAGTGATATTACAGGATATTTTCCTGCTGGTATGCCCTTACTAGGCTGTGATTGGTCCAATCTCATGAAGGAATTTTAGCCTTAAAATCCTCCACCCTGCATACGGCTATCCGTCCTCTATATTTTCCCATCACGAACTATAAAGGAAATCCTAAGTAGTAATGCTTACCGCAGGTTTGAGCGCCCGGTCCCGGAATGTCCTGAAGAATTACCGGGTCGGGATAATATATTCTTAGGACTAATCCATTATTAATTGGGTGACACTTGACCCCCACCATAGGAATGACGCGCAGCTTATTATGTGATTGCATTTTAAGGGGGCAAGATGAGAGTGTACGATAGTTATCAACGGAGGTGGAACTTAGCCTAAGGCGATCCCAAAGAAGACTCCGGGCTTTTAATTGTTTCACCGGAATGGGAGCTATGCCGAAAACGTGTTTTTGTTTACGGTGCAAAAGGACCTTCGCCACCGTGCTATCGAATACATAAGAGTGCACTCCCGCCGGCCCCGCTCGGGCACCCACTCCTACCTGGTGCGCCCCTGGCGGCGGTGACGGGTGAAGAAGGTCGAAAGCGTTCAGAAACAGCCTCCCGGCCACCGCAGGACGCGGAATCCATAGAAGGGGGGTGGCGGCGGGAGTCGAGGCCTTCTCCTTCGGCGGCAACTGCTGTCGCGGCTGACTCAGTCCGACACGGGAAATGGCGTTTGTGAGGTTTTCCTCACCTGACGATAAACGGATCTTGCTCTCTGATCCTTTCCATATTCAATTGAGTGCTCCGAGTTCTTACGAGGCTTCGCGATGAGGAAGGGACGAATGGTGCAGCATTTCTTTAAATGGCCACCTCGACTTGCGTCCGATCGATAAGCCGTGGATGCGAGGAAGAATTCTGGCTCTATATATGCTGCTCGGCTGTGCCGGAGACGGCAATACTTGAAGTACTTAAAGGGCAATATCGGTCAAGGAGAACTAAACCTGAACCATTGTTTTGGTTTATTTGAAGCGCCAGTTGATTTTCGGGGTACGGTTTGTTCTAGAGTGTTTTCTTAAATTAATGAATCTAACGTCTATCATCTAAATTAATTAATGAAGAAAATCTAGAAAAGGAAATTAAAAATATTTCAATTAATATCTTTTCTTGACATTCCAAATAATTAAGTATTAAATTCCATTTCTGAAATGAATTCGAGGATGCCACTTGATAAAAACAAAAACTTACCAAAAACTCAACAAATACTCAACAAGCAAACACTCTGGTAAACCTCTATCAAAATCTAGTCAACCGTATTTAAACAGCTAGAGATAGAGACAAAAAGAAATGAAATAACCAATAAATAGAGCAGATACAAAAAAATATGGAACGAAATCATCTTCCGGAAATTGGAAAATAACTCGATATTCATGCATATATTTACGAAAAATTGAAAATAATCTCAAATATAATGACATGAATGTTTGAATAATTCTTCATTCATTAGTATTAGTGAATAGAATACCATATGTATTGGTGGCAGTAGAAGAAATGTGCCTAATTCATCCTAAATGCAGTGATTAGGGTAATAATATGAAAACAGTTGGGAAATTATGTCTTAAATTAAGAAAAAATAGGAGAAAAGTCTTTTAATAAAAAAATAAATTTAATAGGGGCCATAGGAAGCACAAGTAATGCAATGATTCCGCGGATTAAAATACCGATAATCACATCAAATTGACGAATTAAGGAAGGGATATCTGTGATGTGGCAAATCGGGTATGAAGGATCTTTACCTCTACAACACATATAGCAGCTCAGAAACTCAGCATGGCACCCTTCCGGCTTCCATTCGTGAACGCCATCTCCTGAAGAACTACTTGACGCATCTCATCGCAGGCTTTCACTTCATCAACCAGCCTTCCTAAGATCCTCCTCTCAATACTATCATCCTTACTTATCACTTTCCGTTCCAATTGATTCTCCATAGGTCACTCGTGGTATTCATTATCGTCTTATTCATTGAAAAAGCGTTCAACTCTTGAGCCAACAAAACTCTGTGAGATAAATCAAGCGTAAATGTTCATATTTTATTCGACAATCATTTCAACAATCGTTTTTGTAACTATTATTTCTCTCTATTAGTATTTCAAAGACTAATGATCACGGAATGAAGCCTTCCAAATGGAGATAGTGTGGTTTAATTTTTGGTTTTCAAGTGGCTGTTGATTAGATTGAGTTCAATTTGTAGGTGGCATTCATTTTCTTGGCGACTGCTTCAAAATATTAAGTAATTTCAGTAATATACTGAATATGACAAATTCTTTTAACTCAAGTTTCAATGATATCGCCTACACCAATTTGGCGTGTGGGTGTTAAGGTTTTGTCCAGGGGTTTCGTTTCCTAACTCTAAACCCCAGTGATGAGGCACCACTGGTGATATTTCTTCATCCATCACCGATTGCATCCCCGAAAGGTGATGCTCTTCATTTAAAACAGGATGGCAAGACGTCACCATCCCGGGAAGTGGTTCACTCTCATAACCTCTCAAAATGAAGTTGCAGCAGTCTACTTCTTATACCCATGAATTTTTTTCCGGGTGTACGTGAAATCCCTGTTAAAGGCGAATAAATAATTCTTTATTTACGGGAAATTTCCCTATTCCTAAGAAATAACTACAAACATAAACAGTTAAATTCAAGGTTACATTGAAATATTATATCAATTTGAAATTTGTAAAAAAAAGTTACAATGAAAGTACGAGCATATCGTAGAAAATGGCGAAACGGCTCGAGAATTCTGAATATTACGACTCGGCTATCACTGACGTTTAGACGAAAGAAGACGACTAATACTGGAGAGAAACTTTTTACGCGATGGGCAAAATCCTTTTGATCTTCCGGAGGATGACATAATTGTGTTTTCGGGCGAACAAACAAAGGCGTGATAACATAGCTTTGCCATCCGTTGATGTTCGCGCTATGGAAGATGCAAGCAACTAGAATAACTAGTAAATAGGTAAGGGGGTTAGATTTTATTTACGGGTATTAACCCTTTTCAGTGCATACATCATTACAATATCTATGGATAAAATTGAATAAATGGTAATTGAATTGCAATAGCATTGAATTATGAGACTTAATGGCCCATTTTATGAGGCAGGATATTGCCTTCAATTTTGCTACGATTGCTCGTATTTTTGGATTTAATTTTTGCCTATGATACTGAGTAATTCGTTTTTTCAACGGCATTGTTCCAATTTTTAAGTCTGAGTACGCTACTGAATTATGTACAATATAAACATTTTATATGAGTCAGTTTGCAAACTTGCGCAATCTAAAATTGTCTAAGAATGAGGATTTTCAGGTTTTTATCATTAAAAATATTGCATTTATTACATTTTGATGACTTTTAATGAACAATTACTGAAACCGTATGCGTTACAGGGTGGGGATATAATTATAAGTAGAACTAAATAAACATATGTACATAAGGGGAGTGCTGTTCTAATAATTTAGCCCCTATTTAAAGCTTATGAAACACAAATATGAGAAAAAATATGAAAATTATCAGCTAAAAAACTAATTTTTTGATTGACCTTTAAGTGATATTTGATTTCCATTCTAGTAATTAAAATAAAATAAATTGTAATTCAAGATATTAAAGGCTAAAACGGTTAAAGGCTGTGTTTCTAATAGTTTATTGAGATGCTCATAGCCATAAAGTTTTCATAAATCATTCGTTTTTTGATAATTTTCAAGATAGAAGAATTCGTCTAAAAACCTATTGCCCCTAAATATTTTTGGAAAAAATTGTTTAAATAAGTAGAAGTAACACCATCACTTTCGAAAAACACATTAAAGATGATCGCACGTCAAAATTTGTTCTGACTGATTTATGATAATAATAATAACTTTTATTTGCATGGGTATTTCCTTTTATTGAAATTCACAATTTACAGGCATTTTGTTACGTAATATAATTAAAATAAAATGATTTGAGGTGTAAATGGTCTACATTTTTCAAGTTCCAATATGTTAATTAAAAAGAACAAAAACCCAATCCAAGAAAAAGGAATACATTTCATCGAAACAAAACTGCTTGAAATCTTACTCATGACCCCAGTATTATCTCATCCCCGACTTAAAAATATTGTCAGAATGGTCATTCCCTTTCAAAGGCGACCCTGGTTCCACTCTTGGTGATGAAGTAGCACAGAAAAGTTATTTAGATAAAGAGATGAAATTTACAAATTGCAAATGAAATTAGAATTGTATAATCTGCTCCCAATATGACCCGTTGAACCTGTAGTACATATCCTAACAAATATAATCATGCTTTTCATAGAAGCTTTCTATGATCCCTATTACTAACTGTACGGCAATGTTTCCTGGTCGTGATAGCCGTACACTTCTTTACCGAGGGTAGCTATTAAAGAGGAGTTTGCCAAGCGAGGCATCTTTCTGTAGCCAACCGACTTTTAGTCGGCTTATGAAAGTTGTCACATACAGTGTTTATGATTTCCTGTTAGCAGATAGGATTATGTTCTAACAAAAAAACCTAAAGTAAGAGTTGAACTTGAACAACGGCATTGAATGCTGCAGAACACTCCTAATATATTTTTCCTCTAATACCTTAGGAGCAAAGCATTAATTTCCTTCTTTTGCTTAAGGTTTAGGGAGTTGATTGGACTTCCGGGTGTAATATTTGGCATCGACTGCACACATGCAGCCAATGAGAGGCCACACGAGCATTAGGAGGTTTATAAGAACCATTCCTTAAATGTTCAAACACTTAGGAAAGTTCTATACACATGTGTGCACTAAGAGATAATCAGGAAATATTTAATTTAAATTCTATGAGAACTGTATGCCTCTGATTAACTTTAGGTCAGTAACAATGAATTATTCATTAGGAATATTGGGGAACCTGGGTGTGTTCTTCACTAGTTTACATGAAATAACTGCGAGGTGAAATTTTGTGGTGAAGAAGCCTTATTGACTCCATGTGATCGACGAATCAGAGTTCACAAAATAGTTGATGCTACAAATACATCACAAGGCACATTGTTTAAAATTTTACAGGAAAAATAATGTGTGAGAAAATCTCGGCAAGATGGGCTCCGCCTTTGCTCTAAGTGGGGAATAAACGCCATCGTGTGGTCGATTGGGAGGTTGTTTTGACGCTTTTCCGTCGTGATCCTGTCGAGTTTCTGCGTCATACATAAATTTGTTTCGACATTACTTTGGATGAAACGTGAATACACAACTTCAGTCCAGAGACAAAGGATCAATTTAAACAGTGGCTTTCTAAAGTCTCCGAAGAAGGCGAAGGCGGGAGAAAATGCCAACTAGGTGATGGCCACAGTTTTATGGGATACATGCGGAATCATTTGCATCGATTACATCGGAATTAAAGTTCGAATTATTACAACATTCACCGTGTTCCCCAAATTTGCCCCCAGTGACGTTTTTGTTTTCACGCTTGAAAAAAATGACTGCGGAAAACGTTTCACATCAAACGAGGATGTCATCGACAACATAATGTCTACTTTAAGGATATTCTGAAATCCTAGTCTTTGAGAGGCTCAAAAAAGTTAAAGAAACACTGGGAAAAGTACAGAGTTATAAGAAAATTATGTTGAAAAAAGTTAAAAATCTACCCAAAATAACTATATTTTATATATTTTTCTAAGGACTTACTGAACGACTCACTAACATCTGTGAGCAGAGAGTTCATCGAAATATGGCGGAGATAAGATATTGAAGAGCCAGTTAATATTTCTTTGACGGTGGTAGCGCGCCACTGACTTCTTTAAAGATAATGGCTTAATCTTCTAGGTCGGATGTTTTCCCTGGCCGATCAATCGTGGATTTTTTATATCAAGCCTCCCTGCCTAAATCCCCTTTCCCACTGAGATTCTGTCTCTATGTGAGTATTTAGTTCTTTTGACACCTCCCGGACAGTGCAACTAGCTACGAGTATTCCTACCATCCTTTCTCTCTCCGATTTTCCGGTAGTGAAACCTTTTTCTTGTCTCATAATATGCTAACAGTCTTGTTACCAATAATGGTTTCCTTCGAAAAAATTCGATTAGAATCGAGAAATAGTGTCTTTCTTAAGTGAGAATGTCAGTATTGAATAGAGCACTACGAAAGCATAAATATTTTATCGTGCGGTATGAAAGTCAAATTATAACGCAATGGCGAATGTATATCGTCGTGTCGGGAGAGATCCAAGTGTATTACGGTAGGAGGGAAAGGGAAGGGCGTGCCTTCGCGCGGGGGTAGTAGCGACGGGAGATAAATAGCACAGCAGGAAATTCATATGAGTCGTCCAAAAGATATTCCACCCTGGGACGCACAAATCTCGAAGCGCACACCAACATTTACTACGAAGAAGAAAGCGAAAAGAGAAGCGCCTTACATCCTGTTCGAGTGATCTGCACTTCCAAGGAGCAATATGTTAGGAAGAAAGGTTGATATATCGAACTACAGAGGCGTTTTCGCTTTCCCTTCGATGATTTGAATCCCTCTGTATGTAAATTCCCCTAGTTTGTGTGTAATAAGGTAAACTTTAGTGGCACTGTATTTTTTTACTTTTAGTACACTGCGACTTACTTTTTTCAGAAAATAAATCCAACTCGAACGAGATTGACGCGTATTGGGATGAACTTTGAATTTTTTCATTGATTTTCATGCTATATTTCTGTGTATTTCTTCCATCGGGAAGTAGTATAATCCAGACCCTTACCTGAGAAAGTCTGGCGCAAGCAAATACTAGAAGGAACCAAAAATCAATCATCGCATAACAAAGGTCAAGTTCCTTTTCCTTAATTTCTTACCTTAAATGACCAATTTTTGTTCAGAAAGAGATTTATATTCAGTAAGTGTCAGAAAATCTTAAATCTAGTAGATTAATTTCCTATTTATTCGCTATTGTTAAAAGAAATGGTGTTGATTACTTGTCATGCTGCGATAAGGAGTTGAGCTGAGTGCTGGAAGGCAGGCCAAACATAAACTTTGGCCATTAAAGCCATCGCATTTTAACTTATATGTTATAGAATTATTAACGGTGGCATGAGTTGAACCTAAGCTGAAAATGAAAGTAGGAAAGAAGCTGATTAAGTCATGTAGATTTGTAGACGTTCAATAATGCAAAAGGCACATTTCATTGGGTACACGCAACAAGAGAATATGCGGGACACACTTAAAGAAAAACAAGGTTTCATTAGGCCAGTTGTAGGGAAATGTAATGAAAAGGCAAAAGATGGGCGTGACTTTGCTTTAGATGAGCCACATATGGAATCCCCGACAAGTATTTGAGATCCATGGGCTCAATCATGAGAAGATACGCCATTCAAATAATTGGAAAAAGAAAATTTTAGAGAAAATAGGCTAGGCCTGTTGGAATTGCTGTAAGAAGAGTGAAAGCATAAGCTTGTAGATGTATCATGAAGGATAATGGACGTTTCACTAAAGAAAAAACCGTAGAATATTATTAAAGCCTTTGGTATAGGCAATGAAGTGCGCAACTCTTTATAATTCCGTTTGCTGGTCCTAGAGGTATGGAGATCGGATGCAAAATATCGGTTGTTGGGATGTGGATATGAAGAAGAGAGGAGGGAATAACTTGGCTAATGTTGAAGATATACGACGAGGTTTCCCCGTGGTGGGAGCAGAGGGGAAGGTGGCGGGCGAAATTTGGAGGAGGCAGAGAGATGTGACGGGTGATTGAGAGGATCGAGGGCGGAGGGGGAAATCGAAGAAGGAAGTGGGATGTTGAAATCAGTAGTAAGCTGGAGGATGATGGCCCAGCCTCGGAATGGAGATTATTAAGCGGAACGATAGTCAGCAGAGTATTACGATCGAAAGAAGGAAATTAATTCCGGGCTGGCGAGCGTATAGACTTAGATTGAAGACGTTCTCGACGAAGTTACATTAAAGTAGCTTCTTATGGTTCGTCCAACGCCTACCTCTAATTGGCAGACCAACTGCTACGATTTAGCTATACAGGGTCAACTGTAAAAGTAATGCGCATTCTCTGGGAAAAATAGATATATTGATCGTACTTTTACAAATGCTTAAATTTTTTCTCCTTCTGCATCAATACACTTGCGGAGACATGTCCGTCACGCCTGGAAGGCACCCTGAAACTCCTCGACTGGAACGTTTTTCATGAATGTTGTAACATGTTTTTGGATGTTTTCCATGGTCTCCCAATGCTTGCCTTTCAGCTCTCTTTTCAGTTGGGGTAACAAAAAAAGCCGCATGGAGCCAAGTCAGAACTGTAAGGGGGCTGGGGGACCTCCGAGGTGGTGCTCCGGGCCAGGAAGTTGGTAACGATGAAGGGCGTGTGGCTGGGGTTATTGTCAGGGTGGATCATGACCATGTCTTTGATGTAAGTGCTCACGCGCGCGACCTGGCTTTTCAATCTCTTGAGCACCTCCATGTAAAAGGCTGAGTTGACAGTTTCTCCCTGCGGTACAAACTCAAAAGGGATATGTTCTAGGACGTGAAAGACGACAATGAGCATCATTTTGATGCGAGACTTGGTCATTCGCGCTTTCTTGGGGCGACGGATTGATTTTGTCTGCCACTCGCTGCTCTGGCTTTTCAATTCTGGGTCGTACTCGAACATCCAGGATTAGTTTATATTATATTTTGCTATTACGTAATTTTTCGATAATTTGTGATAACTGAATGCTTAATTTTCTAAATTTAATCTAACGTAAAAAAAATACGGAAGGAAGGGGTCCTAGCTGTTTTTTTGGCCGGAGGCGGAAACCGCGACTTCTCCCATCAATATCATACCACCGAAAACTCTTTAGGTTTTCTGTAAAATACCTGTACCTTTAGGCTGGGACAATGTTTTACTATCACTGTAATGTGATCCTGAGCAGTAAGTCTCTTCGTGTTTGGTCTTTGCTGACGGCTTCCTTTAAAGCCAAACATTCTCCAACATGAGAACATTTTGATGCCTATACTGCATCTTCATTTATTATTGTTCCGATTTTCAAATAGTACCATCTACGTATTGCTTTGTTGTCTTACATGCAGAAACGACAAAAGAGTGCGAAGTGTATGATAATTTGACTCTCTAAAATTGGTCAAAAAAAACCAATGAAACGTAACCTCGGCTCGATCTTGTTTTTCTAGCTCAGGACGAATTTAATATTTTGTGGCCATGCGGTCATTGGTATGTGCAACCTTTTTTGCGAAATTTGAATCATTGCTCAAATGGGTGGAAGCATTTTTAATAACTTCTCATTCGTAAACCACTCCATGTAAATGCTTGGTTAGACATTTTATATTTACTCCCACAACTATGTATTACTACTGCATAATGTCGTTTTCTTTTTTAACGGGACGGGAAATCATTTCCGAGCTCTTCGTGGGTACCATTCCACCGCGTTACTTAAGAATGTTAGCGATTAACAATCGAAGCTCCCGTGGTCGCTCGGAGTCTCAAAGCGGAATTTCCTCCCCCCTTCCACCCCCCCCCCTTATGCCGCCCCCACCTCGTACCCCCCACTCCCCCTACCACCCAGCACCGCCACTGAACAAAACTTCGCTCCGCGCACCCCCGTCGCTATGCTAATCATGTTGATGCATGAACGGAGCCCCCATGCGAGTGTTTTCAGCCTATGAAAGATGAGCCGCTGTCTGGCCGCCGCCGCCGCTCTGGCCCTCTCATTTGTGGAGCGGAACGCCTCTCGCCCCCCCCTCTCCCCCCGGGTATTCTCCCCCGCGCCGCCAAGCGACCACCAGCCGAACCCACCCCCAAGCGCCCATCCCCCGCGCCCAAATGCCGCCGCCGCGTCCCGGGAGATCGCTCCCGGGACATCCCCTTATCCCTTTCCCCGGGTGCCGATGCTTTCGAAGGGGCTCGAGGGAGGGTATCCTCCCGCGAGTGGATGGCGGGTTTAAAGCTCTCGGGAAGCTGTTACGCATTTTCTCACATTTTACTTCAAGTCACGCAAAAACGCTTCAAGATTATTCGATGTCCACGGCCGAGGTGGGACCCGGTCCCCTGTGCGAACCGACAGCAAACCTCCTGAAAGAGCGGAAGAAATCACTGGAGGACTCTTTGAGGTTCAGATATTTTATTTTCTCTTTGGCAATCTAAAAACTGTCAAGTGTAACCATTTTCAAGAAGCATATAAATAATATAAGCATAAAAACGACAAGAGAAATCACGAGAACCGCGGTCAAATTTGAAAGAAGTCCTTCCTAGGCTGAAAAGTAATCCAGAATCACTGGAATATCGTTGTGATACCTAATATTGATGCTCTAAAAATAAAAACATGCCCACTCGATAGATCTTGCATTGCCATGTGCTAATGTTTCACTGGGCATCTTAGAATTCTTTGGAAAAACTCTAGAGGCTACGTAAAAACCTACGTAAAAACAATAGTCTAAATAATTTTGCTTTGTTTTAAATCATATATTTATTCTTAAAAATTGAATCGGTCTTGAGAAAATTTGCTATGTACTTGTACGTGTAATCCATGTCGCCATACGCTTACATAAAGTTCCTCTTTTTTCACGTCTCGGTTGGCCGTTCTTCTTTTAATTATTGTCAGCGGACAACATTTAGTTCTTCCTCTTCCTTCCCAATAAGCAAGATTTGCGCGCAAAACTACTGCGTTTTCATTTGCTCACGACTACATATAACTCTGAATATCTAAAATAAATTTCTGTTTCATAAAATAGAATTTACTGATTGTGAAATTGTATCAGTGGCGCGAAAGATGGAGATACAATGCGATTAATGAAACAGTCAATCTGAACAGTGCATGTTGCAAATGAACATTCGTACTCCTCTGTGGTTAGTTACAGATAATATTTATTCTATTCATTGGAAAATAATTCATAGCTGTTATGAATGCAGGGGTAGTTCTCAGGCCACGTGGGGAGAATCTTAGAGCTCAACGTTTCTTTTCGCGTTGCAGCAAGCGTCTTCAGGGGTGAAGTCATGCGTACCGAGAACTACCCCTGCATCATCGAATCGCTGGAAAAACCTATGATCTACTAAGTTTTATGATTACCGTGTATCCCGTGCATCCCGCAGTAATTATGTGGTTTATGTCGATGTGAGCGCGCAGTCTCTTAAAATAAAATGGCTTTTCGAAATAAAATCTTTCGGTGAGCTCTAATAAACTTGGAGTACATCAACTAAAATTGAAATAGGAAAAGTTATATCTTAGAAACAATATACGTAGTTTGTGTAAAAAGTATCGGGAAAAGTTTCGTAAAAATAGATTTATTTCAGATATTGATACAGTGCCTAAAAATTCTTCAAAGTACGTACCTTAAGCGTCGATATACTTCAGGCGGCGGCTTTTCCACGACTCGAAGGCTCCCTCGTAGGCGGATTCTGGAAGGTCCCTAAGAGAACGCGTGTAAGCTTCTTTGACGGCCCATAGGATACCATGGTGGTGTATTTTGAGGTAGGATTTCACTTTTGAGAATTGGATATAGTCCGCTGGTGTTAAGTCGGGACTGTAAGGGGGTTGGGAAATCGTCTCGACGCCGTTGCAGAAGGTCTTCGCAAGCATGCAGTCGACTCTGCTCTTGGTCGTCGGTTAAGACCTTTGAAACGAGTTTAGCGCAGATCTTTCGCATCGCCAAATTTTCAGTGATAATCGTGTGCTCTGTCATCTATGCTAATGCGATCTGCAATCATGCGCGCACTTAACTGATGGTCGGAACTCAGAACTTCACGCACACATCAGGAAAAAATAGTTACCGATACTTTTGAAACAAACCTTGTATACGTCAGCATGAGTTTCATTGGAAGGGATTCTTTTTTTCACGCACGTCGGAGGGAGGCAATGTCCAAGACGTGCGTGCGGGCGGAAGGCGGCATTCGACCCCCCCCCACAATCACTCCGGCCCCCAACACTCCCTCCATTCTTCCCCCTTCTCTCCCCCACTCCCCACCCGCAAACCAACCAAGAATGCTGCGTCAGAATCTCCACCGGTGGTGAGTCACCTTTTCTTTCGAGAAATTCTGTGCTTAATGACTTCCATTTGCGGATGCCCATGCTTGAATTATATGTGCCCCCCCCGCTCGACGATTTCAGCAAATTTTAAAGGAAGCTCAGATCCATCTAATTCTCAATTTTTTACATTAGATTTAGAGGTAAATATGACTTGAATTGATAATAAACTTGCTTAAGCATACCATTATTTAGTTTTCATGCATAATACTCTTATTTTTTCATTGTAGATCATTCCACATATTCGCATATCATTTTAGAACCCGTCCTTGAAAAGGCGAAGTAGAGAATATGATCTCTGTTAGGTATACTTTGGCAATTAAAACCACGATACGAGTACGAAGGGTCATTTACTCGTATGTAAATTCTTTAGACCTACAGGCTAACAGTATTACAAAATAAATACGCCAGGATTACGGGACAAACTGTGAGCCTGAGCATATTTTTAATGGAAGATGAATACTTTCCCGTCGTGTGTTAAAGCTAAATACGCGCAAAATATCCGTGGATACTCCGCGAGTAAGGTACA
Source organism: Hetaerina americana (assembly GCF_022747635.1). Taxonomy (NCBI): domain Eukaryota; kingdom Metazoa; phylum Arthropoda; class Insecta; order Odonata; family Calopterygidae; genus Hetaerina; species Hetaerina americana. Next base: position 16,167,730 of record NW_027286292.1, read on the forward strand.
CGAACGCACGACGAGGGTTTAGTCTAGTTTGTAGTTTAGAATGTAGGTTTTCTCTGGGGAAAAAATTCTTAAGATCAATCAGAGAAGATAATTGGAGCTTTTGGAAATTCAGTAGTTACCCCAGCTCTACTACGCGCAATTTGATTCCTTGTGCTTCTAAAAATGAGGTGTTAGATAGAATTAATATTATCGCGTTAAATAGTTGTAGCATAATAGAAAACACCTTTGAAATAACAAAGGAAGATATCGTCATAAAAACAGGAAGTTGGCTCACAGAAGATATATCCCTACTAGAACACAGAGGGAACTCGTGGAAGATATCACACTTTATTTTGAAACCATTATTTTAGTCGATAGAAGAAGGCTCAATGTCTCGTGACTAAAAGCTGATTCACGCAACACCCCTATACAAAGGCGGCGATAGGGAGAGCCTCAGGAATTGCAGACCGATATATATGTATGTATGCATATGTGTGTGTGTGTATATATATATATGGGTAGAGCGTTGGACTACTGATCAGAGGGTCCCGGGTTCGATTCCCGGGCAAGGCACTCTGGGCACCTGCAGCTCCACCCAAGCTAAAGTGATTTTTCGGGTACCAGGTCTTCCTGGGAAACCATAACCGGCACAGGGAAAGTGGGCCTCGGTAGTCCATGGGTAGTCCGGAGGGAACGGTTTCGATTCCCAGGCAAGCCAGGGAAAGGAACTGGCCCCCCTACCCTGATGTGTGCATTTTCACACGCCGTATAGGGCTTAGTATTGGGTGAACTCTGCCGTCACCTACCAAACCGACCTTCAGGTTAATTACTGTGTTTATGGTTTATATTTATATATAATATACACACATATATATATATATATATCGATGAAAAATGATATTTGTTTATATTTAATCAAAAAATCTCCGATACCAGTTCAATTTGGCCCAATTGTAATCTTAATAAAAAAGTTAATTTCCGTCCAACTTCAATTTGTTCAAAAGAGCTTAACTGCGTTCGTATTCCAGTCTTTCTGCGTCCGATTTTGACGAAAGAAAGGGAATACCAGCAGTCACCTTTGGTGAAGAAAAAATCTGATGACCTGATTGGCAACTTCTTTGTAATTGATAAGCTATGCTAAATCTTTGAGAGCTATGTCAACGATTAAAAAAACCTCCGTTAGCGATTCCCCACGAGTGCCAAACCAATTCCGGTCATAACAATATCTAAATTTTGTAATTTTTATGTTATTAATTTGCAATTCACCACTTCTGAAACTTTGTCAAAATCAAAATTAATTTTTAAAAACAGCCAATAAAGCAAATGCCCTTTTAAATTCTTGGGATTGTCAATGTATGGGAAAAATAGAGGTAATCCAACATTTTCAGCTACAGGGTGAATTCAATACGATTTCTCGGAATATTTTATGAGGTAGTGCGGTAAAATCAGAGGAGACTGGTTTCCTATTTAAAATTAAACTATTAAAAAATATCTTATTAATCCAAATTTAATGATATTTTAAATAGGTACATGCTGAAGATGGAGTACATTCGATTAATGCGAAGGAAAATACATTTATCGGTATACTATGACCTGACAATGAATTGTGGAGTTAAAAAGAGCCAAAACTTAACAGTGGTGTGAAATGAAGATCGCAACCATTGTCAATAGACGGTAAATTAATCATTCTAAATAAAATAAAAACTTCCAAGAAGGATGAAATAAAAAGTCGGATAGAGAAAGTGAATGCAAATGACTCCAATAATTAAAGAAGTATCAATTTAAGATGCGGAGTAAATGCTTAGACGTAAGAGACGCTTCCATGTATATTAAAACATAAAATCTCTCATATCCATCCCAAACGGTGTCACAAAATGATTTGCACGTTAAATGACCTTGGAGATTTCATATACACTTCATTCGTCGTTTTCGCATGCATCAATCTGTATCCTTTAGGCGTAATTGACGTATCAACCAATTTCTTAGCTGCTCTAAAATGTCTCTATTAAAGAGTTAACGCTTGATAAACTATCTATTTTAAAGCAAATAGTCGATGCCAACTGTCACGAAGTTATTCATTGGAGTTTGTTAAGTGTGGCAATTTATCTCATTTTCTGTAAGCCATGCAGATCCTGGATACCCTCAGGTTAGATTTTTGAAGGAAGTTAAGCACTTCGGTGTTCAGTGCCTTAAAACCTAATGACAATGGTTTCCAAACACTCTATCAGCCGCCATGAAGTTCAGGCGATGTCATTGGAAAATAATTTTCATTAAGTTTCGTATAAAAATCCAAAAAAACTGTATTGCCATGATCACATCTACATCTACATAATACCTGTAAACCGCTGCAAGGACGTGTGGCGGTGGGTGTTTGGTCATTAGCCACAAATGCACAATCATTACACCTCTACACAAATGTCAGTTCGACCATGCGCTTGAATAAAGTCATTCACGCATAAGGAACAACTTAAATACCAAAATATTCAATAACAGGATATATTCAAATTATGCGGAAACATTATTGGAAAAATGGTTCCGTTTTGAATGCATGCAAAATGTCGACAAAATATTTACACTGCCAATAATAATTATCCTCTTCGGTCCCGCGATCATATTCATTTTGATTTCTAATCGTAAGAGGAAGAAACGACATTTAGATTTAAAGATCCGTTGTACTATCAGTCTCTCCGATTTTACGTACGTGATCTGATCTACCATAGTAAGTCGGGCACTGGGCTTATGGGCTTAACATCCTCGGATAAGTAAACTGCCTAAAATTTACCCAATAAATTTAACCTGTATTTCATCCTGCGATAAACTAATGGCTCCCATTCTAATTCTTTCAATAGTAAATAAAACAGGTTCTGGCGTCACTTGGTGGAAAATCTTCATATTGAAATTGAAATTAAACCACTTGCTTGTTTATTATACCATAACGAAACCTAGGTAGTAAATAAAAGAAATTCTGCATGGAAAAGCCAAGTGGTGTGATTTCAATTCCTTTCAATAGTGTCGTGACACTGGTATGTTGAATATGACAACTTTTCACTCAGTTAATATAAAAGTGCTCTGCGTTGCACTCGACCTAGATCCAAAACTATGGCAGCCTCGTAAGTATCCCAAACACTCGCAGTGTGTTCTAGATGTGACCTAACTAACAAAAATAACCGAGCTCTTTTACCTTCCCTTTAAAATTCCTAGTAACCTTATTATGAATCAAAACTATTTTTTGCTATTCCGCAAATTTTGCGAATGTGTCTTCCTCAGATCATGCCCTTAGTTATCGTAAAATCCAAATATTTTACCGATTCTAGGTTTGTTATATTGGTTTGTCAATTTTTATAAAATAAATAATTTGTAGTTTCAAGTAAAATTTGTAAAAAGCAATTTGTACTTGAAATAACCGTGTAATGCTTGTCAACGCTAAATTATAGCTAAGAAATACGAATTTTATTTTGTAAATTACACATATTAATGTTGAATCGTTTTTTTCAGGCAGTCGTAAATTGAAATAACTGGCTGTATGGAGAAAATAGAACCTCGAAGTGTGATTAATTAGAAAGGTTGCAGTGCCCGACAAACCCAAGATGAAATAATAGGTATTTGTGGAAATAAATCTCGTCATAATACACAGCTGTGAGATCGAAAGGAATTTTCAAGTTGGTCACATGTCCGTTACAGATAATCCGAGAGGTGAAGAAAGACCCGTGAAGAAAGTGGTATTTATCCTGTTAAATTGAAGAGCAATCATCCAAATGGTCATAAGAGAGTCTGATATTAGGAATGGCAGTGTGTGTAAATTATTCACGAACAACTGCATGTGTCAAAGGTGTCAGCACGCTGGGTTCCGCGACTATTGACTATTAATCAGAACCAAAAATGGCACGACCTAAAATCGCGACCTCAGTGCCACCGGCAATCAAAACAATATGGCTTGGAAATTTTGCCACATCCGACCTATTCTACTATCCCCACCCCAAGAGACTTTTTCTTGATCCAGAACCCAAAAAAAACATTGCAGAGTCGGAGATTTTTTAACAAAAATTACGTAATTCAAGAGGTGGAGCAATGGTTTTCGACGCAGTCTACTAGGTTCTACAATGATTACCTACGATAGGTCAAGAAACGCTTGGATAAATATATAACTCTGGATGGTGGCTACGTAGAGAAGTGTTAACAATTACAGGTAAAACTAAACGTTCCATCTCGATCATTTTTTATAAAAATTAAAAGTTTACGATAGTCCTGCCTATGGTAGACATGTGTGAATTCTTCTTGAGCGAGGAGCTTTTCTGGAGCACCGCATGCTTTCTAATTTACACAAAATTTGGGAAGGATTAAGTTCTGCTTACGTGAATAAACTTAACAGTTGTGAGAACTCCTCCATTCTTATTTTCTCCATCTCCTCCAGAAATTCTAAAGCTTTTGGAGAAACTTTCTCGCCTGCGGTATCTTACGATAACCAGCCTTCGTTTACAATGATTATATCTGCTTCGGTACTTTGGATTATGGGGTAAAAGTCAGCTTTTTTGGTATTCAAACCTTGGCGGTTGATTGCAATTTCATAGAGCGCTTATCTTACAAAGTTCTCCGTGATTTTCCATCCCGATGTTGATGACTCTACGCGTTATTTTAGCCTCTTTATTCTCGTTCACAAAGTTTAAGATTTCATATCATTTACCTTCATTCTTGCCGCAATTTTTCTTTAAAAACCCGTGGAATGCTTGTCAATGGAATGCTCAATATTTGATCTACTCTTTAACCTACCAAATATGCTAGACTCTTCTCCCATGTTCCTGTATCCTATGCGTTACCATCTGCGATGCCTCAACTATATAATGCCCCCTAGAGCGGTTGAGAGGTTCCTTGCACGATGAAAGGATAGGCCGCAGGTCAATTAAGTCCACTCCGATACGCCGACTAAATTGCCCCATTCTATTATTACTGCCTTCAATTCGATTCTAAACCATAATACCCCGTTCAACGAGTGACACTATTGAGCAAATAGATAAATTAGCGACTCGCTTTACCTCCGTATCTAGGTTCAAATCAACGAAGACTTTACATTTTTTATTCTCATCCGAACGTTATTGTTTACAAAAAAACCGCTTTGGAGGAATTTCTTTTAGTCCCTTCGCCTAACCAGTCTTCCAAAAATATTCTCACTCAGTACCAAAATCGTCAATTTTTTCAATTATTTTGCTTTTTACTCACATTACATAATATTTTCTTTATTTTCACCGAAAAAACACAATTTTGATCTTGAAAAATATTTCTTCAATCTAATTTCCTATGTTACCACACGGAAGCTGTCCTTAGCTCCCTATAAATAAGGTTGCCCCTCAGACAACAATACTGCATTATCAGAGATCTGAAGGCCGGGTATATGTATTAACACCTTCAACCATTACACCTATTTCCTGCATTTATTTCTCTCATACTTTCCATAGACCCATTGATCATTCATGGTTACATTACGTGCTCTTGTTTTATAGCATGCTTCATTTCAAACCAGTTACTAAGATCCCACCGCTCTTAAATTTTCCCTATTATTTGCAATAATCGTTTGTTCAGCATTTAAAATAAGTACGCTTTGATTGATAACTCACTACATATACCCTAAAAACTTCATTTACAATGTCAAAACAGCTTTTCTCTGTTATTTCATCTCTTCTCTGAATAAACCGAAGCATAATAAATTTTCTTTCCGCGTTCATTTTTCTCAAGTGTTTGTGGAAGTACAAGTAGTTACTCCGCGACTTTCGAATCTGGTTATCGTAAAGATTCCACTACCCAGTTATGTTTTATTATACCTCGCTTTCACTCATTACTTCCAACCAAACACTTCTCTGATGTACAAAGAAGACTAAACGATCAGTACTTCTTGCATTCCAAATTACTCGCCATTTTATTTGTTCAAATAAAGACCTCTACGCGTTATTTTAGCCTCTTTATTCTCGTTCACAAAGTTTAAGATTTCATATCATTTACCTTCATTCTTGCCGCAATTTTTCTTTAAAAACCCGTGGAATGCAATTCGTACTGCAATGCAATTCGAATGATTCGGTTTTTTCCAAACATTTGACCCAGGTTAATAAATTTAAGTGTACAAACACACAAGTGGTACATATTTTTTACCCATGCTTTATCGTTTCGCATGATAAACCATCTAACTAAGCCACAATTATGCACGTTTATTATTTTTCCGAATTTTCACTCTTGTCACGACCTCATTTTCACTGTTATCATCTTTTCCGCAGCCATTACCACCATCTACTAGTAATGTAGAAGTGTTGTAAAACACAAACGCTGACACATAGGTAATGCTATTGTCTCGTTCAGATAATTCCGCTGCTATTGAAAAAAAGCTCCCAACACACCCCCTCAAACAGTCTTCAACACAGCACTCATTCCAGAAGGTAACACTCCTGTTATTCTTTATTGCAATCACCTCATTGATTTTTCCTTTTTCGGCTTACTGTTCTAACCCATTTCCAAAAAAGATTGTAATTTCCCTATAGTCTTTTCAATAGTTCAAATGCCTTCCATATCTTTCCACGGTATTTTCTATTCATAATTTTTGTCTTAGCAAACGTATGCTTTCATCCGTGTTCCATCGCCCGTATCTGCAATGAAGCATGGGCTAATATACACTTTTTGTGTACTCACAAAATATCTCAGTTCTTCCGCGCACCGCGACCCACCTTGCATCCTTCAAACTACATCTTTTTACATGCACTCTCAGAAATTCCTTTCAAGGTTTTATACGCACCATTGCACCACTAATCCTTTATCTGCCTATTGGTCCCGCTCCGCCTGATTCGAATGCTGTGTCAGCCCTGCACTCAGACTGCATTCGTTGCGTGTTGCGGATTCCCTGTGTACCAGGGAAAATACTCGGTTTTGAGTGGTGAGTGAAAAAAGGTGACACTCCCTCATGACCATGCCCTCAAATCTTTCTGAATACCCATTTTCTTCCCAGATTCACTTCTGGAGGTACCAAATAGTGGCCTTCTACACATTCATCACTTCTCTTTACCCTCGCTTCCTTCACTAATGCACTCAACCTCTCATCGTGTGGCACGAAATCATTATAGGCCTTATAATTACTTATTAAAAAAGTATTGAAATATATTGCCTTATGAGCACGGTTACAAAATTTCAGTCTTTTTGTGGTAGAAGAAATTCATTTTGGAGAGTTAATGAATTTTTTACCGCTGGATGAGAAGATTTGTCACACGATGCGCGTTTCGGCTAACCGAGTATCACATTAGGTACCTGATCTTTTAAGCCTAATGACACTGTCTAAGGACTTTTCTTATCTAGCGGAAATGTGGGATCTTTTAAATCCTCCAAAATAGATCTTTGATGCAAGCGAAGCAATGTATCCGAGCAGAGAAATGTATCCAGGACAAAAAATTCTTTTTCAGAGTAAGAAATCAGCAGTTTTTATCAATATAACAGCGATGATTCTTCTTTAATACCAGAGAATATTTTCACTTTGAAATGTTGGTTGGAAAAAGGTAACCCTAAACAAATTCTGTGGAATTCAAGGTGGCTTAGGAACCAGGTGATGCCACTTCTTCGGTCGACCGAGTCTTTAACTCGACTCGCGTCTGTAATGAAAGGACTTCACCGCACTCACTCCTTACATGCAAAGCCCTTTTCAATGCCTTTGCCATGTACATTCCCTGATAGCGATCGCTGTACTCCACCGGTCTGGCGTGATTAAATTTCTTCAACATGCCAAAAGCGAATCGGATACGTAGCCACACCCAATGAAGATTTAAGGAGTACTCTCTCCCTGTTCTCAACAGGGTGGGATCCCTTCTCATGAGACTCCCTGGATAGGCAGCATTCCGCTCCCTGCGACAAAACTCTAGTTTGTATACCAGAATATAGTGGAACTGACAAAACGAGGCATAAGGATGCGCGGACATATTTAAAAGAAGTTCATTATTTGACTTTATAAAAGTGTTAGATATTGCTTTTGCTATTCGTAATGCTTACTTCTTATCGTGTTTTTCGTGAAAGGATCGCCACTCAATGGCTGCTGCATTCAAATGTCGATGGTCCACTTTTCCCGTGCACTTGTCCCTCCCTCTCCTAGCCTCCCAGCCCCCCCCCCCAACACCACGAGGACATCCACAATTGCTCCTTTCTCACTCACCACTTGTACCATCCCACCTTCCCCCAAGAGATCTCCTTGAATGACATTCTATATACTCCCTAAAATAAAATGTGTAGTGTTGAAAATTATTCGGCCAATTCTTTTCAACATTTTCCATTTGTCCTCAAAGAACATCCGTACTCGCGGCAATAAATAAGTGTGAAGGAAATTTCGGAATCCGTTCCAATTAGCTGGAAATTTAGTCAAAATTGAGACGGTTCTTTTTCGGAAGAAACGTAAATTGAATTTATTCGAACGGCTTTAAAATGGGATTAGGTACGGTGATGCAAAGAGGAGAACGCTGGGCTACTGGAGCGAGGGCCCGGAAACAATTCTGGAGAAGCATAGGCGGCACAAGAAAAGGACCCTCACCTCTCCCATCCTGCTATTTTTTGAATTTTGCACGCCGTATGGTGCTTACTAAGTACGAGACGAACTCTACCCTCACCCACCAAACTAACTAACGGTTTGACCACTGTGGTATGGTTAACTCTGACTTGCTCAGTAATTATGACGTTTGGAACTTTTACCCTGATTCTGCTGTTTTCAAATTTTGGTTCGCGCTTTTCGATAAACTTATACGACCGAGTTAAAGTTCGCGTTTAGTAGGTATAATAATTGGAAATACACCCATCTTCACCTGAACGGAACTGGAACATCCACTAAATCGTTTCTCTGGTTACGGAAAAGGCTAATGGAGGGTGAAAAATCAGTAGAGAGAAGGCTAGAGAGGACGGGGAGAGCGATCGAGGAGGAGGGGTGGGATAGAGAAATAGTGTAGGTTTCGCTATGCGTCGGAATAAGCTAGAATGAAAGATGGTTTTCTCTAACCCCGCCCGTTGCGGTATCGGTCAGCACTAATAGTGCACGCACTGCACTATTAATGGGTCAAAATTTCCTGTTTCATTCTTCGGACCTCGTATGTACTGTAATTTACTTTGCATAACGATTACGACTACTTTTTCAATACGATAAAGTACTATGGCAGAATAAAGATATTGATTCCTTTGTTTCTATTGCTTTCACTGAATGCAAATATTTGAAACTTTCTGGAGTCGTATTGCGAGTGGGGGGAGAGATAATCCACATGAATTCACAGAAGGAACGCGATCCCTCGTCTGCATGCAGTAGTTGCAGGGATATGATGGCATCACCATCTCCGCTGTGTGAGCATCGGGCGCCTCCGGGAGTCACTCTTGGATTGGCGGGGGAGAATCGAAGGCGCTGACGCCACAGGGCGGCGAACCGTACGCCGCCAGTGGCCGCGATCTCTACACACTAACGCTTGACATCGGATAAGGAAAATAGAAAATATTTTGCTTAAAATGATGGGTACACTGTGTCTGAAAAATGAGCCGAAATCCCCGGTGTAATATGGTTTCCATATTTATATTGCCACTGTGCCACTTCATAAAACTGAGATTAGAGTTTTCTAGCTCTATTAAACCGGTGCAGATAACCGTCATATGGTTTCAAATAATCTTTTTATGCTGCAGTTTTTAAATATCAATAAGGCTCATTTTATTTTATCTTTTCCTACTGTGAACATTTTATAAATTTTCTAATTTGCAGGGGATAAAACTTGCTTCATGGTGCTTCATGATCACCCCTCAACAATATTTCTCATCTTAAATATTTTATCTCGTATTCTAAATATTGTTTTGTTCTCTACTTCCGAGCAGTGTAGGAGTGATTTTACTTTCATAAAAAATACGCGCCGAGGTTTTCATGGAAATACATTTAGGAAGCCCCTGTGTATATTGAAACCGTGCTTTCGTTGGGAAAAAATGTAAATGCCCACATGAGTCGTATGCGAGTATCATTAACGAAGAGTATTAACTTTTATAAATTATACTTTTTACCTCTCTAGCTTATACTATTAAATGTGTACTGATTAAATTTTTAATTTTATTGAATTTATAATGTGCCATAGTTTATCCATTTTATTCCCCTAAAATATTAGTTTAATAACTATTAAAACTAATGTGCATACGAAGTTTCCATTGCGTATTGTTGTTCATTAAATGAAGAGCAGAATGTATTTTCCCACTGTTCTTTATTTTGGTACTACTAGTTTCAACGCTTAGGCGTCATCATCAGGTCCCTAGACCTAGTAGTAGTAGAAACTAGTAGTACAAAATTAAGAACAGTGGAAAAATACATTGTGTTCTTCATTTAATGAAGATTGAAACTACTTATAATAATCGTTTGAACAATGCAATTATTTTATAGCACTGGGTGCACATTGAATTTTTCTCGACTAACTAAGCAAAATGAAATAATGAAATGCTAAATTGAAATACAAATTTTGAGTAAACGGGAGCAATCAAACAATTAAAATCAATTTATTTATTTGAAATTTGTTGGAAATACATATTGTTTGTAAGCGAAGCACCGTAAAAATACTGTTAGAAATTAAAAATCGGAGTAAATATCCCCACTTAAGAGTAATTAAATATTGAAATGTTAATTCTTTTGTTTCCGGAAAATCATTTGGAGAAAAATTAACCGTTCAATGAATCCCGATTTAAATTATTCAGCGGGAAACAAATGGTATGCCCACGCTCTGAATTGAATTGTTGATAGGTACGTGTATATCCTCTTCTCTTAGGTACTCCATATGTGCGCCTCAAGTAAATGACGTCATAGGCTCATTGTGCCTATCATTCAAGCAGGTTCATATTTTCGTAACAATTATCTGCTTTTCTTCAAATGCTCATCCATGTGATTTGTTATTAATCGGGGTAACATCAGCATAGAGATCGTATTGCGTCAGCCTCGTAAGATTTTTCTTTTTACCCTACTTTTTACCCTATTAATACCTTCTGCTGTGAGTAGAGTGTTTGGCTACTGGCTGCATGGTCAAATTCACGCTTTCAGATAATGTCACCTCATCTAAATTTCAATCAGTCTGAATTTCTAGTTATGAGATATCTAGGAAGCCAACGACAGAGGAAGTGGTACATGAAATACTCCTAAATGTGTGCATTTCATACGCCATAAGGCTTTGTTTGACAGTTTGTACCAGGAGCACCCCAAATGTGATGAACCTGAAGGCGCTCTTCCTTCGATAAGTGAACGATATCGCATCCTCTGACTCCTCTGCCCCTGGAATGATTTGGTGCGGTGGCTGATGTAGTCTTCCCACCGCGAGGACCCAGGTTTGAATCTCAGTGATAGATTTATTCAGTTATTCCGATCCCCACTTGTGGTACCATATAGATAGCACTTCAAGTGGAGTGCATTATCCGTAGGATGGGACGTTAAACTTTGGACCAATTGGAGACTGTCATTAAGAGTGGGATAATGACGTAGCTATTTTTCTCAACCCTTCAACTGTTCCCGGAAAATCCTAACCCTACCAAATTCCGCATCCATCCCCGATGGCGTAAATGACCTCAGCTATCGATCTCCCACCCTAACACCAACTACTAACTTCTGATCCTCGCTTGTTATCCGTAAGGCAGGTAGTTCTTGGGTTTCCTCCGTTAAGGGCTTGCTTTTTGAATATTTATTTTATTGAAAACTTTGATTGTTTTTAATCGTATATTTATCATAATTCTATTCAATTTTCATGCAATCAGACCGAGAAATATGTTGTATTTTGTCCGAGACTGCCCAAAACTTGTCTTTAATGAGTCTTTTACTATGATGATGATGACGATTTTGATGTAAGTACTACTCGTACTTACTTGTGGGTTAAGAACAAAGGTTTAAGGAGGATAAATGTAATATATAACATATATTCGAGGAGGATCTAAGTTTAAACACTTCAGAATAAACGTTTGCTTTTAATTTATGAAACTTTTAATTTAAGTAATTAGTTATTAGCTACTATTTCTAACTCTGAATTTAAACCTACATGAATTACAGACCGATAAAGAGGATTTTACTTCGCCTCGATCTCCTTGGAGCCTAACTTCGCACAAAATAGACTACGAGGGGAAAATTTCTTAAGATTATACCGCGTAAATAGCCTGTATACATTCGCTGTTACAAATTACGCTAGGAGAATATATTTTGACCTATAGGTCAGCTTAAACGTAATATTTGAGTCGAAGGCATGCTCGGATCCAAGTTGTATCGATCGCCGCCTCCATTTGGATCATTATTTTATCGTATGTGTAATACTTGCTAAAAAAGTTCATTTGATAAATTAAGGCCTTATTTCAAAAATCGAGGCGCTATTAATATATTCTTTAAAAAAATCACTTCAAGATAAGATATATCAATAGCCTAAATGCAGATGAAGTGTCGGATCCCCCATTTGGAAGCTACTGGATACATTGTTGTTTTAAGGTGCTTCATTGTTTCGATGCATTCTCTCGTAATATGCCAACGAGAAATTCAGTAGAAAACAGAATCTGTCTCCAATTTTACTCTTGGAAGCCATTAAGATACACTATTCGATGAGAGATCCCCCCTTCCTCCGTCCAGTAGTGCATACCCGCAATAACTCATGCATAAATTTCGTCACAGTGTCGCGATAAAATGGCTGCCGTGGCACTTGTCGCGGTTCCAATGGCAGCGGTGGAGGTGAGCCTCCCCTTGACCCCCCTCTCCGAGCCCCCCCCGCGGGAAGGAACCGCATACATTATGCATCCCAATGCCGTCCTATTGATGGGCGTCCCGGGCTCGCGTCTCCGGGGGGTCCCCTCCGTCGGCCCCCCGCCTCCGACGCCAATTGCCCCCACGTAAATTCGCCCCCGGGGCGGCTCCGGCGGGCTCCGCCCGCCCGCTCGCCCCGCAGGGGACCCTGCGCAGGAGGGCGGGCGGGGTAGATGGGAGGATGGGGGGACCGGGGGATGGGGAGGGCAGGGGTTGCGGGTAGACAAACGAGGGGGACGTTTGATGAGTCGTAGGCGGAGAGGCGGCTTCTCCAGGCGCCCGTGGCGCCCCCGTCGCTCACTCCATTCGACCTCCGCGCAATCCCTGAGACGCCCATTAGACGGAACCTCGTCACTCCCGTGCTCCGGGTCCCCAACCCCTCCCGAAGCACCCCTGAGCCGCGCGGGCCGCGTTCACTTTCTCACCCCCCCCTATCCCACAACGCCACCCCTTCCACCCTCCGCTTCCCCTCGCTCCCTTTTCACGGGGACGCAGAGCGCGCTGTCACTCTCGCCCCGCTCGCTGTCTGTCACTCGCTGCTGCCATCAAGGAGATGAAGCTGCGAGGCGGCCCATTGGTGCCCTCGGCCCTTAAAAGAGGAGCCATTGTCCCACCTGCCTCCGCCTCCGACCCCCTCCCGTCCTCCCCCGGCGAGCTCAGAGCGGCTGGCTGGAATGCTCGTCGCCGGATCATTCCCCGGGAACTTTTAGACTCCGGGTGGGGCATTTATAAATTAAGAAGTGAAAAAATTCCGAGGACTTCGTGCAGAGAAAGAGGGATCCCTAGTCTTTTGTGGAATCGTGACAAAAGATACTTGGAAGTGAATTTGAAAACATGTTCGGCTGGAAATTGTAACATGTTACGTATACCATCCCGTTAACAAGACTTTACTTGCCTTTGTTATGAGTGGATACCTATCAACGATGTCAGGCACCACGAGCTAAGAATGTATTTATATGCAAAGCATTAAGAGGAATTACACCGGCCGCCATTACCTGATAAATTGCAGTTGAAAGTTTTGAACCATTACCATAAACTACGATGAATAAAACCACCTTCAAAATTTAATTCATCCCATTGCAGAGATTGAATGGTCAAATTCTTACTTACGTTATATGTACCGTAGCATAGAATAACAGGAAGAGTGAAAACCTGTCAGTTCTGCCGTATGCTCCCTCCCAGCACTGCCTAAGCGTGACATCTCCAAAAGTAGTTCTCCGCAGTTTTTTATCTCTTCGGTTCCCCTTTTAGATTATATCTCGTGAGAACATATTTTTATCGTAGGATATGTTATGGTGTAATCTGTTGTGTTTTACTATGGTGATGCAAAACCTTTCAGCTAAGTAGAGTACTTTTACAGCAGATATGCCAATTTGGAGAGGTTTAGGTGATATTATGTGATATCATGTCACAAATTGTACCATTCATGTTTACTTTGGGATTGTTCTTACGTAGAATTAGATAGAAATCTGCATATATTTGTATCATTCGCCAATATTGCATTTTATAAAATACAGTTGGATAAAGTCCGTAGGGCCCCGAGCAACCCTAACTTTAGGACACAGCCCAATAATTCCCACCCCGAGGCATTTCAGCCGATGATTCCATTCCCGAGACATGCCGAATTCCAACATTTTTCAATCCCAGATATTTCCGCCCATAAATATCTGCCCGTTGTGTATCAATCCAGCTATCGTTTATCGTTATGCCGAGTGATTGAATTCATGGAAATGTCAATACGAAAGTAATAAAATATGCATGTTGCAGTGTCCTACAGTAATATATTAGTAGTGCTACGAAAATGCAGAATCGCAAATGAAATGTAAATAAATCAATCGAATGCCAACCCATGCTTTTCTTCTTCAAGTAGAAGCACTTGCTGACAGGTCTGCGACAGAGCAGAACCTGAACATATTATTTTAGATTTGTGTATAATGTGCTCAGGTCTAAGATTCATAGAATTTTGTTTTAGTTTTGGTCTTATTTTTTCTGTATTGGTCGTAAATTTGGATACCCATTCATATATTAATGATGTTCTCGAATTGTTAGTAGCCAAGAATTTAGCAAGAAACCATTTAAAAAGAATAATTTTATACTTAAGAGGAGATAAAACTAAGTGAAAATATACGAGTACATTGCTCAAATTCAACAAGGTGGTATAATATATTTATGCTTTACAATGGAAGTTAATAATTGATGTTTACTATTATGCATACATATGTCAGTGTTCAAATTACACATTCTCAGGTCTATATTATTAAATAATCCATTGTTATTTCTGTTAAATATATCGGATACACATAGAAAGAAAAATAATTGAAGTAAGAGATGTTTGTGTTTTTAAAGTACTTCGGTATTTGTTTAAAGGCAATATTATTAGGCGTGAAAATGATTATTGTTTAGTGGCGTGGATATCGAAATATGCCAAGTTTCATTAAAGTGGACACTTGGCGTTAATACATTAAAATATAAAAATTAATAATAACCATGAAAATTGATGCTCAAGAAAATGGTTTCTGTTTAAAAAATGAAACAAGGAGAAGTAGTGACCAAAGCCGTCGTAATTAGGAGCATTACG
Organism: Hetaerina americana; assembly: GCF_022747635.1. Lineage (NCBI taxonomy): Eukaryota > Metazoa > Arthropoda > Insecta > Odonata > Calopterygidae > Hetaerina > Hetaerina americana. The sequence continues at coordinate 16,183,065 of NW_027286292.1, forward strand.
TTTCGCCACAAGGTCAATTGGAACCTCAAAATTACATTGTGATCCCAGGGATTTACATATAATGATTAAATAATTAAGTAATCATTTAGAAATTATGAGGCACGATTGGACTGTATATTCTTCGATGAAGTTTGTCATTCTAAAGTGGTGCAGTGAGCGAAAATAAATAAACAAATTCAAGAATCGATGGGGCTATCATAGTTTAGGAGAAAACCGTCGTATTTAGCGATCTATTACATCGTTCATCTCTAATAACACTGTCCTAGGCACGAAAAATATTTTTTAAGTAAAGTGTTCAAATAAAAATTGGGTAATTCATCATGGATAGTTGGTGTAGTGGTACATTGGGCTGCCGACCGGATGGCCCGGGTTCGATTCCCGTGGACGTCTCTGGGTACCCTCGGCTTCAGCCAAGCTGTATGATTTTTTTGTATGTGTATTCTTCCTGGGAAACCATAGGCAGTACAGGAAAGAAATTGGCCCCCCTACCCTGATGTGCGAATTTCACAAACCCATGGGTATTTGGTGAGGTCGGCTCTCACCTATTCAACCGAACTTCGAGTACACAAGTGTGGTTTTAATTTGATTGTGCACTTTAATGTATGGTTCCATGTTTTAAGTGGGAATGGGTTAAATGAGCGAATGAGGTAATTAATTTGTGTAGGTGAATTAAAAATTTTCAATCAGTTGAATCCAAAAATGGAAGCTTTAAATACTTCTATAATTTTAGGAGTAAATGCTATCATAATTTTTGTTAGATAATATTATCCATTCCTCATCGTACTCTGCTTATTGTAGTGCATTGGAATAAAATTAAGGGAGACAGCTTTAGTTGTAATTTTAAATTAGAGAAGCTGATGTAAACATTCCGCTGTGGTGAAAGATATGAGAGCATGTGGAATCTTTCGCCTTCCTTGTAATCGGTATAACTGGCGATGAAATGTTTTAAAGACTTTCGCAAGACATGATTTATACGTTTCTTTAATGAATCTAAATTATTGGCAAGTAGTTCCGAGGTTTAAATTAATATCAACCAAATATAAAAAAAAATATTGAATGACAGTTTTAGTTCCCATGAGATGGATGTAGAACTGCATCGCACATACTCTCACGCATTCCTTAAATAAATACTAATTAAATGCAATCCCTCCGGCTAGGTAAGAAATATTATTCTATTTTCCAAACGCAATCAAACATGCGGTGGCAAATATTGAGTAACTGTGGGAGGAAGCGTTGGGGACAAGATATAGGGATTTAAAAAATACGGGTAACGGTTTTTACGCAAGATCTCTCGGAGTATAACTAATTAAATCCTAACTAAGGCATTACCTATATAATCGGACAATTCCCCTCTGTTTTGGAAAAAGTACACAATAAGAAAGCGAGCATATATGAGAAGGAAATTTTTAATATTTACTAACCGCCAGGCTTCACTCATGTGTCAAAAGATTTTCGTGAAAGTTTACATAATGCGGATGAGTCTGGAGAATCTACTGAAAGTTTGGGATCGTGATTTAACCTGCTCTTATTGTTTAAAACAATACATATAACTGTACAAAGCCAATATCAGTGTTTCAAAGTAATCATTAATTTTCTACAGGTAAATGAGTGGACAGAATAATTTTTTTCAGGAATTAGGTAATTCGGCCCAACTATGCGGCGTGGGAAATTTCACACATCAGGGTAAGGAGACCAGTTCTCTCCCCTTTGCTGCCTATGGTTTCCCAGAAAGATCTGGTCCCCGAGATATCACATGAATAGGGGGAAGATGAGGATGTAGAGAGCGATCCATGAGCTCAATGCTACCGACTAGTGGCGTAGTACGGAGGGCATCACCGTTAAATGCCCCGGCCGGCCGATGGCAAGCAACGCTCGCGCAATCCCTCTCTTCTCCGTCTTCTCCCTCCTGTTTTCTCTTTTCCTATTCATCCCTCCTCTCCCTCCCTCCTCCTTCCGCCTGATTTCTCCTTGTCTCTCTCCATTTTATTCCCTCCATCTACCACTCTCTCATAGCAGTAGTATTTAGGGGAGGCGACCCACAGCTGAGGTCATTTGCACCATTAGGGATGGACAGGAAAGGATGAAGGGTGGAGAGAAACCCGGCGTCGGCATTAGCCTACTCTTTACGAAAGGCGCCAAGGGGTCCGCAGCTTAACGTTCAATCTCACGGACGGCGTACTCACTCAACGTGCACTCCACAAAGCACTTCAGGTAGGGATCGGGATACCATTGAAAAATCTGCTACCTTTGGGATTCGAACCCGGGTCCCGTGGGTGGGAAGCCAGTACGTTAGCCATCGCACCATTCCGATCCCCTCCCACACTCTTCATCGTTCTCTTCTTCCAAACGCCTTCCCCTCTCCCTACCTTCCCTTCACTGCTACCCTCTCTTCTATTTCCTCTATCTCCATCTCTCTTATTCATCCTTCCCCCTCAGTCTCTCTCCCTCTCTTTCCCGCCTTAATCCGCTTTTCACTGTCCCTTCTCCATCAATCTCCCACCCTCTCCTCCCTCCCTCACTCTCTAAACTTTTTTCCTCCATAATCCTCACTCCATTTTCCTCCCTTCTCATCGCTAACTCTTCCCCCTAAATTCTCTCTGCTTCCTCCCTTTTCCATTCCTCTTATCTTCAAACTATTCTCAAGGGGTTAGGAGGAAGAAGGGACTGTCTAGTCCCGTTCTTTCCCCAATAAAGGCGTTATAATATTATTCCCTACCTTTTTCGCCTCCCTATCTCCCCCCATCTCCCCCTTTCTCCTTCTCTCTCTCCCCCCCTTTCTCGCACTTTCTTCTTCCGACTCTCTCTCCCCCCCCTCCCGCACCCCCTCTCACTCCCTCGTAACTCCTATTCTTCCCTTCCCCCCACCACCGCTTCTCCCTTCCTCTCGCGGACACTCTCGCTCGATTGAATGGAGCTCATTCAAACACCACGCCCCGAACACCGTCCTGTCCCTCAAGCCAAAGTCATCAAGTATGAAATTTTACAACTTGATCACGAAAAATATTGTGATCGGAAAGCTCCGTGATGGACGAGTGAGCTGAGGGCTCCAAGGCGACGCACGGAGGGAAGCTCTCCGGCCTCCGCAGAAGCAAATGCATTCACGTCGCTTCGAAGATCTCGGAAGGGGACCCCGCCGCTGTAGAGCACCACCCACCCACCCGTCCACCCGGGGGAGCACCCCTGGCAGGGTCCCCGTGCGCGCAATTAAATCCGAGTGCCTACCCCGGTCGCCCCTAACCCCAACTCTCTCCCCGCCGCCTCTTCTCCCTACACTGGCGGGCCTTTGTTTCCGCGGGGTCTTTTGTGTGCGATGGGAGGGGAGCTGCCGTGTTTTGTGGTGTGGTGGGGGTAGATGGTGGGAAGGAGTGAGGTGGCGGGATTATCGTGATTGCGGCCCGCGAAGAGAGAGAGAGAGAAGGAAAGAGACGGGATGCGGGATGGGGCGGAGGAGGATTTTGAAAGTGGTTGCGTGACAGGAGTGCAAATTTTCACTTCAGCTCGAGGAGTACCAACGGTGCCTGAGGCTAAATCATCTGAAAGATATTTCATTCGAATTCTTTACCAAATATTTGAGAGCGCATTAACTCCTCACTTTAGAAAATGAGATCCAGATACCCTTTTGTCTAGGGAAACAATACGGAGGCAGAATTTAGTTGAGGGCTGCGGTGACACCTGGAAGATTTTTCTTCGAGCGGATCACCACGCGAACATACGGAGCTCTACACCAGGAAGAGTTCACATTTTGTTCTCCACGAACTCTAACGTCAATGGCCTGACACCTAATGAATATATATCAAAGAAACTCATAAAACATTGAAGATTAAATGCTGAGAACATTAAGAGCTATTTAAAAAAATATCATATGAGCTAGAAAGTACACTAGGCATTACCTTCTGTATTACAGTTCTGTTGCCCAGCGGTACTCTCCACGCAAAATCTCCCTCCTCCTTCGAAGGTATCTGAATGGAGCTACTGGCTGCGGGCAAGCACACTGCAGAACCAGGGGAACCATCAGGTCGGGATGTAGTGAAGAACTCTGATGCCCATGTCAATGACAGGTGGTAAAGTGTCCCGGTAATGAAATATACCTTTAGATAAGCGACGGTGAAGAATGAAATGTATCATGTTGCGTTAAAACTTCTTGAATATAAAACATTAACATTTATCGCTGGAATGAACTCAATAATGAATTTTGGTGTAGATTTTTGCTACTCTTTCCCCAGGCACATTTGCTTAATGACTCGCCATGATGTCCACGGCTCAAATTCAAACGCATTGTTCAGACTTCTTACACCCCATTGTCTTTAATACAATTCTCGGAGTCATGTGTGAATGAAACGGGGCCGTGATGGGGTACAGCAGCGGCTGGGTGTCTGTGGGCGCGGTTACTCCGGAAGAGGGTGAAGGGCGGAACCGGCAGTCACCTCAGTTCACGGGGTGAGAGGTGTGACATGCGCGCCCTGTCGTCCCTAACGCGTGTCGCTCATCTCTAAAACGGTTTGAGTGATGAGAGGAACTGCAGAGATTTCCTAAGAGGAAGGGGAGTGGGTCTCCCCTGCGCCCAGTGACTGGAGCTTCCATTCTTCACGGATGATCGATAATGATTTATGCTTCTCAGAGAGGATGTTTATGATCGTGATTATCTGGACTGAATTTTCGCACTTCTGTTTACTTTAATCTATGAAGTAGAATTTTAATGAATTGGAGTAATTGCACTTATTATATTTAAGTCTCTAGAAAAATAGAGTTAAAAGTTAATTCTAAGTTAATCAAAGTCAGTATTTGGGGCAAGTAGGTTATCAAATTTCATATATTTCGGTATTCAATCACTTCAAGTTGTTCTCTGCAACACGAAAAAAATTACTTATCGTGTTGTTAAAAATGGGCCAAGAATGTGAAGTAATTGCAGTGCTAAGAAAGCAATATTATTCGACCCGAAGTTTGGTTTGACACGATAGGGTTCACCTCGCGTCTCCCTCCTCTCGTTCAACTTATGTCAATGCTTTACTGTCAGTGGGTGCGAAATCCATGTTCAAATATTGAAATTGGAGCATTTGTGATATGTATGAAGAAAGATCATTTTATAAACGATTAAAGATATATTATTTGCAGACTTTTTACCTGCATTCGAAGAATAATTCATGTAAAACGTAATTTTGATTGATATAAATAAGGTTGAATAATATTTATACATTGAGTTATTGTCATTGACTAAATTTTCAAAAACTTCTAAAACTATAGTATATCTCAGCCGCACACTGGATTAGATTGCAAGGGACAGTGGAAGCAATGCTGGTAGGTGATGGGTCACCAGCCACGCATGGAGCGACTCTGACCGCTAGAAGGAACACAATTTATTCATCAAGTAATTGGAAATATGTCATTCCTAAAGTTATCGCACTTACAAAAATAAATACCAAGTACGTAGGAATATCATAAAAAATGTATAAATATATGAAAACCTACCATACATATGAAATTCACAAATCACAGATTCTTATCCAAAGTAGTGAACTTTGACCGCTCAGTGGCACGTGGTAGAGAATGCGGATGAGACGAATATTTCTACCGAGTCATTCTGACATAAAAAGGAACAAAAATTATGTTGATCCCCTGAGAATTCTAAACTTTTGCCTGTTCAGAGCAAAACATAGCAGTGGTATGTGGGAGTGGCATCGCATCTATAAGATATGCGACATGGCCTCGAGGGTTCTGCAGTCGATGTGAATGGAGATAAGGCGCACTGTTCATATTTATAAAGAATTCAGATCATCAGTCGGTGTGACGTTCTAATCAAAGCGTTACCACTTTTCAGGAGAGTCCTGGTAAATATGATATTTTTATTATCTTCAGCCAGAATTATCTCAACGTAAAATTGAAGGAATTTTTTGGAAATGCATCCTTAAGTTGAAATCCCGACTACTCACGTGGATGACAGTTGTGCGATTTAAATGTTAAGCCATTGTTTACCAGAACAGAATGTGAATCGATGATTAATGTTCCAGGGAGGACAATAAGCTATATTGGAATTAGGTGATTGTGGCAAATAATGTTTATTTGGTTTGCGTCACGACCAAGTCGTGAGGGTTGATTTTACAAAACCATTTAACAAGCCTTGAGTGACGACAATAATCTGGTGACCCTGATCCTTAACATGGCGGTGGCCCAGAGTCACGTGACTTGACAATGGATGAGAGCAGAGTATATTTTTGTATCCATAATTATGCGTTAATCAATACAGAGTAGAGATACATCGAATGGGATATTTTATTGAATCTGAAGCACCTTTTTAATCAGAATAATCGATCATTCGAACCTCAAATGATAATCCTCCCTTTATCTAAATTTCTGTACAATTGCCGATTTCTATTGAGGGAGTGTCTTTATGCAACCGAAAATAAATCTAATTATTTATTACGTGTTTAATTCTAAAGGAATTGAACTAATTCCTTCAATAAAAACCTACATTGTATGTGTGTCATAAAGGGGTAATCCAAAAACAGAATATATTTAATTTTTCGATAAAGTATTTATTAGTACAAGGATCTCGCGATAAACAATTTACTGGTAAATTTCGTCGGGCCAAATAATGGGGATATATTTTTATTCTTTTATACAGGTATTTATTTGATTGCTAAAGTTAATAAAAGTTGATGGTAATTCATCATTGCCAAAGAAAAGAGTAGGTCTCGTCCAGACTGTTGGATGGCCATTGAGCAATCCGGAAGTTAATCCGAAATGAAATCAGGTTAGGGATAAAGAAAAAATTTTCAAAATACATTCACTCTCATTTAATCAGCCCTGCGGGTAGAGGGTAGGCCAATAACCCCGCAGTATCCCTGATTGTTAACAGGTGACTGAAAGGACGGGGAAAAACCCCGACAACAAACCTAATTTCAGATAGAGTAGCGCCCGAGGGATTTCTGTAGGTCTACTGCTCCCTGGGAGCCATACGAAGTGAATTAAATTCACCAAGGTGTTTGACGTGCTAGGAGACCCAGACAAGGGATAATAGAATTCTGGTGGATGAGCTCTGTGGTATGCAGCCGGGTGCCGGATGCCCAGTGAGAACAAGGGCGCAATTGCACCACTCAGGCAATAAATTCAGGGTAAACTAGCAGACGGGAGCCATCCAAACGCAGCATTCGCTCTTCGTCACGTTTTCACGTTTCGGTGGCAAGTGCTGGGGTGACCTGTGTAGGACGCTTAACTGTGTACGAGTTTGGACGGTCTATGTACTGGAGTTTAATTCAAAGCAGGTCCTCAAAACGATAATGCTATACATGCGAGGTACTGAACATGTCTCTATCCTTAAATTACAAGATTTTTTCTGCTGCTCAACAGGAGAACTTAAGTCTGCGAAAAGTGCAAGATGGTATAATGCTCTTTGAAGAGGCTAACAACACACCGAGCGAGAAACGCCTAAGGACGGTATTACTACATAACATTCCGATATCCACGGAGGTGCATCGCATCTGAAATACCTGACAGCGAGTTACATTCTTCCTTTTATTCGTGAAGTGTTATAAATAGAGGAAAATGGCCCCTCGGGGCGTCATTAGCTGTGGTAGGTTTCCCACTAGACGAAACGGTCAGGGGATTGATACCACTTCGGTGATCAGTACGTTCTCCGTGGACAAAATCCTCGGTAAGGCATTCATAGGATTCGAATTCGTTCCAGTGTTACTTGCTCCCATGCGTTGTTTGTAATGCCTATGTTTCGGCCAAATCACGAGATGTGAGGTCAACGCCACCTACCTACACTGCGCCAAGGAGATGGACGAAGAGCACACCTCCGAATCATCTTGCATATTTTGCGAGGGAATACACGCTGCATATTCTCGCAATTGCTCAAAAACGAATCAGAAAGAGAAAATCGCTGATAGAGAGAAGGCTGGAGAAAAGAACGGACAACAAGATCCATTATCCCATAGAAAGGAATACGTAATGTGATTTTGTGGTTTCCGGGGAAGAAAGTGGTGATTAGGTTGGGGTATTTTGGGTGGTTTGGTCTGAGACGAGAAGTGTATTGGCCAGAATGTTTAGGGATTTATAATATTGAGTAATTTTTCCGGGTACCCTAGTTTCCTTAGGTAGTCTTGTAGGTGAGCCAGGCATTTATGTAGGGTAGGGTTGTTGTTACAGAGACGGAGGCCAAGGACTAACAGTAAAAAAAAGGATTGAGAGTTTTGTATGTGATCGGAAAAAACTGTTGAAGTGAAGGTATTGTTGGTTGTTTCAATGTGAACTGAGGTGTAAAATTTATTATTTTGAAGGTGATTGTTGGAATCGATAAATGTTATGTTTGAGTCAGAATGAGATACTTTGAAAGATACCAAGAAGGAGGAGTTGAGAGAGGAATTGTAGGAGGATAGAGTATCACGTCAATGCAGTGGGCCCAATAAAGAAGTTTGAGGGCTTATTGGTGGAGAAAGGTGTGCTCAAGTCTGCCCATAAAAAGATTTGCGTATGAAGAAGCCATGCGTGAACACATTGAAGTGCAATTTGTTTGTCAATAGAATTTATTGTCAAAATTGAAGGCATTTTTTTAGAACGATTTGAGTCAGTCCAATTTTAGTTCTACTCTAGTTCAACTATATGTTGAATGTAGTGGTCTATTAATGCGCAGATTCATTCATTGGGTGAGTTAATGCTGGAGACAATGGGGTTATTTCCTTTGTGCATTTTGGGTGGCAAAGGGAGGTGGTGGGTCTTGGTATTAGGTGGAGAAAAACTGATAGATCTCTGAGTGAGAGGCCATCTTTGGGCCCAAAATTGGATAGGAAAGAAAGAATTTCCTTCTGGCATGAAGAGATAGGATCTTAGGGAAGGGGGCAACGACACCCCCTCCCAACATAAATGCATGGGCCACTTACGCGACTCTCTCAGGAAAAGTGGGTACCCGGAAAACCTCCTCAATAATAAAATCCTCATTATCAACAAATATCTATTTTGAAAAGGGCTTCTTTTCTTCTTCCACCAAATTCAACCACGTGGCAATCCTTGCTGACATACTGCATTTTTGTCGGAATTTCGGTGGAAGGTATTCTGGAATTCTCAAACTTTACCCCTGCAAATATCCAAACCCATTCACAATGCCCTACGTAAATTCACGCCAGTATTTGCCCAAGAAGCCAACCCAATCCGCTAAAATCATCTAGGATAATTTTTTTTCTGTTTTTCTGGGACTTGAGGAAAGAAGGGTTAGAAGTTTTCCTGTCCAGAATATGTAACTCTTCTTACCTCAACTCCCTAAATCCTCAACCCAACTTGCCTCCTACTGGATCCTCAGTAAAAAAAATAATTACTAATCCAAATGTAATCATTACATCTGCTGACAAAGGTTCGAAAATTGTGGTTCTAAATGCAACAGATTGCATAAGGGAGGTTAACACACAGGTCTGATACCTCTTCCTACCGGCAAATACCCAAACACCCAAATCCCGCACTTAAGGAGTATTTCATTCAATTTCTCTCTTCCAACGGCCCCAACGAATGTCTATCTCCTAAAAACATTGCGCTACTTTCCCCTCCCCACTCACGCATCCCTCATTTCTTTATCCTTTCAAAAATCCATAACCTGAATATCCCGGGTATCCGATTTCATCCCTCCATAATTCCCCAAAGGAAAAAAATTGTGCATTTGTCTACCACCACCTTCGGCTAATAGTCCACGTCCTACCGCCATTCATTTAGGATTCATACCATTCCTTGGAAAGGCTAAAATCAAACTCCCTCTTTCCAGATACCGGTATAACGATGACCACCATTGATGCCATATCCTTTATACATCCATTCCCCACTCAGAAAGTCTCTCACCTCTCTACTACTACCTCTCCCAACGCTCTAAGATAAACACTCAAAGAACTAAATGTCTCCTTAGCCTTTCTGATTTCATCCTAACCCCTAATTCCTTCTCCTTTAACCATAACCTTTGCTTGAAGATCAACGACTGTGCCATGGGTAGCAGGTTCAGCCCTTCCTATGCAAACCACTTTCTTGTTCTTGCAGAGAAAGAATTCCTGCAAGAACAATCCCTGAAACCTGTAGTGTGGCTCAGAAATATTGATGATATTTTCCTTCTCTGGCTACATGGTACTAAATCCCGGAACACCTTTATTTCCGACCTAAATGCTTCATCCTCTATTTACTTCACCTCTACGATTTCCTCCTCCCAAATCACCTTCCTAGATGTAAATATATTCTCAATAAACAAAACATTCCACACTTCTATACATATAAAACCGACCAACAAAAAACAACACCTGCACTATAGCAGTTGCCACCCGTATCACACCAAAATCTCCATTTCTTATTCCATTCCCATACAAGGACACAGAAATTGCAATCATCTCGACTCTCAGGGTAAATACCTCTAAAACCTACACCGTTTCCTCCCCCATCGAGGTTATCCTGAGTCCATCTTAAGCAAAACGATCCAAAGACATGCTAACACTCCCAAACCTTCCTCAACGGCAGAAACACACCCTCTTTCAATTTGTACCACTTACTTCCCGGACATAGAGTCTTTGAGATCTATCCTAAAAAACCTCTACCATATCATCTAGAACCACATCTCCACCACTAACCTTTTCCCCAAATGTCCGTTACTTTCAAACGCCCCGCTAACTTCTACCTCCAGTAATGTGGTTTGCCTTCAGAAGTGCGAACTCTGCACTGCCTTCTCTATTAGACAGTGTACCATGCCCTTAATATTAGGATCAATAACCACTGTGCATCAAGCAATACTTCTTCCCAGACTAGGATGCTCCCAATTCCAAAGCACGCCTCCGAACATAACACTCCCTTTGATAAATGGTGTAGTGTCTCCATTCTAGAAGCCTTCCCACCCTCCGACCCTCCACTCCAACTCAAGGCAATAGAAGGGGCGTGCATCGTGCCTGGCTTCTCGATTCCTGGAATAAGCCAGGGATCAATATCAGACATTACCAAAATAATTGCCCTCATCTCCAGATATTTTCAACCACTCTCCGCTCCCAAAACCTTCCTCATCAATCCCACACTTCTAAATCTTCCTCTCATGACGCTCCCTCTCCAAACTCTTCCCCTTCCAAGCCTTTCCCCGCCTTCCCCTTTGATCCAGCGTCCTCTCCTCCTGAAAAATTCTCCTCTGTTCCTTCTTTCCCTAGAGGCAGGTGGTTTGGCCGCCGAAATTTCAGAATACGTGAGTTTCATTTATATATTTATATATATATACATACATATATAGATGATGTAGAACTACTGACGAGAGCTATATAAATGAGTATGTGCGGGATCTTTTGCATGTTCTCTATCTATATTTTTTGTGCCCATTGTTCTGCCCGAATGATATATATATATATATATATATATATATATATGTTAATGCGTGGGTCGCGGTAGTCCAGGGGGTAGAGCGTTGGACCTGTTGGACCCGGGTTCGATTCCCGGGAAAGGCACTCTGGGCACCTGCAGCTCCACCCAAGCTATGTGATTTTTCGGGTACCAGATCTTCCTGGGAAACCATAACCGGCACAGGGAAAGGAACTGGACCCCCTACCCTGATGTGTGAATTTCACACGTCGGGCTTAGTGCTGGGTGAACTCTACCATCCAACCTACCAAACCGACCTTCGGGTTGATTACTGTGTTTATGGTTTGCATGTATATGCATATATATATATATATATATATATATATATATATATATATATATATATATATATATATATATATATATATATATACAGAATCGATTCTGAAGACGACAGCCGAGCTGTCGAAACGTCAAATAACAAATTATGGGTGTCCTTTCTTTGTGTCTCTATATTCTAAAAATCTACATCTGTGTTATATATATATATATATATATATATATATATATATATATATATATATATATATATATATATATATATATATATATATATATATATATATATATATATATATATATATAATACTCACAGGGTCGTGGGCGTGGCGGATGAGAGCGTATGCGCCGGTGAGCGACCTGCGCCCCTGGGGTATATCCTCTACCCCCCTCTCCATCCTTCACGTCCACGCCGCCACCTTCCTACCCCTCCGCCCCACCCCTCCCGACTCTATCTAAACATTTGCCTTCGTCATCGACCCTTCCAAAGCCTTCGGAGTCTCTCTCTCTCCCTCGACTGCTAGAATTCGGGAAGCTTTCCTATGAAAAGTATGGAATAAAAAATGGAACGCAGGCAGAGACGAGAGATGTAGGCAGTTCCATGATTATAGAAACTTCGGTATGCGCGATGTTCAGCCCTTCCCAGCCGGGTGAAATATTTTACCGCTGAGTCAGAGAGTGATAACGGAATCCTCACAATCTGTGCTCTACCCACGCGGATCTGTGGCACTAATGTCAACTACCTCAGGGCCAAGACACAAACCACTTTTACCCTAGACATGCAAAGGTCACCTAGATAGATGCAATGTCAAATTCACCATTCCTCTCCAAATATCCTCTGCTGGGAATTAGGATCTGGCCATGGCTTTGGTTATTCCTGCTCGTGTTAAGATTTAAATTCGGAAGATCCTTAAGAGAATTATACAATTCAGAATCTCACTTCATGGCACACGGAGGAAGAAAACTTAATTTGCACCACTTTCATTATACATTAGGTGGAGAGGGATGAAATTGGTTCATTCGGATGTTTTATCTCTTTTACTAAATTTGATTTTAACTCTGATACAAAAAACTATTTTTCACCCTAAAATTGCCCAATTACTAGATGCAACTTTTACTCAGCTACCATTTGGCGGCCGCCGCTACCACAACTGCCAGCTGTTTCAGGCGGTAGCTAAATAGTTTAGCAATGGTCATCAAGAAATTTAAGCTTTCACATTTTAAATATTCTGCGCTAACGCGTAGCCCAATGTTTTATAATTACCTGCGTTAAATCAATTTTATTTACTTGTGATAAATACATGTTTACGTAGTTATTAATCATTTTTATAATTATCTATCTATTATATGTGACAAATTATAAATATTGCCACGAAAAATTCATCAGATCCAAATTTAATTAATTGAAGCTGCTACAAGAAGCAGCAACTTAAGGGTGAACAGAATCCTTACCGAAGTAGTAAGAGGCACAACATTTGGTGCCCACCAACACGCGTTCCACCGGCGAACGAATGTCGCCTTACGTGCAATGGATTATGACTCCGTCTGGGCTAGTCGGTAGGTGCTCTCTCGGACTCCGCTGTCACATGAGCACATCTGACTCTTTCACATCCTTGTGTTTTCATCCTTCTAAGAAACCAGGTGTGCGGCTTCTACCTGTATTGCCAATGGCAATTTTATATCGCCATCAATTATTCCTGGGCCCAAGGTATTTGAGTTTATATCATATTCTCATTGTATCTTTATTTATTGACCAAATAATTTACCATGTAAAATTATGCACATACACGCATATATATATATATATCTGTATTTTATCCTATAAAAGTAAAGTGAGCTTGTTATTTTACGTCAAGAAATTTAATATATTGCATGTTGTCAGAGGATTAATTAACATATAGTTGTCTCCATAATTTATAATGGCATTACTGTTGATAGGATTTTTTACTTATAAGGAATTCAACTGGTATGATTAATGAAATAGTCACTTAAATTGGTTGGTAATGGCTGAATATATTGCAACTACTATCTCAGGCTGAATATATTGCAACTACTATCTCAGCTGTTGCAGACCCAACAATGAATGCCATAATTTTTCGCCAAATGGAAGTCGCGGTGAGAAGGACGGGGAAAAAGCAAGATAGGCTATCCATCAGTGTTATTTATCTATTCATTTGTATGAGAGAGCTATTATGGACCATTTGTTTGCCTTGAAATTTCCAACTGAATACTTTCGAGTGCTTATTGATTGACTTTCAGATAATTCAATTTATCTGACAAGCTTATGCCTCAATTAAAATAATGTATCGATAAAGTGGTCACTCATAACGGTAATACATCCATTTCTCGGTGTCTCATATATTTTTGGGTATCATTGCGTTGTCAAAAGTATTGATTATGTGACGGTGACACACGGGTGCCTGTTGTAAATATTACTAATAATTACTGCTAACTAATTACGAGTAAGTTTAATAATTGCCGTCAACTAATATTACTAATGTAATGATAAGAAATGAGATGCCTTCATATAGTTGTAACTAATTCGGGAAGAAAATTGGGATAGTTGTAAACTATTTGAGGAATTTTCAGAGTATTATCTGAAATAAATTCATTTTCCCCAAACATTTCCCGATAATGTTTATACAAATTACGTACATAAATGCGTAAACTTAAGGAATAAGAGGGATGAACGTGGGAGGCAAGAGAATGTGTTAAGAGAAAACCTGTGAAAATATTTCTTGGGTAATGATTGCAGGGTAGATAGACCCGGCATGCTGAGGCATACAACTCTTCCTCGGAAATAGAAAATTTAAGACTGTGAGTATGAAAAATGAAGAGAAAGACTTCTTATGATGGCGAAAAAAGGAAAATGCAGAGATAGACAAAGTATTTCAGAAATTTGTAAATAGAACAGAACAAAGCATGAGTTTTAAATGAGTGAACCACTCATTAAAACAGTACCCAAAAGTGATATTTCAGCTCAAAGGAGGGAACACAAGAAATTGGTGAAACATATGATAGAATACACAAAAAAAGGAGCTTAGATGAAACGGAACTTGGTGAACTGGTGTATAAAGTCTACGAGATGGAGAACTTCCCGAAGATACCATAACCGGCACAGGGAAAGGAACTGGCCCACCTACCCTGATGTGTTAATTTCACACGCCGTCGGGCTTAGTACTGGGTGATCTCTGCCATTACCTACCAAACCGACCTTCGGGTCGATTACTGTTTTTATGGTTTTTTTATTGCAAAGTGAATCATTTAGGTAACACCTAAGAAAGCAGCTGCATGCTTACACGATCACTACCAAACTGTGATCTTTTTGTGACATGCTTGGTATACAGTTACTAAAATTATACTTGATAGGATATTAGGGAATATAAAAGGACTTATATAAGAAAATTAATTTGGTTTTAGAATAAGAGAAGGACGAAATAATAGAAATTCGCAGTAAGAGAAGCAATAAGAACAATATGATAAAGTTGAAAAATAATTCTGATTCGTTCATTTTGATCAGGAATTCAACAATGTCAACTGAAACATTTTAGCGTTCAGGTGAATCAAAAATCAGTTTGTAATGAATGACGATTCCGTAATAACCTATTGTGGATTCTCGAGCCTTTTACCAGGCGAGTAGCCTTATATTTTCACTGATCACAGATAAGTATAACATCTTCCCAGTCAAGGGCAAGTTCACTGGTAACCAGTGGCGAAGCCTTTGCTTTGAATTTAGGAAAACTTCAGCCTGAAAAATATGCAGCCTTTGAAAATGTTATCTTTTTTTCATTAAGTATGTAAGATATGTAATTTGTTGAGTCGTTACCGGGTGGGTTTACGTCATTGTACAGACAAATTAGAACATGGAAATTCCACATTAAACTTCTAAGACCCTGGTCTCACCACTGTGTGGCATCATGTAAAATTGAATGTAAATCACCGCATTGCGGTATCACTAAACGTTATTGATTAGATGAAAATCATCGCAGTACGTATGGCATATGAAATAAATAAAATATAATCATAATTTGAGCATTAAGAAAGTATTTGACCACATTCATTTCATCTTGTTTGTTAACTTCTGTTTTTCTGGGTTTGTCTATCTCATCAACGAACGATTTCTCCCGATGTATCTAAGCCAGCAAAACCTTTTTAATATGGAAGAGTGCTTTTGATGAGTTTGTATCTGGGTATTTGGAAAGTTGCCTTGTTGCTTGTCTTCACTGAGAAGTGCATATCGGCTCTCTACGGGGGTGGTGATTCCAACTGCTCATCTGATCAAGGGTGTACCAATTCGGAATAATTTCCAGTAAATCAGCTGTTGGGAAGTAACAATGTAAATTCACTCTGCTGTCTTTGTGCAGTTCTGAGTCTTGACACAGGATGCACAGCTCGGTTCTTAATCATGGAATACTAAAGAAGTAGTGTTGCCTTCGTTTTAGGTCTGAGAACTCCTGTTTCGGTAATTGTTTAAAATTTTTAAAAACTGATTTAACTCGAAAAAAGTTTCAAGTTTCAATTTTTCACCTCCGTAAATCCTTGTGCAATGCTTCTTTTTATGACATCATGCATTTAAAAGTAAAGGTTAAAAAATAAAATAAAACTCGAATAAAAACTTAGAGCGACTCCTTATTAAACAGCATCGTACATAATACTATAAGCTAATAATTACCATTTGGTATACGGTTTCAGGCTTCACTTCGTAGGAGTACTTGATACTTGATTTAGTGTTTTTCACTCCATCCGAATGTTTCCTTCTCCATGGTAAAAGAAGTCAACGGCACATTAACTTCCTCGAGTTGCCAATCACCATAAGGAAAAAGAGACACGACTTCTCAATTTACAGACAATCCACCTATACAGATCACATAATTTCCAATGATTCCACCCACCATTTTTCTCGCAAACATGCATCCTTCCCCTTGATGATTCACTGCCTCCTACACACCCTTCTTTCTCCCAAAGTTTTCAATATAGAACTTAGGACAATTATAAATATTGCCATCAAAAATCGGTACGACCCTAATCTAGCTGAAGAAATACTTCGGAAAAAGCAATGGCCAAAAGCATTAAATAGAAATTCCTCCCCTCAGTCCGTAAAACCAAGAGATTTCAAGTGGTCCTTGACTCCATTCTTTGGAGATATCTCCTATTTAATCTCCAATCACCTATCTACCTCACTCAAAGCGGTCTTTTACCCACCCCTTACTCTCTCCAAGTTCATAGTTAATGGCAAAGACAAAGAGGAAATACTTCTCAAATTAGGCAGCTATAAACTGGAATGCGATATTTGCAACATCTTTTATGTGGGTCAGACAGGGAGAAATTTCAAGACACGAGCCAAAATAACACGCTGGGTGTCACAAAAATCAGAACTTAAATTCCCTCTTTGTGAAAAATCACCTTATAGAATTCAAGCACAATAGTATTTTTTTCCCAAACTACAGCAAATCCCCCTAAAGGATAAAGAATGGACGCTCTTCAGCAAATTGAGATGAGAAGGCAATCCCAAAACGATCCTTTGAAAAGAGCATTTGTACCCTCAACCCTCCCCTCTCCTTTCCGAGGAACTAACATTGAGGGAAAAAACAAAACCAACCCTTTAACGTACCTGATCGCCCCCACCCATCCCATGCCCCTCCATCCCACCCCCATGCCACGTTATAGCCACGGTACCACCGCCTCTTCCCCTTCTCTTACCCAAATATCCCCGACCCCCAACTTGAACATCCGACCCTTTCTCATCCCCCATCCATAGCTCTTATCCTCTGTCCGGAGGGTATACTATATCCCATAGCTGCATGCAAATGATATTTGCAGCTGATGATCCCGCCAGTTGATGAAATGCGTTGTACCTTAAAATAAAGTGTATGAAAAAGAACAGAATCTTTTAATATGGAAATTATTTGTTTGTCTACCGTTCACGGTATGCGGATGGGCCAACGTTTAACAACCCTACATTTCTTAGCATCACCCTGCAAGACGCCGCACCTGACACCCTATGTTACAAAAAGCCCACCTCAAGTACACATACATTCTACCCCTCTTCATTTGTTCAACACGCCTCTCCTCTTCCTCCATCTACCTTATTTGCTTAACTTTCTTCCTTCTTTCCACAGTCTTCAACATTGCATCGCCTCCCAAAATGATCTGCCTTCGTCTTTCATGCCTCCCACACTAACGTGAAACTTAGCCTTTCTCCTCCTCGAAAACCTTATGACCATTCTATTTTATATTGATCTTTATCTCATTCCTTTCACACTGATTTTCGAATGCGCTCAGCAATTTGTAATCCCTTAGCTGAATGGCTTGATCACCTGTAACTGGAACTCATTTGATGAATTCCCCATCTACTTTCACTGCTGCCTCCGGACCTTCCCATGCCTCCCTCGCCCTTAACCTTCGCATTCACGAGTAAGAATTATTGGCATCTCCATCTAACTCCCCTATCTAGCGCTGTCCATCCCGAATCTCCATCCGCTACATGAACCTGAGTAGTTTAAGGAATGTAGAATGCATAAGTCACTTATCCCTCCAATTTACTCCTTCCTCCTGAAATATATTCATTAATTCCAATCATTTTCATCCATTTGACGTATTTTTTAAATCTACGAAACAAGCAAATAAATCCTGGTTGTACTCCATTGTACTTTTTTCAGCATATAGTATTCCTCTTCGCGTGTTACATCAAGCGTAGCTGGAGGTGAACGGATTATGTTTGAACTTTGACCGGTTGTCGCTTTCAAAATAATGCAGTTTAATTCATAACACTCGTACCACATACACATTGCACTGTAATATAACAGTTATTATAGGTTGGTCTACCGTTTAGGGTTGGTTTCATCATGGACATATACTCAAACCTTCATTTCTCAACCTCGTCTGACGAGGAACACCTCACACTACAATTAACCGTTCTTACATATACCTGCACATTCCGTGTGCATTCTGTCTCCCTTCATCCCGTTCAAAATGCTTATCCTTCTCCTCCCCCAACCTTACCTCCCCAGCTTTCTCTCCTCTATAACAGCCTTCAATATTCCATCGCCAGCAAAAATGCATAGTTGCATATACAAAAATGCAAAAAAATCTGCATCCACATTTAATCTCTACTTTTGAGTTTACCCTACAATCCTATTCCCTCTACACTTCCCCTGTATACCGAGTATTTCTTTGTATGCTTACTTATCAGTCTATTTTAGCTTTTCCATCATTCTCAAAATAAACATCTCAAAAGACTCTAATCTTCCTTTCTTCTGTGATACATTCATTCATTTTGCTAAATGTACTCGATCGAACAGCTTCTCTAAATCCACGGAACAAATAAACACTACATCCTGATTATACCCCATGTTCCTCTCTATAAGTTAGATTGGAACGAACATTTAGTTGACGAAATCTTCAGCCAAAGTTTATTCCTTATAAATTTTACGAATAGCCTCAAAATTCTTCCTCGTTTTCCTGAACCCATAAATAGTTGTACACAGGTTTTATCTATCTCCACAGCCCTATTCGATTTCAATTTCATCAATGCCCATTCTATCCCGTAATCCAATATGCCTTGATCTAGGCCATCGCCATCTGAAAATCTTTACCTCTTCCACCATATTTAAAACTCCAGCGTTTATCTTTTTATCGGTCTATCTTTTTTTCTTATTTCTTATTCTGATACTCGGAATTCTAACCAGTATGACTTTCTTTCTCAATCCATACCTAATGAACCTCTAATCTACGCCTTTTATTTAATAAAAAAATCAGTTTTCAGATTCTTTAAGCATCTTATTTGTTCCAGCCACTCCTGTCTTTATATATTTATTTAGTGTAACTCCCTGTAACTGTAATCTATAGTAACTCCCTTCAGTGTAACCAAATGTTTTGGACAACTGGGCTTTTTTTCCAGGGTCATTGCCATAGACTCATCACTCATCATCTCCAGCTAGGGCCTTTTATTTTGAGAAAACCTGGGTCATCGTTTACGATGGGTCCACTGGATCTGCAGCACGAAATTCTTGACGTTAACGAGATAAAAGTGAATGCGACGAGGCAGCTGATGGCCATTCCAAAAAAGGACTCTTCTGATTGTTTTGAAAAGTGGAAGAGACGCTGGGATAAGTGTTTGACGTCCTAAGGGAAGTACTTGGAAGAGGAATAAGACCTCATTGTTCAAGGTAGACTATTTTTCTCGAAATATTGCATTGCCGAACTTTTAAGGGCGGACCTCGTGCATGACGGGAAGATGAGCTACAGTAGAAACGGAAACAGGAATCTTTTTCCTATTTATATGGGTACAATGAATGCAAAAAAATGGAAGTTTTCTTCGCTCTAATATATTGTACAGCATAAATGTACCTTATATTCCGAACTTATGTTAAACGTGTTTCAGAGATACCCTATTTTCAGCCCGTTATATCTGACACGCGATTTTTAAAGTTCATTCAGTTCAAAACTACATTCATTCCAAAAAAGTGGATCCAAACGTATAAAGTTCACGAAAACGTTAACTTCCTACGTGAGCATTGAATTGAATCCCTTGAATGACATTAGTGCGTTAAACCGAACAAGGTGCTAGTTTTTCAATCGTTGTCAAATGAGTATTGCGTGGTTGTCTTTGCCTCTGCACTAGGTCATAGCAGCGCCACTTACGACAATCGGCGTCCGCGCAACTTCGTTCACTGAAGACCGCGGCGACGGGAGACTCCGCCGCACTCATGTTCCCCCCAATTCCTCCATTAACATCACATTCCCCACATATGAAAACGATTTTTTGCTGGACCGGACTAATTCATTCCATTCTACACTGACGGATTAAATTCGTCATGAGAAAATACGCTTTCCAATTGGAAAATTGTGACGTTGTTGGGCTAATTGATTCATATAGCGTCCGACAAAAGGAGGGCCTTCACAATTAACCGCTGAGAACGAACTTGCCGAATTTTTAATTGCATATGATATATTGCGTCGTTGTTGGAATAAAATTGTGACAGAAATAAGTTCATGAGTTGCTAACTTGTTGGGTAAATTCACTTTATTATTATTCAAGCATAAATACAAACATTTTAGCAATAGCAATATTTCAAAAAAATGCATATCATGTAAGTACATATTTATCGTTTCAAATCGTTGCTTGAAATTGTATAAATATTGATAAAATATTATTCTTGGGAAAGTCAACAAATAATTTGTGTGACCTCATTTAAAAACTATGATTCCCCATGAGGAAACTAATCAGCCGGCTAAGATAATCCTTGGTATTTCAGAGAGCTAATTAAAAAAAAGAATAGGGATAGGAATAGGTTACTGTTCACTTAGCCATTCAAAGGAATAAAGGCAGGGCTCGAAAAATTGAATGCTTGCTTTAAATAGCCGGTGTAAGATATTCTATTTCAATTAAGATTTAAATAGTGGACAAAAAAACTGTTCACATGAAATCTGTAGTTTTTACTTTTCAAACTATGAAGGGTGTTCAATAACAAATGATCGTAAATTTTTTCCACAATTTTTTTAGTAAAAATTTGATTTGATGTTATATTCTTAGATTATATTATGCGAAATATGCGAAAATATATACATGCGAATGATAAATTTATGTAAAGAAGTTAATATTATGAAGAAATGTAGAAATGCGCTCTTTTTTAATTTTAAATTTCTATAAAAAGACATCTAAAATAGTATTAGCATAAATAGAAGTTCACAAAATGTTTACTCACCCGGCTTAAATGCCATCCCACCTAAATTCAACACTACGTCTTCTGGGTATCGTAAATTGGAATATTTCCACTGCCTTAAGGATAATTGGGATCGATGCACTAAACCTTGTTTTCGCTCACTTTCACTATTGACAGACAATACCAGACATTATTTACGCTATATTTTTTAATCCACTGCTACGATACTCGTAATTTCAGTGCTAATTAGAAATTTTTTGTTTGCAATATCGTTTAACAGAAATCACAAAATGATTTTCAAATGTTAAAAATTTTTTCTGCCCATCGGATGTTAACTAGGAACCCCAGTCGTATTGAAATCGTACTCGGCTAAATTAGGACACGTCTTTCTCTAGCGATTTCTCATCATTATAAATACTTATTTAAGTAGTAATATTTCGTCATTGAACTTGGTATCCGTATTGAAGGTAACTTGACAGTTTAAAGATGCTAAGATGTTTAATGACTTGGAATTAATTGCATTAGCTAGACTGTGAACCTTGAGTTAATCAAATAATGCCTGGTGCTCATGCATTGATTGTTGCTGGGAGAAGCGGATCTCATAATGAGAGAAATAAAACCGCTTATCTTGTGCCAATTCACCATAACAAGAACCTTCTCGGCATTTAAAAGCAAAAATCGGTATTTCTATGCTCATGTTCATTTTAATTTTCAAACGTTTTCCCTTTTATCACTTTCCATGCATCATCTGGTTCCCAAGTAGCTTGCACACTTACGCACCTCAGGGAGCATCAACTTCAAGTTTGGGCTTGCTCTCCTCGTGTGTTTCTTAACATTTAACATTTTTTTATGTTGTCCTACTTGATACTGAAAATATAAACCGAATTACATATTACTTTAAAATATGCAATTCGGTTTATATTACATATTACTTTAAAAGGTATGAGCTTTGGGTTTTTCATATGAATGAAAAAAATATCCGAGAAATTTTCCCTGAGTGGTGATACTTTGAATTTTTTGGTCATTGAAAATACGTGCCCAAAGGAAAATTTTCCAAAGTTCTCAGAATGTGAAGTTTTCCATCTTCCTCCAAACGATTCTCCCTATAGACCTTTGTCCACCGCGAGGAGTCTTGATGGAAAGGGGTCAATTGGGTTCATATTTCTGCACTGCATGCAAAATGTCTTTCCTCGAAGATTCAACATTAATTTTATGGAATAGCCATTTGCATCGAGAAAACGAATCGATACTTTTTAAACACCTCCCTCATTCTGGAAAATGATAATTCAAGCAGTACGAATGTGAATAAGATATTAATAGAATGATTCGAAGGATTCCTGATTTTCTCGAACTAGGATAGGCTCATTTTTCCCAAAATATAGTGAAACAATTTTTGGAGTATTTATTTCGATGCCTAATTCGTCATCATGTCGATTACTTTTACGAAAGCCCTTTTTCCTTAATTAATCCCTCTGTTCCTTCTCCTCTTCGTGTCTATGTTGATTTACCCTTATCTTTTTTTCTCTATGCTGAACCCTTTTTCACTGCTCACCGTCTATTGAATCTTCAACAAACACCTCCAGCCGTATGGTCCCTTTTCTCCAAGTTACAAGTCAGTTTACAAGCCCTTGCAAACGGAAGACACTGAGCCTGCTGATGGTAATAAATGGCGCGGCACTTGTTACTGAGTGTCAAAATATGAGAATTGATTCAGAGGACTCGACAATTCGACTTACTGCTTTGTGGCTTCATTTAAAAAAGTTCAAAATCATCGCTCTTCTTCTTTCCAAACGGATCATACCCCAGTAAGTACTCGTATCTTTCTTGAGGGTAGTATAAACCGGGAGTAGATGCATTACCTCTTCATCAGAAACATCTTCGTAGCTTAAACAATTCATCTGCTCGGCATCCATCAAGCATCTTACACGCCATGCTCTGCCGCTTCCAGGATAGGGAAAATATTCCCCTCCTAATTGAATCATGGCTTTAAAATGTGTTGCCCTATCGTGCTGGAGGTAGGCTTTGCTGGCGATAACCTGTAACCTTCGTCTCACGCAATTCGGATGTTCACGACCATTCGTTTGGTAGCTTTCAGAAATATCGTATGGCATTTCGAAGCATATTTTGAAATATTGTCGGGACCTTCGACGGGGTGTGCAGTGCTGGAGGAGTCCATTGTCAGGGGGAGAGCGGGGTGCCGCCCTCTGCGACTCCACTCCGCGCGCTCGCTCTTCCTCTTGGAAATCACGGCGGGGGAGCAGGGTAGGCGAGGTGAGGGGAAGGGGGGAAGGACGGGACGGGGGCACATCATCGCTTAGACCACTTGAGCGGGTGAGGGAGGGGGGTTATGTGGTTCGCCGGGGGGGGGGTTGCGAGGTCGGGCCGCCGGCACCCACTTCCGCCCCCCTCATTGCTTGCTGGGGCCTCCGCCGCCCAGGCCTGCTCGCCCCGCGGCGTAATCGGCGTCCCCTTTCTGGACGGACGTCAATCAATGTCCGGAACCCCTGGGCTGTCCCCCTTCGCCGAGAGAGGGTGCGCCGCCCCTCCGCCTCTTTGAATCACGCGCCGCACCGAGTCTTGAGATTTCTTTCTGAATTTCGGATGGAACCTCCTGAATGTAAAAGATATAGATAGATTTCAACGGGGGAAGGATTTTTTCCGGGCACGAACAGTTTTTGGATCCGTAAATGAAAAATGTAATCCCAAATATTTTACACTCTTTTCGACATTTTGGAATTAGGCAATGGTGCGTAAAACGTATATTATTTGAAATTCCCACACTCCATATTTGCAAATGTGAGAATTTAAAGATGAAAAAAATAATATGCTCGCGCCGGGATTATTGAAATTAATCGGTTATACGAATGACTTGTCAAGTGTGAAATTCTCACACTTGTGTGCAAATTAGTTAATGATTAAAATGTCTGTTAATCCATTTCCACAGTTTCTTTAAATTTCTTATAATTTACGATGAAATAAACGTAACTGCCATTTTTGGTCACCATCTTTCACTCCAATGTCATCAGAAGTCATGGGTTTACGGGTATCCCTGATAAGCACGGTAAGAGCGTCTCAAGCACTGACCTCATATTTTGTTGTGCGTGTGGAGAGTCACGAAGTATTTCAATCATCACAAAAAAAATAACACGAGTCCACAACGATCATGATCGTTGTTAGATCCATCGCTAGCTTAGTCGACACACTGGGCTGACTCCTATCCTTGCATCCTTATTTCCTCCTTTAAGATCACCACTTTAACCGTAATTTTCCCTGACTGAACGTTTGCATTAGTTCTAGTAAGTACAAGGAAATCGTTAGAAATCTTCACGCTTCGGGGTCTACAAAGAGGAATCAAGGAGTGGGACTGAGGCGAAGAGTTGGTTCCTCTGTCCTTCGCCACAGCACGTCAGCATGACCTTACACGGTGGCTCGACGGTTTAAACTCGTGAATTAAGTGAGTTATTAAATAAATAAAATCTATGTGAACATAAAATGAACTATTTGTCAGAATATTCACGAAAGTACCAATGTTCGTCGACAACTGTACAGAGTTGATTGCCGTCTCTGAAGTTTTTAGTGCTGTCTTCAGCTCCTTGTAGAAAAATGAAAATAAACAGCATCTGGCAATAGTCTCGCCATTTTTAAGCAATTACAACCGAGAATACGTCTAGAAATAGAATTCCTTCAACTAAATGTGGGACTCATCATGATATAGGTTTTCTTTGCGGTTGAAATTAATAATGGAGTTTCCCCAATCTCTCGCTAAAGATCATTTTAGCCTCCTTTCATTCAGTACATCGAAAACGGGTAAGGTAATGAGACAGGTAAGAAAATAGATTTTTTCTCTGTTAAATTTATTTTTATAGCACTTAACTCTCTCATAGCTGAACTTAATATCATCCGTAATGTGCATCCACCAGGACATCACCCTTGGGAAAGATGTTTTAAATAATCAACGAAATCCTAGAAAAGGTGCCGTGAATTTGCGAGTGACTGTCGACAAACATGTACAGCAACGCTCATTCCATTACATTTACGTACACCAGCGCACTGATCGATTGAACCCATCAACGCTGCCTGGTGTGATATTACGTGCAAAGGATTCTTCACATTTTGCCGTCCGATTCACTATTGCGGCCATAATTATTAATTTTTATTTTTATTGCATACGTTGCTACGTATTATTGCATCGATCGACATCCTATAATATACGCTGTAATTAAACTTAAAGTGTTCAAGTTGATAGAGATCGAGGTGGTGCGTTGGCTAATGTACTAGCTTCCCACTCAGAGGGCCCGGGCTCGAAATCTGCTGGTGGATGGATTTTTAAATGGTATCCCGTTCCCTACTTGGGCTGCTAGCACCCAAGTGAGTACGCCGTCTATCGGATGGGGCGTTACGCTGCGGTTCCGTTGGTGCTTTTCATTAAAAGTTGGCTAATGCCGACACCAGATTTTGCTACACCCTTTCTCCATTCCCATGGATCCCTAATGGCGCAGATGACCTTAGCTGTCGGTCGCCTCACCTGGTAACAACAACCACTGCTTCAAATTGCTTATTATCAAGCTCTTTAGTTTCTGACCAATTCACATCTGCAATAATGTTGCTGTTTTTCTGCAAAAAAGAAATTCATCTATACATTCCCGTTCATTCGTAATGCGTATAAATGTGAAATTTATGAACTGCTTTCTTTTATCTTTCAGGCTAATTGAAAGCCATCTGGGAGCCGAGGAATGCTAATCTGAACCCAATCTTCAGTCTACAGGAAGAGTAGCCGTAAACGGAGAGTTAACTCTCCGAGGGAAGCCTGCGGGAGATATCCAAATTTGACATAAAACGTTATGCGTAATTTGACTACGTGCTACAGCTGGTATTTCAGGGTCTCTCTGCGGTATTTTTTTTGGGCGAATGGGCATTTAAACGGATGAGATGGAGAAACCTACCCTTCTTTGTCCTAAAATCCGAGGGGCAAGTAAAATCCTGGGTTTATTTGGAGTACCTTGGAATTATATACGAGCGTAATCTTCTCGGCCTTGAGCTGATACAAAAGCGTCACACAGGATTAAGCCGGGTTTTCACAATTTTAGAGTTGTATATATTCGACCCGAAAATGTTATTTTCGTTCAGTTTTCATTGCTGTGAACATAAAGTAAATTCAATCTGTGCATACTAAGGAGAGGCATGCGATTTTCACCACATTGAAAGAGATTTCATTTATATTTCACACTTTCCATCCCATTGAACTCGAAATGGCAAGAAAAAGCAGGAAAAGGCTGTTATCATCGGATTATGAAGAGACGGCAGCCTTATTATGCAGTAATCGGAAGGATTCTCGTCAGTTTAAAGTGATAGTGAATATTAGGTTCATGGCCGATCGGAAATTGACATGAAGTACGCAGGTGAAAATAAAGATGACGATGAAGTAAATAGCCTGCAAAGACGAATAACGTTGAGCGTCGTTAGAATTTCAATTACATTTGTGGACCTCCAGGGAAGTAGAAAAATTTGAGTGACATTGTAAGTATTTTTGAATAGTTTTGAATCATAATTTGTTAAAAACATCGTATTTGAAATAAATAGATATGTTGCCCAATAATTTCACATATATAGAATGTTATCACCTAACTCCAAACTAAAAATCTGGAAACACTGATAGAG
Source organism: Hetaerina americana (assembly GCF_022747635.1). Taxonomy (NCBI): domain Eukaryota; kingdom Metazoa; phylum Arthropoda; class Insecta; order Odonata; family Calopterygidae; genus Hetaerina; species Hetaerina americana. The sequence continues at coordinate 16,210,022 of NW_027286292.1, forward strand.
GAAGACATGTTCATAACTTAAATCTTGATTATGCAAAAGGTCACTGTTAGAAGCCCACAACCTAGTCATATTTTAGCAAAAGAAAAATCAAATCGACTCTAGGATTTGGTGATGCCGTAGCAAAAGATAAGTTCAAAATTCTTAGCAAATTTCCCCATTTTACAGAGTTAACGGAATTAGGGATGTATGGCAAGGAGTGCCAGAGCTACAATGATGTTTGCAGCAATTTCTCACAGAGACAATAAATTTCGGAATCTGTATTTACTAAGCAGGAATATATCTATTGATCAGCCCTCGACACTATGAAATTGTTGATTATCCTTCAATCATGCATTTCCCTGAATTCATCAAAATATAGCATCAACTCCTTCACACATCCTTCTACATTCACAGAACACCCTTCTACGAGCACATTCACAAATCACTCCCCAAGCCGCCGCAAGGGAACGCGCTGGGTGTCAAGAGACCACCTGTAAAAATAGAATGTAACAACATGCAAAACAAACAAAATACTGTATTGCTCACAAAAGCAGATGAATGTATTCATGAAAACCATTAAGAAGGCAAAGAAAGCTACAGTCAAATTTTAAAAAGAGTTTAAAAAGTGACGATATAGTTTATATGAATACATCCAAACAGCAACTAAAACAATGTCGTAGTAAGACGAAAAGTATTATGAGCACAGCACTACACTCTTTTAAATCTAAAATACTAAGCGAATATCTTGAGGAAAATCCAAAGTCATTCTGGTCCTATGTTAGGGAAATACAGGGTAAACGTCCAACTGTTCATTCTTTGAAAACGGAAAATGGAGAAATCATTACAGATAGCGTGAAAAAGGCAAATATTTTAAACCATTTTTTCCAGAGTGTCTGCAATAAAAACACAAACGCACCAAACGATCCTCCACACCCACCCGGGGAACACATGAGCGATCTTACACCGACCAAGCAGGGAATAGTACATCTGCTCCGTAGTATCAAAGCACACAAGGCACCTGGTCCGGAAGAAATACCTGCTAGAATATTAAAGGAATTAGCAGAGGACATTGCCCCATTTTTACATATTGTTTTTCTAAAATCGTTAGAAGAAGGCTCAGTGCCTCAAGACTGGAAGCTAGCCCATATAACTCCCATCTATAAAGGCGGCGATAGGAATAAACCAACCAATTACCGACCCATTTCTTTAACATCGATCTCTTGTAAAATATTGGAACACATTATTGTGACTAACATTATGAGATTTCTTGATAGTAGGAAAATACTAATCCACAACCAGCACGGATTTAGGAAAAGCAGATCTTGCGAAACACAACTTGGTCTCTTCATTCACGATATACTTAGATCGGGAGAAAACAACACACAAGTCGATGCAGTATTCCTGGATTTCAAAAAAGCCTTCGACAAAGTCCCACACAATAAATTGTTACATAAACTTAAATACTATGGGATCAACGAGAAAATAATTAATTAGATTCGAGACTTCTTGTCAAACCGCAAACAAATAGTAGTCATAGATGGGTTGTGCTCAACGGATAGAGATGTAACTTCGGGCGTCCCCCAGGGAAGTGTAATAGGGCCTCTTCTGTTCTTAATATACATTAATGATTTAAGCACACACGTTGGTAGCAATCTGAGGTTATTTGCTGACGACACGGTGGTGTACAGGGAAATAAGGAGCCAACTAGATCGCGAGCTACTCTCTAGAGACTTAGACAATATCTCGGAATGGTGCAATAAATGGGGATTAACACTTAATATAGATAAATGCGCAGTTTTGAAATTTTGGAATAAAGGAAGCGAGGAACAGGATATAAACTACAAAATAGAGGGTTCAGTATTGACTACGGCAAATCAAGTTAAATATTTGGGAGTTGTTCTAACACCACGCCTTTCATGGGGAGCACATATCAGGACAATATGCGGATCAGCTTTAAAGAAACTTGGCTTCATAAAACGGGTGGTGGGGAAATGTAATGAAAACGTTAAAGAGAGGTGTTATTTTGCTCTAGTTAGACCTCATTTGGAATATGCCGCAAGTATTTGGGATCCGTGGGAGAAAATTTGGCAAGAAGAATTAGATAAAATCCAGAAAAAATCCGCTAGATTCGTTAAAAACTGTTATGATAAGAACACAAGTGTGTCAGATCTCTTAGGGGATTTAGGGTGGGAACCACTTGAAGTGCGGAGAGAACAAGCGAGGCTTAGACTTTTAGAAAGGTTCAGAACAAACGAGTTTAACTATGACACTGAAGGAATTATAATGGCCCCACACTACTTAGGTAGATCAGACCACAAAGATAAACTAAGGGAGATAGATTCCAGGACAGATAGGTACAAATACTCATTCTTTCCCCGAACAATCAGAAATCATAATAGCAAGAAACCGAAGTCACTTTAGAAATATTAAAAACGTTGAATTTACAAGTCGGAACAAAACTAAACACTATAGAGATGTTAGGTATACTTTCAGGTGCATGTGTATGTTAGTTGGTAGTTTGAGTGTTTGCATGTGTGTGGGGTGTAAGTGTTCATGCATGAATGTATGCCATGTTTTTTTTATATATGATTTTGTCGTTATTGCATGCGGTTTCTTTTTTCTTCTTCTTTTCTAAATTACGGGTGGTGTCCTAGCACCCCCCGCCACACGCCCTTGCGGCGGCTTGCGGGGTATTAAGTAGATGTAGATGTAGATGTTGAAAACTTATTTTAATTTACACATATACAAATATATATACAAACAACTAATACAAACAATCACATACACCAACGAATGCACTACATGTCTAAGCAGCGTTTAATCTTGTCCTCGCATTTAATTCAAGTTTTTTGCCCTTTCGATTATCACTTAGATTTCTTACATTTATGATTACTGATTGTCCGAGGAAAGAAAGAATATTTATATCCGTACTAGAGTCTATCACCCTTGTCTTATCTTTGTGGTATAACCTACTCAAATAGTGTAGGGCCATAATAATTCACTTTGAGTCATAGTTTAACTTGCTTTCTCTCAACCTTGCTGAAAGTCTCGCTTGTTCTCTTCGCGTCTCAAGCGTCCCCCGGCCTAATTCTCCTAAAACGCCGGCTCGTCATCTTATCGTTACAATGTTTGACGAATCTAGCGGATTTTCTGGGTACTTATGCAATTCTCTTATCATACACTCCCTAATCTATTTATTTAATAATACAACCGAGTTGTTCGCAAACAATCTTAAGGTTGCTACTAGTGCGGAGCTTAAGTCAGGGCATAAATAGTTAAGAATAGAAGCGGCCGTATTATATTTCACTAAGGGTCGCCCGAAGTTATATCTACCTTTGTTGAGCATCGATGAATACTATTTGTTTGCGATACAACAAAAAGTTGCTAATCCAATAGCACTATCTTGCAATTGAATTAGCGACTTTAGTACCATTGGGCTGCTACAAAAAATGTAGTAAGTATAAAAAATAAACTTAAATGTCTTTAATGATATTTAAGTTTGTTTTTTCATGCTAGATGTATGCCACACTAAATAATTTTAATGTTAATGCCATATCAGATTATCACTTTCTCATTGATACAATAGCGTTTTATTGTGTTTAGCAGTTTTCTGTGGGGTACTTTATTGAAGGCTTTTTGTAAAAACGCCAGCATATCCGAATTCAAACGTGCATTTACCTATTCAGGTAAGAATATTGATGAATTGCATCCAAAGAAACTCTAATTAGATGTTTCTCGAAGGTTATCAGAGTAAAGCTAAGATTTCTTGCATCTGGTTTTACGGCGACGTAGACCGCACATTCAATCAAGCCGGCGCGCCGTTTACCGCCGCAGGTTGCGGCGCCGTAAAATTTGTCCATCTGTCAACCAGTGTTAGCCGATGTGTTAGCCTTTCAACCAGTCTTAGCCTTTTTGACGTTTTTGGCTGATTTTTTAAATAAATAGACTCTTCAGTGAAGCGAAGATCATCACTTGCTGTTTATGATTTGCTCATGGCGCATCAATGCCCTTGATCAATAATTAGGTACATAGTCTTGACTTCCACCAGGCATATGCGCGAAGTAATGCCAATACGTCAAACTGACCTATCACATTAATAAATAAAAAGTTTCGGTCCTTGAAAATCGTGGATCGCCGTGATCAATTAAATTTCCAACTGGACAAATAAAAGATAAATAATCTATACAAAATACATTATCAATTTCTTATATGTCTGTATGAATATAATATCTGCGTCCCCTCTCCTTTTATTTGATCAAATGGGTATTTCTCCCATGGGCGTTGTCTTTCACATGGGGTTAATGAAAACGCGATCTAATTATACGGAAGGAGTGGTGATTTTGACAAGGTAAACGATACAGTTTTACTGCTTGTATTTTCATCCGTACTTTACCCAATACAATAATATTTCTATTAATGTTCAAGGAATAAAAGTTATTTTTCCATTATTGCTGCTTAATTTAAGGGGACACGTCGTGAATGATTTTAATATTTAGAAAATGTTCTTCAACCAATCTTCCTCAAACGGGTAACCTGTAAGATGTTAATTGTTATGGTTTTTTCCAAAAAATTTTAGTATATTAAATAACACGGATACTAAAAGACAATTCAATAATAAACAATTTTTGTATTTACTTCACAAAAAAACTGAAAATACATTTGAAATTAGGATACCTACCGACCATGAGAGATTTCAAGAAATTAGGAGTGTCTTATACATTCTCTAATATTTGTTTAATCGGCACTCTCACACTGGTGGGTAAAATATCCACACAACGCTTGATATCTAAACCTGTTTCAATCATCTTCTAATCGATTATATCAATACATAATCTTAGCCCATTAACGGAAAAAGGTTTTTTGCCAATTTTATGAAATTGTGTGTTCAAAATGAATGTACCTTTCTTTCTGGTTTCTGTGAATCCTCAGTTCTTATATATATATAGCAACGGCACTTTGCTCTACAGAAGAGAAACAACTGGACTTTCAGCATCAATTAAAATAAAAAATATTATTTTCTCACTGGTATTTTTATAAACGACTGGTTTTATCGCTAGGGTGACATCATAAGGTCTAAAATGTTTTAATTCCTGACCAAATGATACCCTGACCGATATTTTTTTTTATTCTTCGGAATGTTTACCCCATTGATTATTGATATTGTTTTTTCATCAAATTTAATTGTTAACTTGTAAAAACCGTTTGAGGAAATGGAGATAAATTTCAGTACTCGTATCATCCGCAGGATAGCTATTGATCGGTTCAATTATTATTAAAATATGCCCTCTAAATGTCTTATAAGAATTTTAATAATATTTCCTTTGTTTAATTTTAAATAAAGTTTTCTTTGTTAAATTTTCTACAGTCAGATTAAATTATTTGTTGCATCATATTGTCAAGGACCCCTCCCCGTACTACAACCTTGACGTGGTGGAAGGGCTTGTGCGTTCCGATGACCCCTAGAGCTGTGCTGGCGGGAGTAATAATAATTCTCCCGGTAGGGTCACCCATGCCAGATAGGTCGAAGGTTAGGAGCCAGACGAAAGGTAGTCCACGCAGCGTCTGTTCCTCAGTGAGGCGGCTGCAATGGTTCCTGACCCCAGTGGGGCGGCCAGTAAGTGATGGTGTCACGTTAAAAACACTATTGAGGAAGGCAACGGGAAACCACCTCCATTATCATTCCTAAGACATAATGATAGACACTACAGAGAATATGAGTCCTGTCAACTACGAGGCTCGGCCCAATCGGACGTGTGTCGTGCCCGGCAGCGGGGGAAGCAAGGCTTCCGCGGTCGTCATCCCACGAAACCCTTGCAAGGGAAAACCAGCAGCAGCAGGACAGAAGACGCAGGAGAAGAAGACCAAATTAGTTAGAATAGGAACGTGGAATGTTAGGACAATGTTGAGGACAGGAAAACAAGAGAATATTAAGAGAGAGAGATGGAAAGGGGAAGTATAGATATTTTAGGTCTATGCGAGGTGAGATGGAAGGATAGCGGGGATTACTGGAGTGATAGTTATAGAATAATATACAGCGGCGGGGCAAGAGTCAACAAGGGGTTGCCATTATATTAAATAAAAAGGTAGGAAGAAGTGTAGCCAACATAGAACAAGTAACGGAGAGAATTATACTAGTAGAGATAAAAGCAGAACCAACGAACTTGGTTATTATTCAGGTATACATGCCACCGAGCAACCATACGGAGGAAGAGGTCGATAGGATATACGATCCATTAGAGGACATGATCGCGGGTGTTCCTTCAGGGAAACATTTGATAGAATTGGGGGATTGGAATGCGACGGTAGGCGAAGGAAGAGATGGTGATGAGGTGGGGGACTACGGTTTAGGCATGAGGAATGACCGCGGGGAGAAGGCAGTAGTGTTCTGCAGGAGACAGGGGTTAGTCATCACCAACACTTGGTTAAGACACCACAAAAGACGCAAGTATACATGGAAAATGCCAGGTGACTCAGGAAGGTATCAGCTAGATTATATTTTGGGTAGACACAGGTTTAGGAACAGTGTGATAAATTCGCACAGCTTCCCGGGAGCGGATATGGACTCTGACTATGAACGGCGGGTTAGAAAATGGAATGTAGAAGCATTAAATAGATTGAAAAGGAAGGAGTACCAACAGGCTGTAGAGGAAATCATGGAGAATGGTAAAGAGCTAAGTACTATCGAAGAAAAATGGGAAAGTATCAAGAAACGGTTATCGAAAGACGCAAAAGACACTATAGGAGTCTTCAATAGGAAAAGAATTAGGAAATCATAAGAAAGATGGGTGAGATAAACAAATTGAAGAAGTAAAATAAAGTCAGGTACAAACAAGTACAAAGAGTTAAATAAGAAATTGAGACGGGTAATAAATAGATCAGAAGAAGCGTGGTTGAAGAGGCAGTGCGAGGATATGGGAAGTTTGCAGAGGAAGGGTGAAATTGGTGCGTTGTACAGAAAAGTTAAATATATACCTGGAAGTAAGAAGGGAAGATCTAAGCTAACGGTTAGAGATAATTTGGGTAAGATAATAGTTGGAACAGAAAAGATCCAAGAGAGATGAAAGGAATATATAGAAGTTCTGTGTGGTGACGGAATTGGGCCTTCAAGGTTAGACATAGAAACATCATGTGACGTAGATAAAGATAGCTTAGGTCCAGACATACTCGAAGATGAGATAAAAAGGGCATTGGGGGAGATGAAATCAAAAAAGGCCGTGAAGGTAGACAACATTCCTGAGGAAATACTAAAATGTTAAGGAATATGCTGCAGAAAGAGTATACAGTGGCATCTATGAGGAAGGAATCTGACCGGAAGACTTCGTGAGATAAGTGTTTATTCCTATTCCGACAAAGGTAAACACTGCATCATGTGAGGACTACAAAACAATAAATTTAATTTCCCACGCAACTCAAGTGGTTCTCAGAATTATCAGCAAAGGGATAGTGAGTAGGGCAAATGATTACTTAGGGGATGATCAGTTTGGGCTCAAGAAGGGGTGAGGCACGCGTGATGCAATTGCAGTAGTGAGGTCACTAATCTAGACGAGTGTAGAATATAATCAGGATATATTTTCTTGTTTCGTAAATTTCGGAAAGGTTTTGATAGAGTGTATTGGGGAAAACTAATGAGTATATTGCAGAAAATAGGAATGGATTGGACGCTAGGGGGCTAATCCGCAGCATGTACATGTCTCAGACTGCTCAGGTGCGAGCGGGGAACAGGGAGTCCGGAGGAGCAGTGTTAGGAAGAGGTTTAAAGGAGGGTTGTCCATTATCACTTTTGCTGTTCTACGTATATTTGGATGAGAAGATGAAAGAGGCATGGAAATAGCTGAAGATAAAGGAATAAAATAGATGGAATGAAAGTCAGTGGGGAATTTATTACATCAGTTAGTTTCGCTGATGACCAAGCTCTAGTTTGTCAGACAGACGAAGGGTTGCAAGCAGTACAGAGTGCATTGGAAATTCAGTGTGATAGAGGTGGGTTAAGAAACAATAGAAATGTAAAAGATTATGCGGATTTCCAGAAAGAGATAGACTGTGTTAAATGTTAAAATAGGAGGGCAAAAACTAGAGCAGGTAGAACAGTTTACGCATCTCGGAAGATTTGTGGATCAAAATGGTCAAAGCAGTTGGGGAATAATGAGGAGAATTGCACTCGGCAAAGAGGCTTTCACAAGGAAGGAATTGATGACTGGGATGTTGAAAAAGTTTGAAAAGGCTCGTTTAAACTTTTACATAGAGCGTAGTTATTTACGACGCGGAAACGCTGTCTTGGAAGCAGTATGATAGGCGTAAATTAGAGACTTTTAGATGTGGGTTTGCAGAATGATGGAGAAGGTGCAGTGGAGGGAAGGGAAAACTAATGAGGAAGTGAGTATGGTGAGGGAGGAGAGGGTATTTTTGCGATACTCGTATCACAAGGAGGGAGGAAAAATTGATGGGAAGCATATTGATTGGCAGTGGGATTGATTGGCAGGACTATGATGGATAGGATAATATTAGGCAAACGAGGAAAGCGTAGAAATATTATAGGGATAGTGGACGGAATGAAAGGAGAAAGAAAGTATACAGAGATCAAGAGGGTCTTGTTGCAGAGTTAGATTTTGAGTATTGTTTTGTTAGGAGATACAAAATATTTATTTGTTAGTTTTTCAATCCAAAACCTAACTTCAACGGTAGATTACCTAGTAATGTACGATGTGTGTGTGTGTGTGTATATATATATATATATATATATATATATATATATATATATATATATATATATATATATATATATATATATACATACATACATACAGGGTCGCACCCAAAAGTGGTGGGACTGATTTTTTTACAAGAATTTTATTGACGATATACTTACATCGACTTAATAATCTTCAAAGTATGCTCATTGAGCTGCTACACACTTAGTATAACGTTGCTCCCATTCCCCGTACGCCCGCTGGAAATTTTCTTTGGGGATGCCGTTGATGACCCTCGTCGAAGCCTCTTGAACGGCCTTTATCGAGTCAAAACGTCGTCCCTTGAGCTGTCTTATCATCAGGGGTAAGAAGAAGAAGTCCGGTGGTGCCAGATCGGGAGAATAGGGCGGGTGCGGCAACGTGGCAACGCCGTATTTGGCCAGGAGCTGTCTGACGACGAGCGCGCCATGGCAGAATTTTCGGCACCATCTTGGCGCACACCTTGCGCATGGCCAAATCCTGTGAAATAATGCGTTGGACGTTGGATGCAGACAGACCCAACTGGTCTGCAATTTCTTCACTGGTTAAGCGTCGGTCTGTGTTCAGCAGTGTCCTCACTCTGTCCACATTCGTGTCGGTTCTTGCCGTCGACGGCCGTCCGGAGCGATGGTCGTCTTCTACGAGCTCCCTACCCTCTTTAAACAACTTGTGCCACTCAAATACTGTGGAACGGCTTAAGGCAGTGTCCCCATAAGCCTGCTTGATCATATCGAGGGTCTCAGTTGCCGTCTTCCCGAGTTTCGCACAAAACTTCACGGAATAACGTTGCTCTGAATTCAGATTCATTTTGTTTTTCGACGCGGACAAAAAACTTGCTTCACTAAAAACGGTGTCCTCACTCAACGACAGCCCGCAGGCGACTGAGGTTGGTGTTGGTCTGTTGCTATGAGCCCCCTCCACCCTACCCTGTCAGGCAGACCCCCCTCCGCCGCTCCGTTCACGCCAGAGAAAATCAGTCCTACCACTTTTGGGTGCGACCCTGTATATACGTATATACATACATCGTACATTACTAGGTACTACAAATGCATATACTTGGGTCGCGGTAGTCCAGGGGTAGAGCGTTGGACTACTGACCGTAGGGTCCCGGATTCCCGGGCAAGTCTCTGGGTATCTACAGCTTCACCCAAGCTATGTGATTTTTCGGGTACCAGATCTTCCTGGGAAACCATAACCAGCACAGGGAAAGGAACTGGCCCCCCTATCCTGATGTGTGAATTTCACACGCCGCCGGGCTTAGTACTGGGTGAACCTTAACATCATCACCCACCAAACCGAACTTCGGGACTGTGTTTATGGTTTATATATATATATAAACCATAAACACAGTAATCAACCCAACCCAAATCCCAATCAACCCAAATATAAGTATATCTCCATATATATCATTATATTTGGGAAAAGTGTCATTTTAGAATGCTTCCTTTAGTTTTTGTGTTACTTCGTTTGTCTTACTACAGCAGAGTTTATTACAGAACTTGATACAGATGCGCTGTTTCTTCATTTTGGTTATCACAAAATCGCTAACAAAAACAGACACAACAAAGAAAAACTGATCATCAGCAACAAAAGCGTCCTTTTACAATGAATGCGCTTGCATGCTGGCTCACAAGGAATGCATTTAATGCCAATTTGTGACATTTGACAGCATCTTGGCCAGTTAGCGCGCGTGATTTAATTTTCAGGAACTATCGAGTAGCACATCGTATACGCAGATGAAATTCAATAAAGCATACAAAAACGGGATATATTCACGTGTTTGAAAATGCTCTTTCAGACCATCGTGATCTTATTTTAATTGATTCAATTGGAAATGAGAAGAGCGGGGCTAAGGAACTTCTCACCACAATCCACCCCATTAATCTCGGGGAAGAGGGTGCTCGGCATGATGCTCTCGAGCAATTGGAAATCTGTTTGCACAATAAACACGGAAATTTAACCGTTGAATGCATGGCCCTTTCTCACTCCCCCATCTCAAGCATTCGACTGCGCGCTTGCCCCGAGTCCGTCACTCCTCCCACTTCACCCCTGTCACCCCCCCCCCCACCATCCACACTTCCATCCGACATCTATTAGTGCATACACATAGCTGCTAGACGTAAGTTTTGTTTCACATACCTTCGTTCCCTCACTGCTGAAATATATTGCCCATCAATTTCATCAGTTCATTACGTGTGTAAAAAAGATGAAAATATTTGCAATGAATACATTCTTTTCCAATAGGGATTTTCCGTTTCCAAATTAGGTGGAATGTAAATTATTTTGTAATTTACCCTTCCGCTATTTATAGAGACTCTATCGCTAATATTTTTCGTAAAAATTGATCTTGTTTCGGAGCTCCCTCTTCAAGTCCAAATACAGATGAATTTTTTTGGTTTATGTAAAATTCATAGCCATTGAAAGAGCGGGGATTAATTTGTTTGCTGGGGACAAATCATGTCAATGTAGTGCTTAGCAGGGAATTATATATTTTTGGATAAATAGAATCAATACCTCCGAAAGTAACATCGGCTAGGCCAGATTCGGATATATTTTCTGGAAAATTTTAGATCGAATTTTTGAGAAAAACCACCAATTTAAAAAATCTCCTTTTTGTATACATTTGGTAGAAAATATTTAACTTTGAATTAAGATTTTAATTCAATGGCTTCAATGAGGTCCTGTTTTGGTGCTACCTTAGCTACATTGGTGGACATCCACACCCCCTTGGCTGTCTTTCTCTTGGCACGCGTGCTATTGGCATCCACTCACACACATACACATATTACTCCGAACAATGGAGATTAAGAAATGCAGATTTTATAATTAATTTGTAAAAATTAATATTGACCTTCCTGTGCCTAACAGTATCAGCTGACCAGCTGCGATGTACAGGTACGGAACAAAAAGCGTTATATTATTCTTCACTTTATAAATTTAGATTCGAAGGTTACATGTACGTGGAAACGGACAAACATATGGGTATCAATTCTGATCTTAGTTCACAGATACGCTAAAGTAGGATTATTTGCTGTGTCAACAATTAATATTTGAACTGGTGAAACAAGCGATATCGTATCAGCCGCAAAAATGAAATCTAGAGTAATTTCTCAAATAAAAATTTACCTATCTTATTCTCAACGATAAATCCTGTTAAAAAGTATTACGTAAATCTATTTCCATTGCCTGGACCCTTTATTTTTTCCAATGCATTATACATAAGCATTGTGATTTAAATGAATATAGTATTTATTTTCTATTGTTTTATCAAATAAAAATGTTATAAATATAAACCTTTTAAACATAATAATTATATTGATATAAAATGCACAAATTTATTACCTGCAAGCGACTGTCAAGTTTTTGGGATTTGCTTTTGTCCAATAAGGTCGATATAATTTTAAAGCGGTTGTCAACCCAGGAAAATTCTTTAAATTATGCGTGGTGTTTCATTTATTCGCCATTTTGGAGTCGTTGCTTAAAACATGAAAATTCATAAAAAAGGGAGAAGATTTTCGTGTTTTTTATCTCAATGGCAACGCTATGGGGCATGCTACCTTAATGCAAAATATTTTTCATGGTATGAACAGCTTATTGAAACTTCTGGTGCAAATCAAAAGTAACAGTGACAGCAGAAACGCAGAAGCCGCAGAAATTGACAGAATGAGTTGAAATAAGAACTTGGAATGTCAGGACAATGATGAAGGCAGAAAAATTGGAGATAAAAAGTGAGAGATGAAGAGAGGAAATATAGATTCTTTATGGCTGTGTGAGATGAGATGGAAGGATAGCGGTAATTACTGCAGAGATAGTGATGGAGTGGTATACATTAGAGGGGAAGGGAGTCAGCAAGTGGTGTCTGTCACACTGAAGAAAAGATCGGTAAAGGTGTTGTAAACATAGAGCAAGCGACTGCTAGATTATTATGCGTAGAAGTAAAAGCGGAGCCAACGAACTTGGTCATTAATTAATTAAAAATTGGCAATTTACCACAAAATTAAATTTATTAATGCGACCGGTTGCAATGTAACTACATCAAACCGGTCGTTTTAATAAATTTTATTCTGTGGAAAATTTCCAATGTTTAATTAATTATGACATTCCACCATATCACGCCTGAAACGTCTCTTTTTATTGAACTTTGCCATTGTTCAGGTATAACATACCGGCCACCATGGAGGAGGAAGAATTAGATAGGGTTTACCATCAGTTAAAGGAAATTATCGTGCGTGTTTCTTGAGGGAAGCATTTGATATTGATGGGAGAATGGAATACGACGGTAGACGAAGGAAGAGATGGTAGAGAGGTGAGGTCTACGGTTTAGGAACAAGGAGTGACCGCTAGGATGAAGCAATTGAATTCTGCAGGAGACAGATTAATTATAACCAACACTTGTTTAATACACCACAAAAGAGGTAGATTATATATGTATAATCCTTGTTGCGCATATATTTAATTATGCCCCAAAAAATAAAAAGATTAACCAAAACAAAAACAACTCACTTCTGAGTGACTTTTCAGAGTGATTTCTTCAGAGTGACCCTTATTAACCTGATGAAGGTGCGTTGGACCACGGAAATATTAAACTGATTTTTCTTGGTTTTGGTAAATCTTTTTAACTTTGCTTTGATTAAATGAACGCCACAATGTTGCCATCTGTACAATATAGGTACAGGTACGTGGAACTCGTATATTGTACAGATGGTAACTCGTATGGTATGGCGTGGTAAGTTCGAGGAACTTGTACTTTTATATATTAGAGGAACAAAATATTTTGCTTCGTTTTGCAAGCTACGTTGTGTAACTCTTTGATTATAATAGTAAATTTATGTTAGTAGTGAACATCCAATCAACATCTGCATGTCTTCACTAAAGGGACATTTATACATCTACATAATACCCCGCAAGCCGCCGCAAGGGCGTGTGGCAGGGGGTTATATTAACATTATTTGTAACGAATTGAGCATATTATATAAATTAATTGATAGAGAAGTTAAGATAATAACGTTTTGATGTGTCTGAGACTCCTATTATACCCTACCAATAGATAATGCATCACTTCATCAAGGTAAGGAAGCATTTTTTGTATTCCTGTCAATTTTGATGCCTCTGTCTTTTTTTTTATTTCGCAACCTTTCAAAAATTCATCCGAGCAGTGCTTTATTTGTTTTTTTCATTGTATTTCACTGCCGTTTTAGTTATCCAAGCTCGATCTATCCGGATGATCTCTAAGACAGTTTGCCGCCGGCTCTTAGAAAGCAGTTCATTGGTCAAGTATAAGGTCATTGCGCGTTCCCACGAGTGATAACAGATGATTTATGAAGGTGAAATGGATGAGAAGGTACACACATCAACTATAGTTAGTGATAACCAGCTCACATTAAGACTTTTTATTAAATGTTTGGACACCACCTAGGGCATTAATGCAGCGTCTGCCCCAAATTTAAGCAGAGTGATTATTCCCCCCGATGCCTACGGCTGGAGTGGGGCGATTTTTAGCGGGATAGGTAATGGGAGGTCTTTTAAAAGGAACGCGACCCGCTTTATTTGTCTGCGGGCCGTTGCAGTGCGCGGATGGCTGCTAGACTGGACCCCTGTTCGAAGGCTGCGTCATGAAATCATGATGTCACGGCCCATGGAGCAGCGATACGCGATGAAAATTGGTATTAAGCTTGGAAAATTGGGTTGCGAGACCATGACTATGGTTAAGGATACTTACGAAGTTGAAGAAATGCATCGGTTCATGGATTTCCACTTGTACAATGTGTTCCGAGAGGGTAAAGAGAAAATGTACGACAAAACGCCATGAACGTCCGTGAACGACACAGGACAACGGAAATATGCCAAATATAAGTGGCTGAGTTCACCTGCGTTTCAGAATTTCAGTAGAGGAGTGCAATACACGTAATGCGAAAGTCACAACGGATCGCATTCCTTCAGAAGATTTAGCCATAAGATAGATGTGTGCCGAGATGGTCCCCAAGGAGCAGTCTAAAGATCAGAAGGCTGCTCTTGTCAAAATATCGAGTGATTTCTTAGACCGCTGTGAAAGTGACCTACAGCCCCGATGTGTCACCGCCGGAATTCTTTGTTTTCCTAAGAATAAAAAGCCGCATGAAAGGCAACCATTTTGGAAAGCTGGATAAGGGTTAAGAGGCCGTGACGAGGTGTTTGAACGAGGTTCTCGTCGACGATTTTCGAAGTCTACTGTGACTGGCGGAGGCGCTGGCATCGATGTGTGATGCACTAGGGTACTGATATGAAGAATTTTATTAATTTGTACTTTGATCTGTGTTACATTTCTTTTTCCGGACTTATTCCGCTTATTGTTTGGGATAGGCCTACGAGGTAGCGCTTATGGAGAATACTGTCTTAGAATTCACACCAATCAATGATCAAATTGTGTTTCTACCCTGCAATGCCTCTTGTGGAGTCGTTCAGCTCATATACGCCCTCCCACACGGTTGGAGTTTTCAAAGGATCAGCTTGTTTTCGATGGAGTGGAACTAGCGCATTCGGTGTGGCGACAGATCGTATGGGGTATGCGGTGAAATTAGGGAAGTCTTACTTTTTCATTATGGCAATGGTACCTCTCGTAATCAATAAATACGGTAAGTATTGCTTCTCAGACGGTGAAAGAATGATTGTGGGTCATAGCGAGTTGTTTGTGGGTGTAAGTAGTTTCAATTCACCAAAGATTATTACCAGCGTTCATTCCTAGGTTGGAGACTATCTCCTTTCTTCGCATCGGTTTCCGATTCCACTTTTGTGTACCCACATCAAATAGAACGTGGTTACAATTCTCTTCAAAGAGGGTAAGTGAAGGAGTGCCTTCTTCGAATGATCAACGGTCTGACCGTCCAAAAATGCTCGACGCCTGGCGAAAATCGTTTTGATTCGACAGCCGGAGGAAATGTTGGTAATATGAATCCCGGCCGAGGCTAAATGGACTCACCTTCACTGCTATTGCTCATTTCACTACTGTTGACTCCTCTGAAAGCAATAGCTGGCACCAGACCATGATTTTGGGCGCGGCTCTGACCGACTTCAGTGATTTTATGAATTCGATGGGAATAGCTATGCATCCAGCAGAGAACACATGAGAATCTTGTTTATCTTCTATTAAACTACCTTATCGGAGGCTATGGTACATATTAATCTCAATCGAAGTTCAGCGTGTGATTGCTTCGCACCATTTGCTCGTGGTTAATTCTCGAGAGTAGGTGCAGCACCCGCGCCAGGAGAGGGAAGCAGTGGCTGCCCTCTAAGGAGGTTTGTTGGGCGCGGAATGCTCTCCTCTGACTTTTCAGTCGATGGAGAGATGTCTGCTTTGCAGCTGGTAGTTCGCGGAGATTTGCAAATTATGTGGCGAGATTTTTTTTTATTCCGGTAGCATCGGTTATAAGAGTTCGAGGTAGGGTGGTGAAAAAGAGGAGAGAAAGAAGATGATAGAAGGAGGGAAGGATTAGAAATGATGTACTAAATTTAAGGTGGTAGTGAGAACGATGTTAAGCTGAAAACTGGTTAACTATGGTGTGTATTTCAGTGTGTACTGTAGCGTTATTTGTTATTTTCATACCAGTATTTGGCAGAGCATCAAATTATAGTTGTACCAGAGCCCATAAAATGCTTATCTGGCTGGTGTAGTACTAACGCCGGTATGCATAAAATACAAAGATATTTCAATTGATAATATCTTTAGGGCTTCTTGTTTATTTTTATAATGGAGCTAATGGAGTTTTAGCCGAGTGAATTCTTCATTTTGTAACTGCCCAGATGGTTCAGGGTTCAAATTCATTATAATACGTTTGGATACTGCGAGGGTGGTCCCATGAGTAACCAGCCTGACCTAGAGATGACGGTAGTCGTTTGAAAAATATCAAAATTGAAAATTACGCAATCTATTGAGCATATGTTTCAAGTTTGAAGTCTCCACGCTGTATAGTATTTGTTTGGTAGCTATCAATGGTGAACGTTTTCAGAGTGTTTGTGAAAATGGAGAAAATTGGTCATCGTAATGTGATACAATACTTTTATTTGAAAAATCTCAGCCAAACCAATATAAAAGCTGAACTGGATTCTACTCTGGGTGAGTCAGCTCCTTCGTTAACAACAGTAAAATACCGGCTAGCAGAGTTAAAACGAGGCCGTACGAGCTGTCAATACGAGCATCGCATTGGTCGACCAAATGAGGTGACGACTCCAGAAATGGTGAAAAAAATCCACAAAGTACCCCTGCATGATCGTCGACTGAAAGTGCGCGGGATATCAGACATTGCAGGCATTTCAAAAAGAGCGATACATTATATATTTACTGAAAATTTGGATATGAGAAAGCTGTGTGCAAGATGGATCACACTCGAGCAAAACCAGTGCCGTGAAGATATTTCAATTGAGTGTTTAGAAATATTTCACAGCAACAAAGCAGAATGTTTGCACCAATTCATGACTTTGGATGAAACATGGGTCCATTACTTCACAACCGAGATAAAAGAACAATCAAAACAATGGATTCAAAACGGAAAACCGGCTCCAAAAAAAGCGAAGACCGTTTCATCCGCAGGCAAGGTCATGGCGTAGGTTTTTTAATGCACGTGGGATGATTTTCATTGACTATCTTGAAGAAGGAACACCTATAAACAGCGAGTATTATGCAAACTTATTGCAACATTTGAGCGAAGAACTCAGCCAAAAGTGGAAGTGCTAAGAAGAATGTGTTGTTTCATCAAGGGAATGCTCCAGCTTACAAATCCGTTATTGCAATGGCCAAAATTTATGAATTAAATTTGTTGTCTCAGGCGTAACTTTGTGGAATTTGCATAACATATTGAAATGTAATGAAAAATGTAATTCTCTTTTCTTCCCAGCTACATTGTAACCTTTTTACCCCTCCGACCTCCCTCTCTGACCAACCCCCCCCTCCTATGATCAGAAGGTATATATAGCCAGCGTGCTTCTATGAGGACCACCTGATGATGACGTTCAACGTCGAAACCTGGGTCGTGTGTTTTTAAATAAAGTGTGTGGAATTACAAAGTCAATTATTTCATTACATTTCAATATGTTATGAATTAAAGTTTGAGTTGCTACCTCATGCACCCTATTCGCCATATTTAGCCCCTTCGGATTATTTTCTGTTCGCAAACTTGGAAAAAATGGCTCGGTGGTGAAAGATTTTCCAATTGTGAAGAAGTGATGTCGGCAGTTAATGGCTATTTTGAGGAGCAAGAGAGTTCTTATTATAAAAAGGGTATCGATCTTATTTAATATCGCTGGGAAAAGTGGAGCTGAAAGGAGATTATGTTGAAAAATAAATACATTTTTTTCCAAAATTTTGGTGTTTTCTTTGTTGGGTCGGGTATTTCTGGGATTAACCTCGTATTCCCCTAAAATTTACTAAAAATAATTCATATGCCTTATTACTATAACTTCGTTGAAAATAAGTTTTCTGACAGGAAAAGGAACTAATGTGTTTGTTAACCCTTCTGTGTTTGAGTTGAGTCTGACAACTTCAGGGATTAAGCCTGGATTAGATGTTCAAACGAAATTCTACGTTGGATACTGTGAGGATAAAGATATATTAAAGACGAAAGAATTCTAGATGTGGATTAGGGATACTATTATCTAAGAGGTCTTGCAACGACCCATGCTGAACATGGAATTGCAGCCATGCGGTAAATCCAAGTCCATGCACTGACAAACTTGCACTTCAGAGTGCTGACGTTTGATCAACTGAATCAAGCGTGAAGCATGGAATTCGGTTCTCCCCTAGGACGCACGATTCTCGCCAATACGGAGATGCTTCGTAATGCGTGAATTCGACGCCATTTTTGGCGTCATCCCTTTCGATTACGCCTCATTGGGTGCCGTGACTACTTAAAGCAAAAGTGATATTCAAAAATCTCTATTGACCCCTAAATATTTACGTCATTGAGAATCACAAAGGCTGTTGATGTTAAGCTGCCCGGCGGAGTAACTTGGATCGTACCTCAACATGCTATTTTGATGTAGTTACTTTATTTAAATATAATACTGATATTATACGTACTGACGTTCATTAAATTCCACATGAAATATACAGCAGTCACACTATAATGAGGAAAAATATTCATAAATACGTCAAATACCCCGGCAAATCATATTCAATTTTCATTAAAGAGTTCAGTATTTACAATGTACAGTGTTTACAAAGAGGAATTTCAATAATCTACATCTCCATCAAAATATTCGTACTACTCTGCGAGTAACCGCAACAGTGTTCGGCAAAGAATGATTCAACAACCGGCAAGCAACATCATCAAAATTTATTTTTCTTTAAGTTTTAGTTAAGATGTATGTGTAAAATAATTTAAATAATATAGATCATGGTAACTACTGATACAAAACTAACTGATATATACTTCTCTACCAATAACAGAGGAGATATTAGAAAACAAGAACGGCAATAATCTAAGGTTAGATGAAATAATGACAATATACAAGGATACTATGAAAATTTCCTTTTAATGCAATATAATTCACGTTATTTGACATGCATATCTATTACTGGCAATAACTTCATTTTATCCTAATTTTTGGGCAATGATGATTTTAGAGGCCCTTTATTTGACCTACGCACTGGCCTACACTCTAATCTAAAAGAGCTCCGAAGTACTCAAATATCTTACCTGGCGGCCTTAGACACCTGATGAGCAACAGAGCAATTCAAATGGTTCCAACCCGATTGAATTGACAGCTGAAGGTGCGAAAGAGAGTCCTTTATCCTGTCAGAAATGAAGAAAACTATGATGCATTCCTTCCACTCGGCTCTAAAACAGAGAAGAATATCCGTGATGATGACTTTGTAAGTCAAAACCTTGGTCGTGCATGATAAAATGTGCGTGGAAGAACAAAGTATTTTCTTTACTGATATGAATTGCTTCCAAAAAGTGACACCACAAACCATTCTATCGAAAACAGAGGTCCACCATCAATCCTCTCGACAAGACTACAAATAGTGACAATAATTTCAAGCCCCTCGACGTCATTTACACGTTTCACTTCCACTTAAGTTCCATCCACTGAGGGAATGCTGAAAAGCTTTTTCTTCTTTCAAAACTCCAAAAAATCTTCAGTTCGTGTGTTGTCCAACGTCGTTGACGCTAGTTTTTAAAGTCTCACATTCAAAAAATATCGAGAAATATCTCCGCGCAAAAGAGACTACAGAGTCAGAATAGTGTTCCCAAAATTAACTTCACTCTCTTAGACAGCAAAAGCGTTCATTGGAGTGGTTAGATGCGATAGATACGTATCATCCGTGGAAAAATATTTACCGAAGTCATCCACAAACTTCAGCATGCGGAGAAATTAAAGTGCATGCACACACACCTACACATATACGATATGCATACTTGTATGCAATTCATACAAATAAGCTTATAAATTAAGCATATCATGCTGCAAAAGTATCAAATTACATGTAGGTTACAATAAAGTGTATTGGTACTATTTAGTAATTAACGTATAATTATGAAGAGCAGTACTTGGTATTTCTTCCAAATGGCGTTTTTGCATAAGCTACCATACCGTGAAAATTCGTCAAAGTACCATACCACACAGATGGAATACCCGTGTTATAGAGTCATCAGAATGGTATTTCATTAGTATGACATTATGAAATTCACATTTTGAGATTTGGACTAATGTAGGGACATTTACCAATAAATTGAGAGACTGTGCAATATAAAAATAAATAAGATGGCAACTTTATTAATTGATTTTAAGGATTATTCTTATGTACTCGACACGATTGATGGTCAAACTTTGTATTATGATACCTAATGAATGTTTCCAAAAATTTTTTCTTTGGTTTACCATGCATAAATATTTCGTTTATGTCGTGAGCCACTTCTGGTGTGGAAACTGAGAATAATGAATCGAGGGATGCTAAAATTATAAAATGGTGTCCAATGGGGGGGGCACCGAAGTGGTGCGAACCCCGTCGCCTCGTCCACGAGACCGACTCGGCCGGGCCGAAACGTCGACCCTAGGAAGCGTTCGGTGGGAGCGGGGGAAGAGGAAAGGGTCCAAGGGCCGCCAATCAATCGGCCCCGAGGGTGAGCGGCCCATGGGATTCCAGAGTGCAGGGAAACTGGCCAAGCCGTCGGCTCCCGCCTTCACCCCGACACATACTAATTTTCTCATGGAGTGAAGATGACGCGTTTCCTGCTCCCCATTCCGCCAGGATGTGCTTCATTGGAGTCCCAATTCCAGCCTAACCTCGTTCCGCTAGCTGCCCAGCGAGCCGAGGAAGGAAGCTTGGCATTAAACTCATTGAGCTCATCGAAGAGATTGCGTTGCTGGGGGACCGGAAAACGGCCGCTGCCTCCAACAGCCCCCCCATCCACCCCTCCGCCGCTCGCTCACTAAACAACTACCCTACTCTCCCCTCCCCCCCTCGCTTTCCTCCTCCTTCCCCTCCTCCACACCCGGGGGGACACACCTCCCCCCCCCGGGGCCAATTAGCCCCGGCGCGACACTCCCGCCCCGCTCTTGCTCGCTCACTTCCCCCCTCCCGTCAGGTATTTTGGTTGTTTATTCCAACAAATTCTCCTCTCCTTCACCCCACTCCCCACCCGCACCATGCACGAACCATACAAGCACTCGAGCCACGCAGCCTTGCGAATGCGCTAATCACGTGGGCCTCGGGAACCCCGACCTCCTCTCCCGCCACTATCGGCAAATTACACGGCTTAGGGGGACTGTTTGAAAGACGTGGAGGAAATCTGGCTGCCGCGGGGAGCGAGAGGGAGCCCAAGGGGGAGATAGCGCTCGCCTGCAGCTGCCTCTCTCACACTTGTGGCTTCACTTTCGCCTTGTGGGAGGGGAGGGTTGAGGACACGCGGGGCCGCTGTCATCACAA
The DNA here is from genome assembly GCF_022747635.1 of Hetaerina americana. Classification (NCBI taxonomy): domain Eukaryota; kingdom Metazoa; phylum Arthropoda; class Insecta; order Odonata; family Calopterygidae; genus Hetaerina; species Hetaerina americana. The sequence goes on from NW_027286292.1 coordinate 16,231,628, forward strand.
CAGGGGTCCCGGTGTTCCTCACGGAACCTCTCAATCTCCAGTCTCCCGGTGGAGAGGCGGGATTATTTGGTCAGATTTCACACCTCGCGACCTTTGCCTCGAGATATGGATCGAAGTGAAATGACTTCTCCCTTATTGATTGTGCAGTTACAGGCTCCACCCCTCTCCGATGGACATAGATCCTCCACCGTGTGCATCGGTCGAGCCAAGGTCGAAGAAATCGAGTGGAACTAGGCCTGGCATACGGGTCTGATGGTTTAGCCAACCTGTAAGCCGATTTGCACTATTGTGGTACTCAAGTCTTTCCCTGGGGAACAATTAACATGATTTAACTTTGGATTGATTCCGTGATGAAAGTGAATTGTTTCAATTACATTTTATGGAACTAGTGGTTAATTCTGGTAGGTATTTTACGTAAACTGAAGATGGCATTGGTTAAGTATTAAGCCAGCTCTGGTCCAAGATTTTATTTCCCACAAGAATGAGGCAACTGCGTAATAGTAGATGTGTTATGATTAAGCATCATACACCCAATTTACTGTTGACTCATTCTTTGAAATTAGATCGAATGGTCTCTGCGGAATTGCTATTTTACATCTAATTCTAATGACAACGCCGCAAGCGGTCACTAGGGCGTAAGACGGGGGGTTTTAATTTACCAGCATTCTATATCCACTCCACCACTGCCACATACACATGGCAACCCACTATCCAGCAAAAGGGCGCGTGAAAGGGGGCGACCGGAAAGCCGACATTTATGCAACATATGTCATACACATTACGAGAATTATACACTTAGTAAATGCTCCGTTGATCACACAGACAAATACGAAAGCTTATTGAAAAGGGCGGCTTGCATGAAACGAAGGCACTTTATTACCAGGATCTGGTGCTTTCCCGGCGTATTTGCTTCATGAAGTTTTCTCGGGTCTTCCATCGGGTCAGGTTTTCCATATTGGCCGACGTTCATCTACCCTGAGGACGATACACTACTCGGGCATCGAAACGTCGGCCAATATGTAACACCTGACCCGGTGGAAGACCTGAGAAAACTTCATGAAACTTAATCACCAGTTAGCATCCAATCTATGGTGGGTCTCGGTAGTGCAGGGATAGAGCGTTGGACTGCTGGCCCGAGGGCCCGGGTTCAATTCCCAGGCACCTGCAGCTCCACCCTAGCTATGCAATTTTTCGGGTACCAGATCTTCCTGGGGAAGCATAACCAGCACAGAGAAAGGAACTGGCCCCCCTACCCTGATGTGTAAATTTCACACGCCGTCGGGCTTAGTACTGGGTGATCTCTACCATTACCTACCGAACCGATCTTCGGATTGATTACTGTGTTTTTTATCCAACTCATGCAGGACGGACAATTTACAGATACTTAGCTCTAAACCTCTTTCTACACCGCACACTGCGACCCAGAATAAGGGCCCGAGGCGGGGGAGGGGTCCTAAATATTTTCGCTATTCTTAACATTTCAGTCTTCGTGTTTGCCCCTTATATTGCTGTCAAAATAAGTGCGCAGGGAAAACGAACGCTTCAATATATCCGTCGGTAATCTCTTTTCTTTCGTGACTATCGCTTTTTCTACCGATGTAATTTAGGAGTTAAATTATATCTTCTTTGTTGGATGGAAAACCGCACAGTTGGTCAATTTGCAATAGGTTCACTCGAGCTCTGGGTCTTCGAATACGTATCTAAATGTCCCCATCCCAGATCTTGGAGTAAATGTAAGACGCTTTGTTTTCTTTCTCAAGACTTTTTCGAGAATCTGGGGTCCCTTCTCTGTATCTAGTTCAATTACAAAATCAGAGCTTTTCAAGATGGATCCCGTATGCTCACTGCATACACTATGTGGGGTCTTGCTAAAGCATAGCGCGTCTTCTTCACTCTTCAATCCTTAAAGTTTCCAACTATACGTCTAATGAATGCCAGCTTCTTTTGTCTCATCCGAAAATTGTTGGTATGTGAATTCCCCATGTAAGATTCGATGTGATGGTGGAACAGAATATTTTATGCGTTCTTCAACGCTCATCCGAACACCTCCTACTGCTTAAGTGGGTAAAGTCTGCATGAGTTTATTTTTAATTTTGAGGAAATTGGTTATCATACATTTTTTAGTGCTCAATTATAGAAGTCATTCAATACAGCATATTTTGATGTTGTTTAACTCATTTTTTAGTATTCGACGATCTACTTCATCCCCAATTTTTCTGTAGATACTACTTCTCAAACTTCGTGACTGAAATTGAAAGTCTCCAGCTTCTTTCTTCGCCATGAACTCCATTTCGACCAGCTGTAAACGTCCTAAACCACTTTCGGGACATTTTTGACATCCATACACTTCCGTCAATTGGCGAGGAATTTCGAAAGGAGTCTCCTATTGCGTACTGATACCGAAAAACTGTGCGAAATTCTCACCTGGTGGTAGCGGAAAACGGGAGCCCCATCACGAACTGCTACCGACCCGAGACTGAACGAGAGAGTTTGTTTTGGAGTTGGGAAATCAAAAAAACGCAGCAGTGTGACCATCAACCGCGCGAACAGTTTCTCTGTAACTCTAGCGCTTTAAAGACCTTGCTTTTGGAATTTCCCTTGAAAATGGAAGAATGAATGCATAAAAATAAAGAGAGGTGAACTAAAAGGATGGACGACTTTTCGAACCCTGTATATTACTCACTCAGAATGTACGGGGAACGGTATCGGTTTGAGAATTAGTAGCAGGGGTGTGAATATGTTGGCGATACTTATTTATGCTTTATTGTTGCAAATGCGATGGAAATGTATGAGAGGCATGTGAGGAGATTCCGGTGGAAATGAAGGGGGGTAAGGGAGCTCTGATATGCGGATAGTTAAAAAACCAGTCAGGAAAGGGATTTGAGCAACCATTAATGATTTCAATTCCTTAGATAATTTCAATGACCCGTTCTACAAAGCCAATACGATAAATCTGGCATGAAAATGCATCATCAAAAAACAAAGCTCAAGTAATTCTCTCGAAATGGGGAAATCTGAGTGAAATAATTGACGCTTTTATCATCATAAGGCTTTCTGCACCATCACCGCCGTTGTCACCCCCACTCCTGTGCCATGATTCGCTCCTTGCGCTCCCTGTATTCCCTCCTGACCTCATTCCATGTAGCAGTTTCACTCTCCTCCTTCCTTCTATCTTTTCCACCCATGCTGCTCCCCTTATGACCGTAGTTGAATTACCTTCTTTAGAAACGGCCGGGTCAGTTTTATTTTCTCGTATGGAGAGGGTTTTAAAAAACTACTCATTTCTCAGTCCGCTCATCAATTTAATTTTTTTCGTGCTTCTCCGCACCGACATCCCTAAGGACTTAGTCCCATTCTTCTTATTTCCCCAGAGTACTTGTCTCACAACGTCAATAGGCTAAAGCACTCGACCGGACATTGAGGGATCCGGGTTCTAATCCCGGTCAAGGCGATTGATTTTTACACTCTGAAATTATTGCATTGGAGTCAAAACTCTCCGCACGTCTCATTCAACAGTCCCATGCGTAACTCCAATTGTTGATGTTGTTGCAAAACACTTGTTTTTTTCTTAATGAATGTTTCCTTTACGGTAAATGTTTTTGTTTTGGCTTCTATTTTACGCTAAAAATTTTCCATTAAATGCACCCAAATATTTGTAGTTTTTAGCTTGCTCTAATCTTTCCTCATTAGAACTTTAGTTTATATCGTCTCTGTTTTTTATTATCTTCATTTTACTTAATATAACATTTACTTTGACCTAAAACTCCTTTATACTCTCTTCTTAAAGTGTCCAATTCTTTTTGGTGCCTTAATTCATCAGTTGATGCCAGATCATCTTCGTCCTTAAATCCAAAGTGTACTATACATATATCTTCCTTTCACGAATAGTTGTCCCGTTGTCTTCATCCGAAACATTAGTATTAATCATGCCGCTAATATAAATGTTGAATGAGATTGGTAATAGGCAGCAGCCTTTCCTTGCCCCTTTTGTCACCTCTATCCAAAAGGTATTAATGGTCGTTATTTTACTGAATTACACGGTTGATTTCGTTGTATGTACAATTTTTTGAGCAACCCTCTCTCCAAAACCTCTAACCCTCTCTCCTGTCTCTCAAAACTACCTTATTCTTTCTAATACTTCATTATCCTATCCCATTTCATTCGATATGTTTCGATGTCTATGCAAAGAGGCTCATTCCCCATTCTTAGTATATCTCAGATTTTTTTCGTAATAGTCATACATATTGTCTGGTACCCTTTCTTCTTCTAAAGCCAAATTTCTCTTCCGTCACATTTCATCTATCGTTTCAGATATATTCAATTAAGGACTCTCAGCAATATTTTATTTTCATGAACTCTTAGTCTTTCCCTTAAAACGGTAAAAAACCCAAATGAGTAAAATAAAATAAATAAGTAATAATATGCTGAACCTAATGAAGTAAGACAGGGTTGCACATTTTCGCCTTTGACCGTTCATAAGAAGAAAATCATGGAGGTCAAGTGGAAGATTAAATGTGAAATGTGAGTATAAGTAAAGAGGAATCTGCAGTGTGTGATGACAGCACATCTATTTATATATGCGGAGAAGAGAGGTCCTGAAAAGGAAACTGGCATGCACGGAGCAGGGGATGGACTATAATGACCGAAAGATAAAAAATAATACATTTAAGATCATTTTCTGCTGTCAAAGTAGGTAAGATAATCTCCTAGTAATATTACTAAAAGGCTCGCTGGAAAAGTGGAAGAATCTTGCAATTCAGGCAGCAATATCGGGGGATATGGTTGAAGCTGGAGGGATATACAAGAAAGCGAAATAGAAATGATGAAAAAGTCTGTTTATTAGAAGAAATAACTCCTGGAGCCTAATAGCGCTATTATTAGGTATTAAAAAGTAGTTAATTAAACTTTTATATACTTTGAGTTTACGATTCTATGGTTTGAGAAATGGACGACAGGTACAACAAAAGGGAAAAAAGCGACGGAAATGTAGTGCTAATGTAGAATGATGTTAATGAAATGTGTTGACAAATTGACGAATCACGTGTGTAGTTTTAGGAAGGATGGGTAAAGAGAGAAATCTATGGGTCACTTTTACAAGAAAAAGAGGAAACCAGTGAAACAAACCCTGAATTACGATAGTTTAATGATGCCGGGGGACATATAGAAAGGGGTTGTAGACGGCCGCGGATGATGTAATTTAAGGGTTAATCAAAAAATAATTCACAAAACTAAAATAGATGCGATAATAATGAAAGTAAATTCCCTAAATTTATTTTTCTTTTTCCATATTCATCCTGTACATTCAGATGCTTATCCCATCATTTTGCAAGTCCTTGATAGCCGGTAGCAAAGAAGTCTTTTGTTTGCTGTCACAGCCAACTTTCTGACTTCGGCATCATCATTTTCAAAACGTCGGCCAGCCAAATGATTTGCAAGGGGCCCGAAGAGATATAAAAATTACTGGAGGCTAAGCCAGGATTGTGCTGCGGTTGTTCCAAGCGTTTCCAATGAAATGTTCGTAACAGCACCTGTGTTTGCCTCGCTGACGTTTGCGACTAATTTATTGACCTAATTTCGCAGAATCAAGAAATGGAAGTTGCACACGTAGTGAACTATGAATAAATGAAGAGTTTTGCAGTTGCTTAGGTTTACATAGACAGGAGAGCTGCTAAAGATAAATCTCGGTAAATACTCCACGATGATGACTTATATAAAATTAAAGATAGAAGGTTTAATTTGGAGACGTGATTGGAATTTTACACATTTAGGAAGTGTTTCGTCCTTAATTAGGAGGAGCAGTCGAAAATTCTTAAGACAAGGAGAAAGAGCAGGTAGAGGTTTTTAATATGTGAGTGAGGAGAAGATTGGATAAATAAAATGGCCAGCCAAGAAAATAAACGAAGAATATTTAGGCATGTTATATGAAGTGAGAAGGTCGTAGGTAGGAATTCCATGACGGCAACAAAAATGGATGCATGATTTTTTGAGAGGCAAAGGGATGTCGAGGACTATTGCGCAAGGAGATAATCATGATTAAGCGAGCTAGAGGAATGGAGTACGGAAAGTACTTAGTTTTTTGGATGGAGTGAGAGGATGCATGAAGTATGTGAACTGAAGAATGTTACAAACTAGTTTATTTTACTGTAGTATAATGTAATTTAAACGGGAATTTGAATCAACAATTAGATGATGCTCAATTGCATCTTTATATTTAGTCCTAGGGGCTATAAAATACTTAACTTGGTCGGTAGACGTATCCTAGTAGAATATAACATGGAAGGGTTTTCGTTCAAAAAATTACTTACGAGGACCTTTTAAAGTTAATTGAGCTTTTTAGTATTTTTGTTATTCCACGAGTGGCTGCTGTTCGGAGTGCCTTTCCAAAGCCAAGCAAATTGTAAAACATTTTGCCAAAAGGATACGCTCTTTATTTGAGATTCACTTGGATATTTAAAATAATTTTATCATATCATCATTTTATCATATCATATTCATGGCCGTCTTAAGAGAGTATATTTATTAAATTTTCATTCTTTAATTGTGCGAACACCTCTCATAAAAATGCCTCTAAAGACTACGTCCCGTGACACAATTAATGAATGATGGAGCCAAATAATTTATTTTAATTTTCCTTTATACTTGGAAGGTCACTATTCGTTTATTATTGCCATATATTGGTCATAAAGTGATTACCAAAATTCTATAAAATATGAAAGTGCTTTTTTGATAACATTTCTAGCAGCGAATAAAATCGTGAAATTGGAATTGAGAAGTTTGTTACACCCCGACCGTGTTTTGCGCTTTGCAGCGCGTGAGGCACCTCTATCATTTCTTCTGCTCTCTGTCCCTCTCATGCTTGAGCCACCTCCGCCTAGTGGAGGAAGCCCAGCCCCTCCAGCTGAGTCGACGTTATTCCCCGGCCGCATCCAGTTGTCTCGGGGAGCTCTCGTGCTCTCGGCGGAGCGACAGTGAATTTTCCGCTCTGGTCTTCGGCACGGTTGGGATTGCTATCATTTGCCGCTACTGAGCAAAAATGCGTGCCAAACTTGGCCTGTGGCTGCATGAGGTTTCATGTAATACAAGGAAAATAATAAAGATAATACCGTATCGATACTCTCACGGTAGTTTTTAAAATATCGCGATGCTTCCCGTTTATGCGATACGTACTTTTTAAATTTATTCATTTATATATTTTTTGGTGATGTCACCGGCATAAAGTATTTCACATGTCGTGAATGCTACACTAAAACTCACATTGGTCCACTGAGACCAACATTGTGTCCAACACTTGCATTCATATAAGTAGGCGTAAGAATCAATAAGTAGCTTTGATTTGCTACAAATGAAGGATACTACTATTTTATGAAACTTTTTTATTTTCATCATTTGTCTTTTAAGTCGAGAACCAAATGAGTTAACTATGAGTTATTTTGAAGGCATTGCAATAAGAAATAATCTGGCAGACACGAATTCCAGCACCAAATGAAAAGGTTTAGCATCTAAGAGTGGTTAGTCTGTGAATAATGGTCCTCCTAGGGTGGCCATATTATCATTTCTAGAGTTAGCATTCAAAGTATTTTGCATGAGAAATACTCTCACCTCTGACATACCCAGGGGGAAGGGCTTACTAAGTGTATGCGATGTCCCCTTGGTGAACGTCGTGAGACAGAGTTGAAAACTATAAAAATTTAAAGGTGAAGGGATATTTTGCTTTGGTTGGATGTATCCTACGTCAAATGCATTGCAAGAATTTGCATTAAAAGCAGGGATTATCGATTCAATAATTGTATTACATTAAGGGAACTCTGCCTGGATCGTTAAATATTAATATGGGAGATCAAAGTGCCAAAGAATTATTGAAATAACTGATTTGGAAAACTATGGAAAGACTCAAAGACTCATTGATACATAAAATTTACTGCAAAAGCCAATAAAAATCAATTTTCTCGCGACGTTGAAGAAATAATAATGAACAGACACTTAATCGTCTGGCCCATTTATACCGACTTGAATTAAGTAACTAAATAGTACCGTAATCCTTAAGAAAAGACGGCTTGTGCACGACTGATTTCATAACGTATACTTGACGCTGGAATAAGGTTAGAACATCAAAGCTTCAATTTACACATGCGATCACTGGAAATGGAATGTGTTTTGTGCAAGATGAACAGGTGAAGCTTTTCTATGCGAAGCTTTTCCAGGCGGATAACTTAAAAATGACATCTTTCCTAAGCACATATTACATCCTTTCCAGTTTATTTCTGAAGAGCTCGAAATATTTTTGTTCCCCGTGAAAGCCATAGTTGCGGCACTATATCGTTCGTGGCATTGATTGCAGAAAAATCAATGTCGATTTTAAAGGTTTACTGCAGTGTATGAAATAAAAATTATGTGGGAATAATCTTGGTGGGATTTTCCCAAAGAGACACAGCATATCCAGTAGGACACACACGTTTATTGGCCAACACTCTTCTCCTCACTCGATAGCATACGAGTATGTCCCTATGCAGCAGGAAAAGTCAATGAGGTGGGACTATTTACTTGAGCTTTTTGGTTGGCGGGCAATGCTCTTCTTACGCCCATCAACTGGGCGGCAAATCATTTGGCAGTTCTGCCCCGACTTGGTTTGTTATCGCGTGATAAAGCAATCGTTCTTCATGAAGCGTTCATACGAATACCGTCATAATTGAGAGGATTAATCGTATTTTTCATCAATATGTTTTCATTAATTTTATATCAGTATTAAATAATATTGATTTCTCCTATCGGCGCGTTATTTCTCGAAATCGTACTCCTGCATACATGGTTATGTTTCAACTTATTTCTAAAAACGGTAAAATACATGGTAAAATACCACCGATGGTCATGAAATTCAAATCGGGGGACACGACACATGTGTTTCGTATTCTCTTGTAAACTTAAGCCCGTGGGTTTCTTCGATAATGCTGATCTGCGGGGTTTCCAGAAGCACAGTACAGTGTCGGTGTCTTGGACCCCAGCTGAGCCGTAGCAATGAATCGTGCGCATGACGACGAGCACCAAAGTATATAAGATAAGTGGTCATGACCAAATTTTCATGCATTTGACGAGGTCCCTACATTATCCACCCCCACTCGTCCGCTGGATCACGAGCCTACGCCACCCCATCGCGTCACCAGCAAAACTTCGACCCTGAGGTTTAGTTTATAGTACGTGGTGCGGCCACCGTTGAGTCGTCGGTCCCTGCCTCATCCAATTCCTCGCTCTCCCTCGACGGAACCCTGAGGAGGTCACCGTGCTCTCCCCATACACTCGGAACCATGAGTCTTTTGCGGCTGCCTTCTCCGCGGAAGTAATTTCGAACTACCCATAGTTTCCATAAGTTTAGCGTTCCCTGCTCTTCCACCCACCCGCCACGCTGTCTGGCTTACCCGATACTGCTCAGGTAGTGACTGACTTCTTTATTGGATAAAAGCATTTATTGAATCGCTCCTACCCAATGATGTAATCGCAGTGACCAAAGTTTCATAGATGTTGATTCAGATGGGCAATGCTCCAAATTCAAGATACCGTAAGATATAGTTTCAATTTTCACTACCTTTTGCAGCAATTAAAGGGGAAGGTAACTAAAAAATAATTCAATCTGGCGCTTGGTTCGTGATATACCACGTCCCTTGTGAGCTAAGTGAATCAGTTAGCTAATCTAACCAATTTTTTGTTTTAACTTTATAAAATTTGTCGTAAAACTCCTTCACCAATTGGTGCATTAAAAAGCACGATCTTGATATTATTCCCCAATTTCTTTTTTAACGGCCGCAGATATGTTTATACTTAAATATAAACTTTTTTAACTAAACCGCTTTATATAATATTATGTTTTTTGTTTGTTCAATTAGTCCCTTCCTAATGATCTGATTCAGAGACTACAAGGCCTGCCCCAAAAGTAGTAGTACTGAGTCCTATGAAAAATATGTATTACCAGAATTGGTACATTTACTCAAAAGTCTTCGAAGTAGCATGCTTGCGCGTCTACACGCCGATATCAGCGGGTTTTCCACGCCTCATACGTCTTATAGGAGGCGGCGCCCGGAATGCTGCTTAACTCCTTCGTCACGGCCTGTTGTAACGCTTCCACCGAGCCGTGATGACGTCTTTTTAGAACAGATTTGAGACGGGGGAAGAGGAAAATGTCTGCGGGGGTACAGTCTAAAAATTTTGGGTACTCACTCACATGGTCGAGAAGCTCTTGGCAGATTCGCATGCGAGTTTCCTTTTGTTCGCCATGGCGAGAACTCACGGTACCAACTTCGCAAACACCTTTCTGATGCCCATAATCTCGGTCACAAGTCGATGCCCATCACTTTCAAGGATCCCAAGTTTATCAAAAACCATGCGAACATTTAATCTGCAATCCCTATCCAACAAAGTCTTGTAAGATTTTCGTCCCTTTTTGAGGCCGAAGGGCGTCCTGAACGTTCGGCGTCTTCAACATCTTCTCTATCCTCCCGAAACAACTTGTGCCATTTAAAGTTATCTAATATGCCCTTGGCGTTATCACCATCAGCTGCCTTGATCATGTCATGAGTATTTTTCCCGCTTTTGCCCAGTTTCACGCAATATTTGATGGCATGGCGCTGTTCCAATACTTGGTTCATGACGGAGCGTAACGAGGTCACGTAATAGAGGTTTCGCAAACAAAAGATCCGCACTATGCAAGAACTGGGAGCAAATTGCCAACGGCCTCCTGCCTTTCCTGAGACTCCCCTGCCTCGAACCCAGCCAGAGAAACTGCCGCCCGTCCGTTCGTCTATTCGGGAACAAATAAGTCATACTATTTTGGGACATACCTTGTATTTTACCCCTGGAATATTTTACCGCGAGGAATGCCATCAAGTTATATTGTATTTTATGACATCTATATCATATAATGCAGGTTCTCGTCGCCTTCCACATCACAGCACTTCGGTCGATTCCATGGATTCCACTCTCGTTTGTAGGTGGAGGGGCTATATAAACCGAAGAAGGCTGAAACCACTGGGAGATGTAGAGAACAACGAGAGCACGAAGATGCCTGAAGCACAGCCTACCAAGATGCCAGTTAAGCTGAGAAGTGAAAGAAATTAAGAAAAAGATGGCAAAATTATTGGAGGAGTCATCACAGTACTCGAGGGAAAAGATAATATCCCCCAGGTTTGGAATAATACGAAAACAGCGACAGAAGTGAAAGACTACCGGAGGGCATTGAGAAAAATATAATGATTTCAGTACCAAAGGTAATAATAATTGGCAAATGTGTGGAGCATTAGATCCTGAGTCTTGCTTTGTATTGATCCAAAATACTAAAAAGAATCGTCAGTTGACGAATGGAACAATAAATTGAAGACAACCTGCCAAAAAAACATATAGGAATCAGGATAAAAAGAGAGAAGCCGAGGAAAAGAGAAAGTTGTACACGTCATCAATGTAATGTATTCAGCTGGTCAAGTGTAATAAGATGCTCAGACTGATGGAAAGAAATGGTCTGGATCACAGCTAGAGAAGAATTACCTATAAACTCCACAAGAACACAGTCGCCGTGGTGAAAATGAAAAACGAAAGTTAAGTTGAAAATGATTTTAATAATATTATCAGACACGGATGTAATCTCCTTCCGGCATTGTTCAACATATACATAGAGGAAGTATAAATGGAAGCACACATAATAGCCATAAATAAATTGAATTAGTGGGGAAAGTGAAATAATTAGCACACTTCGGTTCGCTGAAGACATCACAGCTTTAGTGTAGACTCGCGAAGACTGGTGAATATCACTGAGCACAATAAATCAAATGCCTCATTGAAAATAAAAAGAAGTTAAAATACACAGCAATTCCACGTTAAAAGTATTTATCACACGATCCATGTTTCGTTGCTATGAAACACCTTCAGTTGACTTAGCATAAATTATCTTGGTGACGGTTTGTTTGAAAGGTTCTAAGTTATAATTTGGGGGTCAGGGCAAAGGTCGAGCGGAAAGGGCGTTGGGTAATGGGGTGCGAGGCGGGGCAAAGGAGGTTGGTTTTTACGTGGAAGGTGGGGTGGGGGGCAATGAAGAAATTGTAACACGAATAGCAAATAGTACGACTGAAATAAGACGATAAATAGGACGATTAGAAACAGTAGCGAAAAATATGAAAATAAACAAGGTGAAAACAAAAATGCAAAGGAGCGGTTGAGAATACTTGATGCAGATGTTGTGATAGCAGGAAAACAATTAGAACCAGTGAAAACATTCATCTACATTGAAACGCCATAACATGGGGTTGAAGTACGTCAATGAATATCAAGTTCCGTGTAATTCATAGTAAGAAGGTATTTTTGGTGAAAAGGGAACTCTTATGCTCAAGTAAGACACGACTACAATAATATAAAGCGAATTATTCGTGTGGAAAGTGGCACTGTATGGGTAAGAAACATAAACAACAGCAAATTTTGGCCAAAGGATAATAGAGGCATTCAATACTTGGTACTGGAGGTGAATGCTGAAGACTAATTGGGCAGATAAAGTTAGACATTCGGAAGTATACGGATGAATAGAAAAGGAAAATACCAAATGGATCATCATGACGAAAAGAAAACCCAGATGGTTTGGTCACTTCACGAGAAAACGAAATTGTAAAGGATATGATTGAAGGGAAAATAGATGGAAATTTCTCACGAGGAAAGCCAAGGGGCAAATACAACTGTCAAATAAAGAGGAATTTTAGAGAATATAGCTCTTGGAGTGTAAGGAAATTAGTTTGTGGGACATGGAAGAATTGAATGCTGCAGTCAATCAATCCTCCGCTTGGATAACTGAAAATAATGATGAATAAATTGTTCAAGTATATGAAGTAGTGGTGAGCTACGTGACCGACAGCTGAGGTCTTTTGCGATGGTGTGCTTTGTGTGGTTTTTTTTGTGTATTCTGATTATGACGCATTGGATTTTATTCGTGTTCAGAATGCCAATTTTATTTATCGAAATAATATGATTGAAACGTTGATTACTGCCTGAGGTGAAATGAATTGCTAGCTGTAGATTCCTATGTGTATGTAGTTATTATGTTATTCAATTTATTGTTTTTGTAATTTATGGAATAACTAAAACATTTTTTAGCTAATTTACTGACAGTGATGGTTCTAAGAATACCGAGTCTATCCCAAAAATACGCAAAATAAGTCAGAGGGAAAACTATTCATTCTAGATCAAAGTACAAAATACTAAAATGCTTCAAAATAGCACCCTTGTGCGTCATCCCACCGATGCGTGAAGCGTGGCAACGTGAATTCGTGACAGGATCCTCGAACGGTGGTCCACTCTAGCAGCGATATGCGCACTGTAACTACTCGTAGACTCCTGAGATGGATGGCATTTATTTCTCAAGGCTTTCCACTACCTTTTTCACCATTAATCACCCTCCTTCATTCGTTGGAGTCGGCAGGAAAAATCATTCTACTTATTTTTAGGGCAGACCTTATATCCTCCATCGGGAAATCCTTTTTGATATGATACTCATATTTTTGACGATAACCTAGATTTGGTAGATTCCTAAAAATGTTTACAAATTAGTCAGCTATGGGGGTCATTTCCCTGCTCCTTCCTTTGAGTGCTATATTTTCAAATATTTTACCTATTTTACATTGTCATGTGGCGCCGATTAGATGAAAATATAGTTAGCGCTGGCTCTCTTGTAAATCTCACAAACACAAACTACTTATATTGTAACCATATCCTTAATATCACCAATCAGGACGGTATGTATAAAATCATTAACTTGCATAAAGGTTATCTTCCGGAAAAGTTTCCTTTATTTTAGCATGGACGGAATAATTATTTGCAATGAAGTAACGCAACGAATATTTGTATGCAAAATAAATGAAGTGTGTTGCTTAAGTAAAATGTTGTAAATCATTAAGGAAATCATTACCATTCTCCAATGCATAAGTTGACTTCAAAAGATTCGGATTTACCTGAAAACGAGACCATTAGATTTCTCGGAAAAGCTATGGAATAATTCATGGTAATTCAGCTATTAAGACAATTGTCATTCAATATTGGTGAGAATCAAGGCCACCATATCTTAATGGTCACTCCTTGCTTGAGGGTTCTCTACTCTCAGGGGATACGGTCGAATAAATGTAGCTTAGGTAATATGATGGATATTGTACGCTTAGATAGTGCAAAATTCAAGTTCAATATACTGATATTATGTGAGCCAGGCGAAAAATCATTCTTTGGGATTTATTTCGAACATTTATGATGATCAATCAATTATTTAATTAATTTTCCAGCCATCGCATTCTTTGAATAATGATAATTTTGCGTAAGAATGGCCAAGTTGAATTCATATACATTTTTAGCCGTGTAAACTGTAATATTTATTTTAAAGGATTGTACAAATAATGATTTAAATATAAAGAAAATAGGGGCCTATGGATGAAGGGGCATTATAGCTCACTGGGTTGGATGCTTGACTGCTGACCGGAGGGTCAGTGTTTGGTTCCGGATGACGCCTCTGGCCAACTAAGCTGGTGACATGAGGCGAGAAAATGGCACTTCTCTAGTTCCTAAGAGTATTTAAAAAAATTTGGGGATAGAAGTAGTTGAACGATTTTGTTGGCCGTTTGTATTTCTTTATTTCAGGTTTCCTCCTCCAAAAACACCTCTGTGTTTATTGCATACGCTTAATACGCTGCCAATGTCACCTCAAGGGCGTGGTCTAGAGAATAATAGTTATCGTAAGACATGAAAAAAGGAATCTAAGATATCTGTTTTGTATCTATAGAGTATCTGTTTTTGACGATGGGTTTCTCTTATTTTATGACTGTTGACTTTCGATCACAATACCAGCTATTATGAAAAATATTAAGGGGGATTTAAAAATCAAAGATCAACGAATATAATTTAAAAATAATCATTAGCGGTGGCGAAAGAAGGCAATGGGAGATGGGTTCTTGGCCACGGGTAAGATCCAAGGAGCATGACCAGATGCACCCAATCAGCAAGTCTATCTGCATGTCCTCTACAAAATTTTAAATTTTAAGTTTAAACTCTTATTCCTATAAAATGTAAAAAAATACTTTGTAGTGCTGATGCACCTTTTTCATCCTTTACCGAGGTGAGCTTTTGAAACATTTCATGGCGCTTAGCTTACATAAACGAGGCCAGGAGAGGAAGCAAAAAATTGAAAATTTTATTGAAAAGATGGGCATGAGGAAACAATGCTTTCTCCTGGAAGGAAAATATGATAATTGCTGTCATTATAAGACTGGAAATAAGATACTTCATCTAGGTACTTAAGTTAGGAACGTGCATGTGCATAGATGATGTTTTCCAACGACAGAAATTAATGGGCATTGGATTACAAATATTATTGACCATACCCTTTATCAGGTCGTGTTTTACAATATTCTGTAACTAAACCTTGTTCATGGCTTATTTCCGCAGTGTGGCATTACATGCATTGCGTGTGTATTTTCTTCCTTCTAGGTTCAACTGAGATTGGCATTCCTGTTTTGTATATGTGGCTGCACTCGTATGAACTCCTCTAAATGTCTCGGAGTAAAATTCGATAGGATGCCTAGATGCATAACCGTGCACTTTTTAAATGGTAATTTCAAATTCCTATGCATATTCCATTTCATTCACGGTAAATATTCAAAATGGTGCATTAGAATGCGTAGCAATATTTATGAGGCATACGAGTACATGGCTTGTTCATATAGTGTAAATTGAAAAAATCATCCCCATTTACATCTCTTTTGCGCAGGAGTTCATATAATCACTAACAGCAAAGCCAGTGACTAACACATTCTCTGAAAAAAGGTTATGTTCGCTATAGGAAATTAAAAACTCCTTTCACATTTTTAAAACTCGACCTATTGTAATTTTTTTCCGGGTGGAGAGAATTTAATCAAAACTAAATTTTTATGTAATTATTTATTCTTTTTTTCAAATCTGAAGTCGGTACATCAGTTTGATCAATGAAACTCAAAGAAAGATTTCCTAAATTATGAGATAATTTTTAAGTTTTTGTTATCTTCTCAAAAATAGATACATAGAAAGGCGCAATTTTTAGCGCAGGGTATGATCAGCACTTTCTGAGTTCCTGTTGAATGATCAAGTGGGCTATTCTTAAAGCAACTGATTTTCTGCCAAAATTTCACTGTCCAAAAATTCTGAAAATGTTTTTTGAAATTAAATAAGGGTCACTATAGAAAATATGGCAATTTCTACCACTGTCACATTCGTGTTGGAGTTTTGAATCATTGGGTCTTATTTTTAGTGAAATTCAGTATTTGTGAAAAATTGTGCTGCAAATCATGGCTGTGGAAGAAAGTTCTCACGTTAAGACAGGCATCTCCTGTTCCCACTCAAGTATCAAAACTGAGTGACTGTGTTTGAAATCAAACAAATCTCGCCTGAGAATATGTTCTCGTAAATATGATATTTGACTGATGAAAGTATACCAATCAGAAGTAAAACTAATTCCCGTGTTCATTTTTATTAACTCAAGACACAAGTTGAAGACAGTCCCGAGTTGACGGATTTCCTAGAAAAATAGCGGTCTTATACGATTTTGGAAGTTAAAAAGGAAACCCGATCAAAATGATAACTAATATTTGCATCGTGAAATCGTGCAATCAATCGACCAATGCAAGAAGTGCAATCGCATAGGTGACGAGAAAATCGATTCTTGAGAAAACGATAAATATGATTTAGCCGAACGCATATTTGACATTGTATTATATGATATGATATAGTATGATATTATAAGTTTGTTTTCTATTATTATTTGAAACGTTAATTACAATGAGTATATTTCTTAATAATAATGAATTTAAGTTTTTTCTGCTTCTTATTCTTCTAATGAATAACTGCCCTGAACCGGTAGGAATTATATTTTTAATGTAATCATGAGTGTTTGTTTTCTCTTGCCTATTAACCACTGGGTAAGGGCTCTAGACTTCAAGAACGAAAATATTTATGCGCCGTTCTATTAACTTAGTCACTTTAAAATATGGGCGTAAATTTGTTGAGAAACAGTTGCATCGACTTCCATAGCCCAAATTCCGATCCGTTTTACAAGAAACCCGGGGAAAACTTATCAATTGACCGAAAATGAAGAAGAGAGCAGAACAAATGCATACATTCAGCTTCGATAGTACCGTATGTCGGATAGTAATGGATTATTATTAATATCAAAAGATAATAGCTTAAAATCAGACGTTACTTTACAACGCAAGACGACATGTTTTTCGGAGTGCGCAGTATTAGCTATTGGTATGGCATAAACTTTTCATTCAATATTCCCGATAATACTCGTACAAAAGTTTAAGTTTCGTTTAAAGATGGTAAAAGTACAGCGAAACTAAAGGAATACAAGCACATATCCGAGAGTATTTTGTTTGACTAGTAGCATTTATTTCTGTAGTAATACAACTACATAAATAATTATTTGACCTTGGATTCATACCGTGAGAAGAGCTCCAAATTCGACAAAGGGTCGAGGGTACTTGCGCCCATTGTCCAGGAAAAGGGACTAGTGCCCCTCTGAGAAGTATATAAAGGTATTTTGCCTGGGATATTTTTCGCATGGGAAGCATTAAAACATTGAAACAGAGACACAGGGGCATTCTCTCTCCGTATCTCATGGAATTCAGTGCATAATATTCGTATCTATTTGTCGTATTGTTCCTATTATATCTAGGCTTTGGGCGGTTCGTAAAAAATTATATAAATTATATATTTTATGTATCACGGATTCTTGTTCTTATATTTTATTTATGTAATTATATATATATGCATAAATATAAATTATAAATATATAATATAAGTATATAATATAAGTATATAATGCGCAGGGAAGCATAGTATAAATGAAACTCACACGCATTCCGAAATTTCCTCTGGGGAAAGTGGTAACTGTGAAGGTTTCGAGAGAAGAGCATGAGAACACTGGATGGAAGGGGATGGCGGGGAAATGTTTGGGAGGAGAATAGTTGGGAGAGGAAGGTTTGAAAGTGTGGGGTTGATATAGAAGGTTTTGGGAGCGTAGGGAGAATAAAAATATCTGTAGATTGGGGTAATTAGTTTCTGGTATTGATCCCTGGCTCATTCTAGGAATCGAGAAGTTAGATATGCGCCTTTTCTCTTGCCTCTAGTTGGAGTTGAGGGTCGGAGAGTGGGAAGGGTGCTAGAATGGAAACACTATACCATTTATCCAAGGGAGTGTCATGTTCGAAGGCGTGCTTTGGGATTGGGAGCATCCCAATCTGGGAAGAATTATTGTATGATGCACGGTGGTTTTGATCCTAATATTTAGGGGCATGGTACACTGTCCAATAGAGAAGGCAGTGCATAGTTCGTACTTCTGAAGGTAAACTGCATTACTGGAGGTGGAAGTTACCGGGGTGTTTGAAAGTAACTGAGAGACATTTGAGGAAAAAGTTAGTGGTGGTTCTTGATGATAGGGTAGAGGTTTTTTAGGATAGATTTCAAAGACTCTATGTCGGGGAAGTAGGTGGTATAAATATAAAAAGAATGGGTTTCTACGATTGAGGAAGGTTTGGGAAAGTTAGCATGTCTTCGGATTGTTTTGGTTAGGGGGGATTCAGGATAACATCGATGGTTGAGGAAATAGTGTAGGTTTGAGAGGAATGTATCCAGGGAGTCGGGATGATTGCAGATTCTGTGTCCTCGTATGGAAAGGGAATAAGGAATGGAGCTTTTTGTGTGATACGGGTAGCAAATGCTATAGTGCAGGTGTTGTTGTTTGTTGGTCGGTTTTATATGTATAGAAGTGTGGAATGTTTTGCTTATTGAGAGTATGTTTACATCTAGGAAGGTGATTTGGGAGGAGGAAATGGTAGAGGTGAAGGCGGCAGAGGATGAAGCATTGAGGTCGGAAATGAAGGTGTTCAGAAATTTAGTACCGCGTTGCCCGAGAAGGAAAATATTATCAAAATATCTGATTCACAATAGAGGTTTCAGGAGTTGTTTAAAAGGAATTTTTTCACGAAGAGACTAAGATAGAGGTTTACAAAGGAAGGGCTGAAACTGCTACCATTGCTCAACCATTGATATGCATGTAGAATTTATTGTTAAAGAAGAAGGAATTACAATTGAATAGGAAATAAGAAAGGCTAAGGAGAAATTTAGTGCTAGGGATGTGTGGCTTAAGACGATGGGAGAGGTAGTATTCCTGTTGAAGTATTCCTCTTAAAACAAGCACACAGGCCTCTTACATAAACTGACTTTAAATGTATATGGTAGCTGTTTTATCGAGGATGATAAATACATATGGAACAATAAGTAGATACAAGGTATGTCCCTAAAGTAGCATGAATTATTTATTTCCGAATTTTTCGCATATTTTTTGGTGAACTTGGCATCCCTAAAAGTGATGTGCATTGACTTGCGACCGAAAACATGGGCATGAAAAGGTGCGTGCGAAGTTGGTGGCGCGAGTGCTCTCGGACGAACAAAGGGAAACTCCCATGTGGATCTGTCAAGAACTTCTCGACTATGTGAGTGAGGAGCAAAATATTTTAGACCGTGTCATTACTCGGGACGAGACTTCTTCCTCTTCCCCCGTCTCAAATTCGTGCTGAAAGGACGTCACCACGGCTCGGTGGAAGCGTTACAACAGGCCGTGACAAAGGAGCTTAGCAGCATTTCGGGCGCCACCTTCCAGAAGGCGTGCGAAGCCTGGAAAACCCGCTGGCAGCAGTGTGTGGACGCAAAAAAGTGCGATTTCGAAGATTTGTGATTGAATATATCAATCATGGCAATAAATATTTTTTAATCGACTCAGTCCTACAACTTTTGGGGCACCCCTTGTCTTCCTACCTAACATTTAAATTCCATGCGAAAGCAGATACATAAACGCGTTGATTTAAAAATCATCAAACGGCGGGTTGTTTACCATCTGGGAACTCTTGGCGAGGGGTGAGGGCGGCCGCGGCGGATGGTTGGTTGCGTGGTGGCTGGCGTTTTCATTCGGAGGGGGGATGGCGTGGTATACGATGCGCTGGGCATTTCAAGGGTTTTAATCCGTCCGACTGGCCAGAAGTCCCATAGGTTTCATCGCGCCTCAAAAATGGTATCAACTCCAGCTTTATCTCCACCTTTTGCCCTTCCCCTAACTCCTTCCTTCCACGTCCAAATTCGGCGACCATAGCAATTGATAGAATCGATAGCACGAATGAGGGACGAGGACGTATGTTGAAGCATAGGAGAGTAAAAAACCCAATAAGATTGAAGAAACAAATGGGATGCGTAAACCTTGAGAGGCATCAGATTTTTTTGACAAAATATGTATGGGAAAATGGGAGCAAAGCAAATTGAAATTACCTTACACCAACCATCATGATGTCAACGAACCCTCGAATGAAAGGACTATTTCTTGAAAACATTAATTAGGCGTTCGACTGTATTTCCGGGCACGGAAAGCGATTCTTAAGAATATGCCGGTTGATCAGAGAGCAGCAATACCCTGCTGTTTGTCCAGAAGCCGTTTTGATATGCATTTGGGGGGTGACGCGATGAAGTCCTGCGGTGCTCGCGATAATTCCCCGCGGCGTCTACGGTGGCATCAACCGGGTGGAGGCGTCCGCGCCACCGTACCCGACGGGAGAGTATAGCTTGACCTCCCCGGCGTGCGAAACGACATTGAGGGGTGAGCAAGTTATCCATCTCCCGGAGGGCGGAAATGCAGTTACCGCGAGGACTCTTCACGGCGGCCGCGCGAACAACCCGCTGCTCTCGACCCATCAACGCCGAGCCGTCGGACGAGGCGACTTACCCCATTGGCTCGACGAATTGATTGTGCGAGATTTATTCAGACTCGACGTTTCGGAGAAATACTTTGTCCTTGGACGACTTATATGCCGACATCAGTTCGCACCATCGTGCTGACGGATGCTAGCCGAAAGCCTCCCATCACCCCGAAAGGAAGCCGTGGAGGCCGAATGCAGCGAGGTCTAGGACTTCATATCACTGTACTTGATCCACATGACTTCGGCAAAGATTGATCGTTATTGCAGATAAAAATTAGTCATGCAAATGCGAAATGATTCTCTTTCTTTCTTCTTTGTTTTTTATATACATAAAATATATGTGTGTATATATATATATGTATATATATATATATATATATATATATATATATATATATACATATACATATACATATATGCCTGTATATGCGGGTCGCGGTAGTCCAGGGGGTAGAGCGTTGGACTGCTGACCGGAGGGGTCCGGGTTCCCGGGCAACGCACTCTGGGCACCTGCAGCTCCACCCAAGCTATGTGATTTTTCGGGAACCAGGTCTTCCTGGGAAACCATAACCGGCACAGGGAAAGGAACTGGCCCCCCTACCCTGATGTGTGAATTTCACACGCCGGGCTTAGTACTGGGTGCACTCTATCATCACCTACCAAACCGACCCTCGGGTTGATTACTATGTTTATGGTTTATATATATATATATATATATACTACCTTGATCAAAAAGTTCCCGGAATAACCACCGTGTGGCGCTCCCATCGTTCCGATTTGAGTTCTGTTTTTTTTGTTAAATTGGTACATCTGTTGTTGATATTCCCTTTAAATCTTAGTGTCATAACTTGACATTTGCAAAAGTTACGTAGCCAAGAGTACATCTATCTGTGTGTGTGTTGGCGATTTTTTACAATTTCAGAAATGGATTTAAATTTGCAACAACGAACTTGTATTAAATTTTGCGTAAAAAACGGATTTAGTGGCGCACGGACGTTGGAAATGTTGGAAAAGTGTTTCGGCAACGGTTCTCTAAAAAAAACGGTCGTTTACCAGTGGCACGAGCGGTTCAGAAGTGGTCGTGAGTCAATCGAAGATGATGAACGCAGTGGCAGACCATCGACATCGAAAGTCGGTGAAAAAATTGATAAAGTAAAAGAAATGTTGGTCAATAACCGCAAATTAACCATCAGAGAAATAGCGGAAGACATGAACATTGCCTATGGATCCGCCCAAGACATTGTGGTTAATGATTTGGGTTTCCGTCGTGTAGCAGCAAAGTTGGTGCCAAAAGACCTCAATTTCATGCAAAAAAGAGACCGTGTTGACGTCGCAAAAGACATGATTTGCGAGGCTGAATCCGATCCCACATTCATCAAAAGGATCATTACTGGAGACGAGACGTGGGTTTATGAGTACGACACGCAATCCAGACATCAGGCAAGTGAATGGCGTTCACCAAATGAGCCGAGACCAAAAAAACCACGTCGTTTTCAGTCAAAAAAGAAGGCAATGCTGACGGTTTTCATGGATTACAACGGTTTAGTGCATCATGAATTTTTGCCAGAAGGCCAGACAGTAAACAAAGAGTATTATTTGGGCGTTATGAGACGTTTGCGTGAAGCAATTCGCCGAAAGAGACCAGAAATGTGGGCAGAAAACTCGTGGATTTTGCACCATGATAACGCACCGTCGCACAGTGCTATCATTATTCGTAATTTTTTGACGAAAAATGCAACAAATACCATCCAACAGCCACCGAATTCACCTGATTTGGCTCCCTGTGACTTCTTTCTGTTCAATCGAGTTAAAAACCATTACGGGGAACGCGTTTTAGCAGCCGAGAGGAAGTAATGGAAAAATCGCAGGAAGCACTGATGGACATACCGAAAACCGAATATAAAAAATATTTCGAGGATTGGATCAAGCGCTGGCATAAGTGTGTTGCAGTCGATGGGGATTACTTTGAAGGGGACAATATAGATTTAGATGAATAAACTTGTATTTTTAATTTTCTGAATAAATTCCGGGAATTTTTTGATCAAGGTAGTATATGTATATATACATATATACATATAAAAATGCATATATTCATAGGCATTCTTGTAGTTTCCTTCCCCCAGTGTTTTCACTTTCATCGTATTTTCCAAATGTTTTCTTGCAATTTCAATTTATTGCTCATTACCGCAGAAACAGACCCAATTGATGTATGGCCAACTTGTGCGCTAGTCGGCCGTGGAGTTAGAACTATCATGTTCTTCCTTGGGTGCGACAGCCCTGCATTAAATTCGGCCTCTTCAACTGCTGCTTCCCGCGTTGCTAGCTCAATCTAATTGAATGTTCTTTTTTATATTCGGCAACATCGTGCCTCTTTTTTCCTGGGTTAACCTCTTTGCGGTGCTCATTTCAAAATTCTGCTTATCGATCTTGTTATGTCCTTTGTGACCTTGCGTTTCGTGATTTGACTCATTTCACGAATTCATTTCCATATTTTAGAGCTCTTATTTTCTCTCATTATTATTTCCTTAAATAATGAGTTTCCAACGATTCTCTATTTCCCGCCTTCATACCTTCTTTTGTCTATGAATTTGTTTCAGCCTTTTCCCTCCATTCGATATTTTGGTGTCTCAGTGCACCCGCCTCGATTGCATATGTCACCACTTGCCTTTTACGTAGTCTTATAAATTCTTGGTTCATATATGCATAATATTAGAACGAAAGAGACTCTTGGATGCAATTAAAAACTTAGTGCATTTAAATAATTAACCCATGTATTGATGTGTTCTCAAATTTGTTCTACATTTATTGTTGGCGTTTCTTTATTTTTGTTCTGGCTTTTTCATGCTTGTAACACCATATAATTGATTTTTTTCATCGTATTAAATTACCTCATTGCATAGAGCTCAATTTAAAATCAAAGAATCAATAACTAGATCAGTTTCATGGCGTGGTAGTGAATTGATGACCATCAAAATATCTATAAAAATAAGGAACTTAGTAATTTTCCAAAATGCATTCGACAGCGACGTGTCCCATTCAACTGTAGTACACTCTTTGCAAAGTCACAAACATACAAATGTTTTTTACAGCTTCGGAGCGGGGACTCGTGGGGGTTTGGTTGACTGCGGATGAGAGAGGGAGGTGTGTGGGGTAGAGGTGCGAATGTGGGTCTCCAGCGCTTGACCGCGGCGCCCTGAATATGGTTCTTCCCGACTGGTTGGTCTGAGAGTTGGGTATGCTGATGGAGACGCGTGCAACGGGGCTAGGAGAGAGCAGAGTACGGAACGAGGGTTGGAAGGTACTCCTAATGTTGTTCAAAGTGAGCTTTTAGTTTGTTATAAAGGAATTAAATTAATTTCTAAATAATAACATCATGATGCCCATGGTTAAATTATGTTAACCCAATTCGCTATCCTTTGCCGCACTATAAAAATGTTCGCGAAGATCATCTACAGATCAACGGTCAGGAAAATCATTACTATATCAAATAAGTAAAGCTACGAACTGGCTCACTGAAACATACAAGGACAGTCCCAAAAGTTCTGTAACTTATTATTTCCCATCTAGACGGACGGACGAGTGGCGGTTTCTCTGGTTGGGCTCGAGGGAGGGGAGTCTCAGGAAAGGCTAGAAGTCAATGGTAGTTAGCTCCCAGCCTTTGCGGAGCGCGGATTGTTCGTTTGTGAAACTTCTATAACGTGACCTCGTTACGCTCCGTCATGAACCGGTTATTGGAACAGCGCTATGTCATCAAATTTTGCAAATTGAAACAGGGCGAAACCGGAAAAGAGACTTATGACATTCTCAAGGTAGCTTTTAAGTGGCACAAGTTATTTCGGGCGGGCAGAAAAGATGTTCAAGACACCGAACGTTCAGGACACCCTTCGACCATGAAAAGTGGTGAAATTCTTGCAAGAGTGAAGGCTTTATTAGACAGGGATCACAGATTCTCCATATACATCTACATCTACTTAATACCCCGCAAGCCTCCGCAAGGGCGTGTGGCGGGGGGTGCTAGGACACCACCCGTAATTTAGAAAAGAAGAAGAAAAAAGAAACCGCATGCAATAACGACAAAATCATATATAAAAAAAAACATGGCATACATTCATGCATGAACACTTACACCCCACACACATGCAAACACTCAAACTACCAACTAACATACACATGCACCTGAAAGTATACCTAACATCTCTATAGTGTTTAGTTTTGTTCCGACTTGTAAATTCAACGTTTTTAATATTTCTAAAGTGACTTCGGTTTCTTGCTATTATGATTTCTGATTGTTCGGGGAAAGAATGAGTATTTGTACCTATCTGTCCTGGAATCTATCTCCCTTAGTTTATCTTTGTGGTCTGATCTACCTAAGTAGTGTGGGGCCATTATAATTCCTTCAGTGTCATAGTTAAACTCGTTTGTTCTGAACCTTTCTAAAAGTCTAAGCCTCGCTTGTTCTCTCCGCACTTCAAGTGGTTCCCAGCCTAAATCCCCTAAGAGACCTGTCACACTTGTGTTTTTATCATAACAATTTTTAACGAATCTAGCGGATTTTCTCTGGACTTTATCTAATTCTTTTTGCCAAATTTTCTCCCACGGATCCCAAATACTTGCGGCATATTCCAAATGAGGTCTAACTAGAGCAAAATAACACCTCTCTTTAACTTTTTCATTACATTTCCCCACCACCCGTTTTATGAAGCCAAGTTTCTTTGAAGCTGATCCGCATATTGTCCTGATATGTGCTCCCCATGAAAGGCGTGGTGTTAGAACAACCCCCAAATATTTAACTTGATTTGCCGTAGTCAATACTGAACCCTCTATTTTGTAGTTTATATCCTGTTCCTCGCTTCCTTTATTCCAAAATTTCAAAACTGCGCATTTATCTATATTAAGTGTTAATCCCCATTTATTGCACCATGGATTAAATATTTGCATGTTTTTTGATGAACTTGGCATCCCTAAAAGTGATTTGCATTAATTTGGCTATATTAAGGCGAGGTTGAGACTATAGAGTCCCTTCTTCTGCCTAACCCCTAAATAATAAATTGAAGAAAATTGCAAATTCCCAAGCTCTAGGTGGAGGAAAATCTACCGATGGGGGATCGAAGCCACGACCACTGGGTTGGCAGTTGAGGATGTCAATCCACAACCAAAGGAACCTGGACAAGCGATTCGTAGCTAAACCAGCATTAGTCTCACCACTAGGAAACCTCCTCCTCACCCCCGTTTAACAGATTCTTACGTGCATGGAAAAACGAAAAGTTTTGTGCAGATTGATTTTCTTTGGCCCAATAAAATATAAAATACTTGTTCTATGACACGGGACTCTGTGACAAAAAGTTTTGAATAGTTTTTCTGTATCTTTATATTTTACTAAATTTCGTTTGCGTTGTTGCATCTGAGTAGAGGTTGAATATTTAATGAACTTGCAGCATCAACTTTTCTTAATGAGGTAGGGTAACTAATCTTTTAACTGAATTCAGTCTAATAGTACTCATAACTTCAAATTTGAGGGTCCTATTTGATCTATTTATTTAATCAATCGTTTGCTGTTTCATTTTCATGATGAAAAATCCCATGTATACATTTTATACTCAAAGAAAGAATAGTATGTATTGTTTACGTAATATGGACACATAGTCTGTATAGTTTTTTAAGAGTTAAGAGAATTCACATATATTTAATTTGGAATAAATCAATCCAGTTCATCATATTTTTACTGCCGCGAACATTAGCAAAATTTAGTCGAATTTCTTTGACTAGAAGGCATATAATGATTTCAAATCACCTCACCAGTTACTAATTTGTATCAACGAGAGTAAGTAAAATACGCAAAAATAAAATTCTCCTTAATATTGACAGTGAGAAGAGAGAAATATTACACAAATAATACGCGGTTTCAATTGAATTAATTTTATTTATAATCATGCTGGTGGTGTAAAAAACTGTGCTTCTCTCTTCTGCTTGACATAACCTGGAGGGAATCTTGTCTTCATGGGCTATAAATGGGGTCAAAGGGCGCACACGGGTAGACTTTCTTCAAAGACTGAATTTGAACTTTATTGAATTTGACCTTGCCATGTCTTTGGTATTTGGTAAATTACTTATATACACCTGAAGTTGTCCACAACCACCTCTATGAGGATGAGTTCCCATCTTCCATTGCTCTAATTACGAGGGTCATCCGGAAAGTAGTACCCGTTCGTGCCGCATGAAGTGCTGACGACGCGAGTAGCCGCTGGACGAGGTCAGATAGCTTCAGTGGCTTGTCTGCCTTCTCTGAGCCAAGTTGCGTGACGCTAGCATTGCCTGTGTTGTTTCTGTGATTGTTTACAATGTTTAAAAAAATTGAGAACGCCGCCAGTTGTGAAGTGAGGGCAGTGATTAAATTCCTCAATGCAAGAAACGTTCGCCCATGTGATATTCATCGCCAATTAAAGGAGGTGTATGGAGACAATGTAATGGACGAGTCGTCTGTTCGGCGGTGGTGTCGCAACTTCAACATGGGGAGGGGGAACACACACGATGATGAGCGTTCGGGGAGACCGTCTGTCATTACAGACCAACTGGTGAGCTCAGTTGACGAATTCGTGAGGAACGATCGGCGCGTCACAATTGATGACATCTGTGAGCATTTTCCCATTGTTTCTCGAACAATTGTTCATGAAATTGTCAAACACCATCTGCATTATGCAAAAATTTGTGCAAGATGGGTCCCTCGCGTATCTCAATGAGCTGGCGGCGAAGGACTATGCAGCAGGAATACAGAAACTTGTCACACGTTATGACAAATGCCTTAATTTGCTTGGAGATTATGTTGAGAAGTAGTTTAAAGTATCCTCTTTCAAATAAAATTTTTTATGTTTGTTAATATTTACTTTTGTGTCTTTATTTCACGAACGGGTACTACTTTCCGGATGACCCTCGTATATTGAAGACGTCGGCAAGCACAATTGCTTCATTCTTTGGCTATTGCCTTTGTTTAGATGGAGTGTCGATTGGTGAAGTCCACCGGTGAGGCCTCAAATTCCACCTATTCTTGGATGTCGTCATAGTTAAAATGACGAATTCACCTCAGCAATTTCAATTTATTCAACCCATTTATTTCAAGCAATTTTTAACGATGTATTTATGCAGCCCATTAATCCGTTCTTTGCCAGGAAGTTTTGAGGCGAGTGCCCCAGGCTCAACTCCCACGCATTTCACAGATGGTCTGGGAAATACGACGATAAGTACTTGATCAACAAATTGAGAGGGATTTGAAGAAAAATCACTTAGTGCATCTAATAGTATCTCATCAGATTTATTTCATTGTAAAATTATTTTTTACATTATTTCATGTTTACATTTCCTGAAGTCGGCAGCACAAATGCCACTAATTAAGTTAGATCTGCTAAGCTATTGATCTTTATCCATTATTGAAATAGAAAGAAAGATTCGTACTTTTCCACAGATTTTATTATACGGCACGACGCGTTTCACCGACTTGCGGCATCATCAGGTACAAATTTGCAAAACAGACAGAGCAAGCATATATACCCTCAGGACAGAGTGGGGGCGGGGAGGGTTGGAAGGATTTGAGGGGGGTGGGGGTTCGCAGGTGCGTTGATGGATTGTTTTGCAGGCTAATTTCCATTTCCAGGCTAATTTCTCGGAGAGGAGTGGGGAGGGGTATGGGAATAATTGCTCATTACAAAGAGTCGTGTTGGGGTTCACCAAGTGCCTTCTAATCTCTAATTGCTCGAGAGCGTCCATTTTTAATCCTTTTGGGAGTGTGTGTAATATCTCTGGGACAAAGTCACTGCTGTGGTTGAATTCTAGTAAATGCTTGGCGAAGAGAGAGTTTTTATTCTGATTTTTGTGACACCTAGCGTGTTCCTTGACTCGTAACTTGATATTCCTGCCGGTCTGACCGACATAAACGCTGTTGCAATCCTCGCATTTCAGTTTATAAATGCCTGATTTGAGAAGGCTATCCTGGGTGTCTTTTCCATTGGCTAGAAGTTTGGAGAGGGTTATGGGTGGGTAGAAGGCTGCTTTGAGTAAGGTGGGTAGGCAGTTGGAAATCCTATATGAAAGATCTCCCAGAAACGGGATCGAGCACCACTTAAAATCTTTAGATACTGCGGGCTGAGATACGAAAATTCTTTCGTATCTCAGCCCGAATTGATCTTTATTTAAATACTCTTAATTACCTTCGTTGTGGCTGCAGCTTGCAGTGCAGTCCAAGATTTGCTAAAATACCGGTCTCGTGTTTTCCGTTTTGCACACCCACGCCGTATCCAGTAAATGCAATCTATTCACCGACCCAGCAATTGGCAAAAATATTAAGGATCACCGACTTTCTGTGTTTCCGTGCTTTATCTCAGTTTATTTCCTATAATATCTTAGACCGAAACACACTCGAGAATTTAAGATATCCTCTTTCATGTTTCACGCTACATTGTGATCAGTAGAAATTTGCTGCTCAATGATTGATCTAAGAGCGTCGGTAGTTCCCGCTCTGGTTATGCATTGATCAATGTTTTGTCAGCACTAAATCTAAGAATCTGCAAATAAAAGCTGTTCATAAGATCGTACTATTTAAAGATAGTATGAATTGTCTTCATTCCCGAGGCAAAGGGGGTCCGTGATCCAGGGCGGGGTCCTCTTGGCCATGTGGTCGTGGCCTCGAAACTCGGTGACATTTCTGAATGCCCTCGATTGAGGAAATCGAAGTTTGGCTTGTTGCTGAGAAATATTGTTTTTTTCCACAGACGACAGAGGGAAATGAACTGTATCCACTGGCATTGATATTTTATTGAGCCTATCATCGCATTTACTTGGCTGGAGGTAGCCTCTACTCTCACCTAGTAAACTAATATTCAGATCACCATCTCTAGATTCCCCCCATGGACTATAATGTTGATGTTGTGGAAGAGCTTGCATTTTCCTATGACCCATAGAGCTGTACTCTGGGTGGGAGCAATCATGATTGCTCCAGGTAGGGTCAATCATGTCTCTTAAGTCGAACGGTAAGAGCCAGACGAAAGGCAGTCTCAATGAGGTGACTGCAAAGGCGTCTGACCCCAGTGGGGCGGCCAGCTGAGTGGCGGTATCATGTTAAAAACACCATTAAGGAGGGCAACAGGAAAAAACCTCAATTACTTATCCCTAGAAATGATGATGGAACCTAATATGAAAATGAGTCTTGGTAACTTCGAGACTAGGTCCTACGCGCCGAGTGTCGTGGCCGCCGTCGGAGGAAGCAAGGCCTCCGCGACCCTCATCATGCGATATCCTTGCACAATCGTGAGAATGGCAGCAGAAAAGAAGTGACAGAATAATACAGGGACCGTGAATATGGGGACATTGAATATTACAAAGATTTTCAGGGTAGGAAAGTTAGGGAATATCCAACAGGAGATGGAGAGAAGAAATATAGACATGTTATGACTTTACAAGATGGGATTAAAATATATCGGGTATCATTTGACCGAGATGTACTATTATATGCAGCAGAAAGGTGGATATTTAACGTGAGGTATAAATCTGTATTAACGAATAGAAAACTGGAGAGGAGGGTGTAACAGGTCGATTACAACGTTTCATTTATAGACATACAGGCAAACCTGGTCGGTCTAGCAATGCAACTGTACATGCCGACAAACAATCGTAGGAAGGAAAACGTGTACAGGACAGGAATACGTTAGGATCACCAATGAAATAATGGAGTATTAAGTGAGAAGTTATGAGAAGATCAGTTTGGCTTTAGAAATAGCCATAGAAATAATGAAGTCACTATTGTAAAGGAATACAGGGTATAATCAGGACGTATTTGTACGATTCGCTGATTTGAGAAGTCGCGTGACAGTCTAAACTGAATATAATTAATGAAATTTTGGAAAAAATAAAAGCACTGACATTGAGAGGGAAATTGAGATGGACATTGAGATGGCACAACGAAGGTTTTCAAGAAACGTTCTCATGCCAAAGGACGTCTAGAAAACTTAAACGTTGGGGGACAAAACATGGAAGAGATAAAATAATTAACCTGTATGAGAAAAATTTCGATTGAGCGTGTGCAGATTGGTGGAGAAATTGAAAAAAGAATGGTTAGGTTTAGTTTATTGTTTCAAAAGTGGCGGTAGTTGATAATAGGCTTCTTAAGTAAGGATGTAGAGAATAACTAGTGAAAATTTAATTCGGTGCTTAGTTTTGAATGATTTAGAAACCTGACCATTGAGGCAGGAAAATAAGCGTACACTGTACACTGAAACGTGAGTTTACGGAAGAGATTAAAAAATGAAATCAGTGGAAATAAAAGCAAATGAAGTGGTACGCATAATAGGGGAAGAGGGACGGCTATTGGGTGGAATTCTAAGAAGATAGGCAAAGGAGTTGCAGGAAATACTCGAGGGTGAGGCAATGGGATGTTGAGCATGGTAGTAATGGGGAGAATACTGGAAAAGCCATGGAGAGCGAATAAAATATAGGCATTTTGGATAGATTTCAGGGTGAAGGAAAGTATGCAGAGAATGAGTAATTGTTGAATTGGGTTATTGGATATTATAACTCGTCTTAGGGTTAGGAGTAGGGTGTAGTGCATGGCTCCATCAAAAACTTACCTTAATTAGGTAGACTACTGCTAATAATCTTTAAATTGAAATACTTTGTGATGTGTGCACTGCCGTATAATGCTCCCTTAGAGTGCCCAAACCTAAAACCATGGAATGTTTTTCGTAGTGTCTGGGGTATGTTTAATTCTATCCTATGGGAAAATTTGTTCCCATGGGAAAGGTTTTTTTTTCTATTTATTATAAATTAGAAATGCGCCATTATGTATCCATGTTTTGGACCTACAAGACATTTTGCATGTCAATTATTTCATTACATTTCAATAGATAAATATTATTATTGCATCAGAATACACAAAATTAAAAGTGCAATATGATCGCATTTCATGGACTATTATGTTACCTGCTTGAGAAACGTAACCCCAGGTCAAATCTATGGCTTCTATTATTCAAGCATGGAGAAATGGCAGACTGTCAAAGCATGGAAAAGTACAACTTGGAACGGCTGTCTTCAAAACTCATTCATTTGGAAGAGAAAAATCCTCAAAATATACTTATTATTGCTGCTTTATTTAATGAATATAATATAAATGATCGAAAATGAAAACAAGTGAGGGAATAATGGGGTAATAGCGAAGGTTGATGGGAGAAATTCCAAGATGCCAGAATAACTGGCTGTTTACACCCCCAAGGCTAATTGACTGGCAGTGAAATGTAAAAGACTGATTATACTTAAAGGGGATATTAAGATTGTGGTTGTTGGAGATAATGATGAGGTATGTGTGGAGGTAACGAGGCGTAGTGTTACGCATGCGGATTTGGAGAATTGTCTACCGCAATGTACCGTATTACTTTGATTATTGTATTGTTAAGCTGGTCTTATTATTGTAGCAGTTATTAGTCCATCAATAACGTAAGTTAACAGGTCATTTTTAATTTCCAGTGGCATTATGCTAAAAAAAGTAGGTTTTGGACGACCACTTCTTACTAATATCTTCCTCTCATTGCGGAAACTTACTCTTGTCTTCCAAGCGTTATTTTAGTTTTCAGCCCTTCACCACCTTCCTCAGCCTTCACGTAGTCTAACATGCTTATTTTATTTCTTCTTTTACATATAATACCTGTGATTCTTACTTTTACCACTGCTTTCAATATCTCACTAGTTAAATTTAAACGGTAGACCCCACTGAACATAATAAAGCAGATTATTATGAGAATGTTTCGTTTTCATCCTTGGCTTCAAAACTTCATCCTTCCGCACGATGTTAAAATTCACGGCAAACGTATTTACTTTGAGGCAATTCCCTCCGGTGAAGGAAAAAGAGAAATAATTTGTTATACTCGTACAGTAATTCCAGTGATCCGCACTTCATTTCTTCAGTCGTAATCAACTTTGACTGCCTACGTTTCAACGATGTAAATCATCTTCAGGCTTAATCTCTATCCTATCTCTATCTAGAGAGAAATTGAGCGCCTTGCCGATGGCTTTCAAATGCCAGGGTTTCTCGGTACTTAATGAGCTGTGCACGCATGTTATGAGTTCGTGACGGGGATTGGGCCGAGAATGAAAATCAAACCGCGTGTCTGTCGGAAAATCATGGAGAGACGCCGTAGTAGCCGATTGAGTGTTTGGACCGCGTGTCGCCAATCCTCCCCGCGGAGGGATTAGGTGGATTGCACACCCTCCCCCCGCCCCCTGAGGTCATTGTTTACCCCACCCCTCATCCCTCGACTCCCCCACCCTCCCTGGGTCTCCCAGCCACTCCACTTCCGCCGCAAAGCCTCACTTCCGCTGGTGGTCGCATCGGATGACGAAGGCCCCACGGGCATCTCGGAAACCGCGGAAATGTGGACCGGCAACAATTAATTTCGCGGAATCAGCCACCATTAGATCACCTCTTTAATTAGTCATCGTGCTTGTCCGTCGACTAGCGTCTTCGGCGTCGAACCCCTGGCCGTGATCTCATTCCCCGAGAGGCCGACCGTCTGTTTTGTGCCACAACACCCAATAGTGCCTACCTCATCAACACATCCCCACCCAACTCCCGAAGCGATCCATCGTCATCATTGGTATTCTACGAGTCTTCTCGTGTTCTCGTATCAATCGAAGGAAGGTGCTGCCGGGTATTGAATCGCCCAATGCCATACACCCAATTGGAGGCTTACGGGGTACCACGTAGGAGAAAGCAGCTTTGGGACTGTCCTCACCAACTGGTACACACTACGTATTAACTGTGGAATTCCTCTGTTTCTCTCATCTATACGACTTTTTCTCTGTTCTCCCAAGTTAACCCAGGAGCTGCTTCTCTTCTCCCGCCATATTTAACTCTTCGTCACCGATGGTTCTCCTTGTGGAACTTAATTTCTCAGCTTCTCTCCATGTAAAAATGTGCCTTGGGTGCTTGTGGCTGATTGGCTTATTGCGTTGCAATAAAAAAAGATAGTAAAATTTAAAAAAATACCCGTCATCAGTTCTCGTCATACAATTGCGTTTTGGCCAACGCAATTTATATAATATCCCTGCTTCTACTTAAGTATAATTGCCTCGAAAATACTGCTTCACCTGCACTGCTTTATAACATTCTAAATTAGCATTAACTTAGTCCTCCCACTTCTTGAGAATCTCATTATCGTCCTCCCTCCTGAGATACGAGCTCCTCTCGTATATACGCTTCGAGAGATATCCCACCGGGACCTGAGCCATGACCACGCTCAAGTACGGGTGGCCGGGAGTTTGGGGGAAGACATATAGTATACCTACCTTGATGCCGTCCCCCTTACCCTCATATCCTTCGTGGCTGCGCACCCGTTCGTAATGGAAAATGGCAGAATGGAGACTATGGTTACGAAACCGTGGGTATTCTGTTAAAATTTTGTTTCTCTTTAACACAATAGTGCTTATTGCGAATGGACGACTACAATTGCTTTTGTTCCTCACTATAGTGCAAAATTTAGTAATAAATAATCTCGCATTATTTCAGAAGGATTTTATAGCTTTAAGTGTAAACTGAACATAAAAAACTGGATCCCTCATTGTGCCACTGTCTACTCTGAACGAGTAAATTCCATCCAAACGCCATCATGGGCGAATGGAAGTCGTCCTTGGAATATTTCCGCATGTGACATGGCGTTTCCTTCGCGCAAATAATTTTAAATTCTTCCACTTGATTTACGGGTAAGTTAATCACGTTTATATTGATAAATTTTCACAGAAACTCGAGCATTGAATATAAGTAAGCCAAACATGAGTCAACCAATGTTAGTTCAGAATAAAAAAAATATGTATGTATCACGAAATATTTATTACGGAAGAATGGCTTTCATTACAAAGGTGACATTTTCAGGCACAAAGTTTCCTGCAGAACGCGGATGTGGTATACTGGCGAAATTCACGGAAGGAGAGGGAGCAGACGAATGCGATTTGGCATGTACTCCCTGGGACGGGCGAAGGAAAGGAGGGTTTCCCCTACCCTTTTCTTGACATAAACTGTATACAAACCCCTTTTTACTACAGGTTCATAACTTATTTTCACGTATCCAGTGGATCTTCTTATTTAAATATCCACCCGGCAATGGTTAAGCACCTACCCACCCAAGAGCTCGGGCTGAGAAGCTGCTAGGTATTTCCAAAGCTTAGTATGCAATTTAAGCGTAATTTTCAGTGGTATCTCGATCCCTATTTGGTGTGCTAAGGGGAGAGCGCTTAAAGTAAGTACGTCGTCCGTCATATGAACATTGAACTCTGGACATTTGAACGCCTTTCTTTAAGAGTAAGCTAATACCTACGCCGGGTTCCTTTTCGCCCTTCCACCATTGCCTGAATGTCCTAATGGCTCAGATGAAAATAGTTGTCGGTCTCTGCCCCTGTAAATACTAATAACAATGACTATAATCAGAAATTTTTGGATGATCATAGCATTTTTCTTAAAATATACTCTGAAGTTTTATTTGGTCGAGTGACTTCAATATTAAAAAAAAATCTCCGACATTATTTTTCCGTCGGTTCGTAATTGAATAATAGAATTGAATTATTTATTAAAATTTGTAGTGTCTTCCAAAGACACTAACATTGAAGTTTTTAATTAATGTGAATTTAAGGGAGAATTTCTCACATCTTAACAGTTATCGCTGTTGAGCTTACATGAGAAAACAATGTAAAATCGCCATTTAGTTAAATTTTTACAATGGTATGTAAAATTGCGTACCCCGATTCCCCGAAAATTTTACCCTCCAAAAAAGGCTTTCATTAGAGTTTCCCTTCCATTTTTCTCTTAAATTTCTCCCTTAATTCCTGCATGCTCTGAACTTTTTGCTCACTAGGCTGTGACGTTTGTGCCTTCAAACGCGCCCAGAAAACTTGTTTTTCCATGTTAGTATTTTCAACTCAATATTATTATCATCTATGTAATTATTAATCTTAATATATGTGTTGGTATTTGTGATTTCTTAAATGATTTAAAATCTAGAGCAATCATTTGTAAAACCAATGTTCATTGTTCTTTATTTTTCTAAAAAAATATTTTCAATTCATAGTCTCCATAAATTGATATTTTGTGGCCCTGATGTCATTAATTATGATTATAATACTAATAATGATACTCAGTATAATGGGAGCACAAATTTTATACGAAATAAATAAATTTATCAAGTCAATAGAGTAAATATTATGATTATTACCACCAATTTCGGAACTAAATTCAATATACTCAAGTGGAATGCAAATTTTCCACTGTAAATTACCACTCTAATCGTAATACCTAAAGTAGCAACTATTTGCACACTTCAGGTAGTGAGAAAATTCCGCAATGCTGCAGAGGATTAAATCACCATCAAAATGATTACTATGACTTGAATTGAATCAGTAAATGAAACATGTATAAATATGAGGATTAGCAATGTAATAGTATTAACAATTATTCTTTATTGTAAAGAGAATTAAACAAGTACGAGTAAAGCACCTTCTATCTATCCTCTCATCAACTTAAAGATATAAAATGGGATTATTCCTTATGTAATGCGAAATTAAACATAGAGCAACACAATATTTTATATGAAGGTGTCAAATAGATGTACGTATATCGTAGTATGTATATCTGTGGGCAAAGCATGAGGAATTGTAAACAGATGACCTTACAAGAGGAGTCGTTAAAAGGAATCATCCTAAGGGGGGTTGTTGTAGGGGATCAACTTGGAGGATATGTATTAAAGAGCCCATCCAGCGGTGTTGCATCAGAGAATATCGGGGAACTCAGTATAACGTTGGACTAGTGACAGAAGGCCTTGGTTCAATTCCCGGGCAAGGCACTCTGGGCACCTGCAGCTCCACCAAAGCTATGTGATTTTTCGGGTACCAGATCTTCCTGGAAAACCATTATCGGCGCAGGGAAAGGAACGAGCCCCCCTATCCTGATGTGTAAATTTTACACGCCGTCGGACTTAGTACTGGGTGAACTCTAACATTACCCACCAAGCCGACCTTCGGGATCGTTACTGTTTATGGTGATTTTATATACACCGGTTAATCATTGAATTCTTATTAATTTGTTTCATTTATTCCAAGGAGGGGAAAAATTCTTTCATAAATAAAATAATACATTTGATATTCGTGAATTGAAACGGGTTATAAGCAATACTATATGTCGTCGGTGGTGAAAGAGAAACAAGCGGAGGAGCACCTTAGGGCACGCACCTCCGTCACAGGGGGGGCAGCCACGCCCACCACACGACCCGAGTGGGTGCCCCGTTTGGCACGTGCCCTCGACACGAAGGGGGGAGGTGGAGACGACGACCCCGCCCCCCGATCGACACCCCTGCCCCGATCGACACCCTCCCCCGACCCGAGAGGAAACACTCCAGCTTGCGCTTTGGGAAATCGCTTAAAACAACCTCCCTCCCTTCCCGGGGCGCCATCCCCGATCCCTGGTCTCTCCGCGACGGCGGGAGGGGGGCTCCGAAATGGTGTAGGGATAGCGGTCGGAATGGAGGGAGTGAGCGGCGGTGCATCGTGGGAAGGGCTCACCCAGTCATTGGCTCCCGGGCGCACCTCGCCCTCCTGCCATTGGGCCGCGGCCGCCCCCGCCCTCCCCGCTCTTCCCCCCCCGGCCGATGTAGTTGCGGAGAGGGGAAATAACAACCCCCCCCGTTTCCATGCCCGGCCCTCCCTCCGTCCATCACTCTCGCCCTCCCTCGCTCGCCCTCGCCGCCGCCACACTCGCCGCTCTCCGCTGAGAACGCGCGCGCGCGTCTCGAGTCCTCTTTCTCTCCTTAACGCCGTCTTGGGCCAGCGTCGCACCGCGTGTCGTGCCGATTCTATCGGGTTTTGCGAGCGGGTAGGGACACTCGTAAGAGAGGGGCGTGGCGTCCACCGCGGCGGCGTCCTCGCGTAGTCCCTCCTCGGCCGTTCTCGACGTCGACGACGCTCACCGCGCCTGCTTCTCGCCGGACGGACAGCCTCCTCACGGCGGCGGCGGCGCAGGGTGCGCCCGCCCCGACGCGGCCCCGCCGAGCGAGCGATCACCCGCCGGCCGGCCCCATGTTCCTCGCGCCGTGTCTCCTGGCCCGCCACCACATCCAAGGATTCCAAGGTATTCACCACCACCCCCCCCCCCCGCTCCCCCCCAACGCCCCAAACGCCCTCTGACCGCCTCCGAGGAGTGCCTGGCCTCGAGGGGAGGCTGAAAGTCGTCGCTCTCCCCCCGTTAATGCGTGGTGCTGTGTGTCTGCGAAGGAAAATTATACGAGC
This sequence comes from Hetaerina americana, assembly GCF_022747635.1. Lineage (NCBI taxonomy): Eukaryota > Metazoa > Arthropoda > Insecta > Odonata > Calopterygidae > Hetaerina > Hetaerina americana. Next base: position 16,269,709 of record NW_027286292.1, read on the forward strand.
CAGTAGGTATGTACCTACCCACGAGTAAGTTGACCCGTCTCTAACTCGTCATGTCAAACAGAGTAGCAATTCACAGAATGAGTGCTTCAGATAAAAGATTTGTTTTGTCATTCCTTCCACCCGTGTGTGTGTTTTCATTTGAGGAGCATATGACTGTATGACAGCTTTGAAATCCGTCCAGGATGGCAAGATAACATGAGAGGTGTCATCGTACTTGGGGTCAAATTGTGTGTGCACCGTCGGAAGCTCAGAGTTCAGTTCCACTCTTAAGAAATTATATCACAAAAAGCACAGGCACGCTCAGAATCCCAGCTCGTCATCATTGGCGGGAAGGCGAATTTTGGTGCCCTTCCAGCTCTCTATCCAGTCGCGATTATTCTGTCTTAGTTTGATAACGTCTTGTTGATTTGAATATAAAAATGCCTCTGCTGAAGTGAACACATCGCACGACGTTGATACATATATTTGAACGGACACAAGGAAACATGTCTTTCTTTGAAGTTTTACTCTTCCCACGAATATTTAAAGACTAGTTTCAGTACGTACTTTCAACTACCTTCCGAAATACACATGCATTGCAGTTCTTCATTACTGCGATCATTTTTCATAATTAATTCACAGGGATGATTGTCAGAATTTTTGTCATTTTGTTTATGACTCGTGAACATGTGAGAAGTGGGTTATGACTTAGGCAGGCAAGATGAAATTTAATTCAACCGTGTTCCTGATGATGGGTCCCAGTCATTGAAACGCGCGCTGTACACATGCTGTAAGAAATAAGTGGAAAGTATAGTGCGTTCCTCGTTTGTGATGAAATGTGTTTGAAATATGTTTGTGTAAAACGATAAAGGAATACTCACAAACCACTCTACTTTGGGATATAATGGAAGAATATTTGGCATCATCATTCGTGATGAAAATGCGGAGCCTTCCATTGGAAGTCAAAAATTTCCTGGGAAGTGTCATAGCACTGAATTATTTGGCGACAGAATTCTGTGAATTCCAACAACGAAATTCTCACGGAATCCCGAAATCATGCGATCACACTACCAATTCGCCAGTGCGCCCTCCACAACCCTCCCCCACCGCAACCACCCCTCCGCTCACACCCCCGGTGGCCATCGGGGGGCGGCCACCCTCGGGGTTTTACATACTATGATGGGGAGCCATCGCCCAGTTGGACTGGTCGGGAGACCGCCAACTTCTCTAGTGATTACGCTAATGCTTTGTTATCAACCTGAAAGTGGCTGCTCATATTTCTACCCCTTAGGTAATATTAGCTTCAGCTACCGGAATTATGGTCGAGGTTCATTGCCAGGATTATAACGTGCATTCATCGCACCATATACATAATGTAATTGCCTTTCGTGGGGATACGTTACAAGAGCTTCAGCCGACGTAAATGTAAGTCACTCGTGGCAAATATTTATTTATGCATGGCATATACCTACATTTAAACTCGATGAGCCACCGAATGGCAGACGGCAGGCTAATCCGCTGCACTGAAAATAATGATTATAGCGCTCCGAGAAAAACGTCTTCACTAACGCGAGAGGCGAACCGCAGATAGCTGAAATCTCGGAAACCAAATTCACGGAACAATGGGTTCTAAAGCACGTAAATTCTGATGAGCAAGAGTGCATGCGGAGTGTCAACCCCGTCACCCACCCGAGAACAGAATCCACGAAGCAAGAGACCTTGCTTTCAGCATCTAAAATTTGAAATGTAATCCTCCCGTCTACCGTGTCCAGCAGCGGGCATGGAATTTGTTCTTATTTTCTATTTTCAAAAGCACAGCTCTGTTATTTTCAGTTGAATAGTTGCGTACGTTAAGCAGGCCCACGGATTTCGGCAGTAGTTTCAGCTCATGAGACCAATCATTGATGATGAGCATGACGTCCCTCAAAAAACGCATTTCAGAGATTTCACAGGGGGGCAGTTTCTAAAAAAAAAGGTAACATTTCTTTCTGAGAAAAGTTATAAAATGCAAGTACAAGCATAGAAACTATGCAAAACCTTCGAGCATCAATTTGCGTAATTTCCTTTACACGAACGAGATATTGCCTCACTGAAAAATAGTCTAGTATTGACTCCTGCAAGTCCTCAAGTAACCTTCAGGAACAGTGCATAAGCTCTGACATAAAGAGGCTTCATGTTTTCCTTGCGCACATTTTTAGCACTAATTTGCTTTTCATTTCCGCTTACGGAGGCGACTAAAATGCGTCTACGTCAAAGGCAAGCGATAAAAAGGAACCGATTCCAGAAAAATGACTTCGAGCGTTTGCCCGCAGAGTTGTTTGCAGTACTCGGCGTCTAGTTGCTCGGACGTCCGGGCACCGGAAGGATCCCACCGCAAATTGACACCTCACGACGCAATACAAGTCCCTTTGAAGTCCTCATGAAAACCTCATCATGAAGGGTGACTGATGGCTGTTCAACGATACAGAGTGGGGAGCATTATAATATAGATCCGATGTTTAAGGAATCATTATAATTCCTACTATTTAAACATATAAATCACTTCCATGGCGTGATTATCTGAAGACAGGGTGGAATAGAGACCCTCATGGATGGAAGAAGGGGCCCACATGGGAAAGGGGGCAAGGGGGGGGACCCACATGCGAGGTAAGCAGCGTCTTCTCAGAAATTCATTTCCGTGCACACAGGTCACTATTTCTAACGAAAATGGACTGAGCAGAATGGTGACCAGCTCTGAACGTGAATTTTTTCCATACAACTTGTATTCGTTTCCCCTCGATTAAAGTCATGCTTACCATTACGACAGAACCACCTGAGACGACTTGGGGCATGATCTCAGTTGTATTTTCACACCTAATATGTACGGGTATCAGCAAATTTCCATTTTATTGTTATTATTCACAGTCGCCCATGGTCTACACGTTACAGCCAAAGAAAATAAACCTATGGAGGTCAATGGGGCCAATATACAGGTTTTTGGATGCATCCGTTCAGCATTTAATAAACTAATTAGATGAAAGATGTTCCTTTGAAATATTCATTGGCGATAGTTAAATGACGTCCGAAAATGTAACTTTCTGGCTTGCTAAATACTTTGAAAATAGTGGAAGATTTTGACTAAACTATTTCTACACATATAAGAACTTCTTGTATTTTCTTTATTTTTTACAATTCCCCACAGAAAAGTAATGTATGTATTCACTTAGAAAAATGGTTTAAAATTTGAAAGTCAGAGCAAGTATCTTGTTCGGACTAAGCAACGTGCATTGAGTTCTGGTCGTCTTTAACGTCCACATGACAATCAGTCGAGCATAAGCAGTAACAGGACACCATCATCATTGATTTATCTCCCAGCCGATGCAGACCTGTGATTTCAGTCGTGCGCCATTAAAATTTCCTCCGCACGTAGCCGCATTGAAAAAGACAATGACTATTAATAATTTTAATTCACACACACAAGCATTTGAATATTTTCACCCTACCCCAATTGAATGGCGCCCATAACGTCAGTAATAATTATGAATTATTGAGTGGTGAACGCATAAAACCTACCCCTTGCCAACGTGGCAACCAGATTACCAGATTATTTTCCCGAGTACAGAAAGAGTACTCCCATCCCTCCGTCCTTCCCCCATCCAAATCAAACGGCCCAACCATTCATACTGACCGAGCATTCATTTCCCGAGGTGAGGGGACTTTTCCGCTCCGGTCGTCGGCGCAGGGGTGAGGGAGGGCGCTCGCATTTGACGCAGGTTTACAAGGCTGGGGAGGGAATATTCGCCGAAGACCCGTGGGGGGGAGGGGCGGAAGTGGGGATTGGGGGGCGTGGGCACGAAGTGCCGCCCTTGCTGAATGCAAATACCCTCCCAATTACGTTTAGGCGGCCACCTCTCCGCGCCGATCCCCGCCGTGGAGTGCCCCGTCCGCGGGAGCACGGACAGCTTCTGCAGGCCACGCGGGGTCAGTACCCTTGGAGGGAGCGGGTCTCGTACCCTGCGGGGTGGGTAACGGAATGGGAATGAGTGGTGTGAGAGAGAGGAATATATTTTTTTATCCATACGAATTTTTATCTCCTCAAATGGAACCAACTTCAAGGGTAGTTACACCATTCATGTAGGGATTAAAATTAGATAGAATGCCACCGAACCTAATTCATGACTTCATGTTATGGCCGATGAGGTGAGACACATTAATGGTGTAAGGACGGGTTCGTCCAGTTTTTTCCTCGTAAAATATATTGGTTGTGATCGGTTTAGAAGTTTCCACATTATTATTTACAGTTATCAACGCCACATCTCGGAATCACTTGCTTTATAGTTATTGAATCTAGAAATCTAAAATGGTCGAAATAAATACATAAAACCTGTAAAAAGTCCTCCTTTACAATTGCAGTCAGCCAAAATCTGAACCTCCATCCGAGTACCTCATTTAATATTATCGGCTTACATCCAGTATTCTACTTCTCTTCTTAAACGGACGTTACCATCCAACCAATGACACTAGTTCGCGGCAAGGGTAACTCTTAATTGTAACTAACGTACAGAAACCAAGACCATTCATCTATACCGTGAAAAAGAGTAAATAGGTGTCGAAACACTTTTCACCGGAGAATTCTGCGTAAATAAACTGAAAGGTTTTGTTCATTTAAGCCACAGGCCCATGAAAGTTCGGGGATGGAAACGCGACACTGGGAGACGAAGCCCGTCCATTCTGAATACGTCGATTTGAGCCACCGTCTAGGACTTAGTATAGAGTGAGCTCTGAGAAGGTGATGACCGCCAACGCATAGCCAATTAAATTAGATAAATAGGTAAACGGCATTGAATTGTAATACGGAATGCTGGTAATTCAATAAGGCAATGAATAGTATTTCAGGCATTTTGAAGCCCATAGTTTCACAAAATATAAAATGGGGAGTTAACTTCGAAAAATAGTTAATTCAATGCAACGAAGATTATGTAAACTTTGGCGGTGAATTTGTACGGGGCCAATCCTATAGTCAATATTGATTTTTAAGAACTCTATTCCTATGTTTTGGTCAGCTAGCTAACCTTCAACGGGAGTGAGAATTGGATAACGGGAAGACAACAGAAGTGAAGCACTGTCCGCGGTCCACTTGACGACGAGCCATACCTAACTACTGTTGTCTTCCCCGTTGTCCGATTCTTACTCCCGTTGATGGTCACCTAGATGACCGAAGTATTAAAATAGAGTTTTTAAAAATCAATAATGGCTATAGGATTGACACAAATTCAATTGAATGTTTTGAAACAGGTGTTATTGCCGATCAATCTGGCTAACTTTTTCTCTTCCAAAGTGAAAAGAAATCAGCGTGAGGTTTTAAACGAGAGTATTTGGACTTCATGCATTAAAACTTCTAATTGTATTTAAGTCAGATTTTGGCTGACTGTAATTGTAAAGGAGGACTTTTTACAGGTTTTATGTATTTATTTCGACCGTTTTAGATTTCTAGATTCAATAACTATAAAGCAAGTGATTCCGAAATGTGGCGTTGATAACTGTAAATAATAATGTGGAAACTTCTAAACCGATCACAACCAATATATTTTACGAGGAAAAAACTGGGCGAACCTCTCCTTACAACATTTCACCACATCGGTCATGACGTGAAGCCATAAATAAAGTTTTGGGGCATTTTCCTTAATATTTATCCCCGCGTGAATGTTGAGACTGCCCTTGAATTTGGATTCATTGGAGGACATGAAAATAATTGTATAAATGAAAAATCCTTTCTCTCACATCCATTCCCCTTCCATTCCCCTTTCATCTCATTTCATCCATTCTCCAATCCATTCCCCTTTCGTAACCCTCCCCGCAGGACGAGAGACCAGCTCAGTCCGCGGATACCGAACCCGCGCGCCCTGCGAACTATTTTTTAGGAGGAATGTACGTAAATTCAGTATACAAAACGGGATTTGAGTGAATAAAATGTTTATCATGCATGAACCTTTTTATAAGTCCTCGACTTCGGAGTGACCTAAAGGTTCATCAAACACATTATGCCTTTAACTGTGAGATAAGTTTAATCCGTTTGCGGGACATTAGAACAGGGCACGTGGTCATTGCATGACATTCTTCCGTTGAGGCTTTTCCACGCGCCCGGCTGGTGTCCTCCGGATTATGTGCGCTTTTCAAGTCCATGGATGCTGAGAAATTCCCCAAAGGCTCGCCACCAATTCGATGTGCGTTCAAAAAAAAGAGTGAGAGAAAAGTTGCTTCCTCCACTTTTTCACCTCTGCACTGTCGATGCTCACCAATGCTACGTTCTCCAGAGTGGTATCACCGACGCCGCATATCGCCACTTTCTAGTCACAGGTCACTCGCGTACAGTTGAACTCATCTGAGTGGGGAAGTGCATGCCGGTACGTCTTTTCTAATTTTATTTTGTTTTTTAGTCTTTCCATAATGAAAAAATCAAGAAACAGTAATTGTTACCTCTATGATCCATTCAATACTAGCACCACTGTCATAATATACATGCCCTACGTAACTGAGTGAGCACTCGTCTCACATCGGTAAGCTATATTAGAGTAAATTAAATTGAAAGACGTTTCATGTTTGATCATGCTACTTCATAGAAAGTTTTTTTATCATTTTTAAATTTAGTAAAAAATTAATTTGAAAATTGCCATAAAATAATTACTGTTATCATGACATAATGTGACATGATTCCTGGTATCCGTGAATTTCGCAGTGCTTCCCTTCTCATTTTGATCTCATCTAGCAAATACAGTATGCCAGAATCTAGGAGATTTTTCCTTGGGTTCCATAATAAAGCCGCATGAATTCTATCTTTCCAGTGGTTCAAGTCTTGAAATCTTTGCTTCTCTAGCGGCAATTTCTCTTAGTCCATTATAACTTTTTAAGAATAGAGTCGCTTCCCTTTTTCTATTGTTCATTGCACACATTGGAGTATGAAGCCGGATGATTCTGGTGCTCTAGTGTAGTGCATTTGAACTGCCATGTGGGAAGGGTCTTTTGTTTTAGCGAATTCTGGTGGTTCGGTCTCTAGATATGTGAGGACAAGAAAAAGGCCTACCGAGTTAGCAATTTCTCACGGGGCAATCAAAGTGTTGACACGCATTAGAATTGTTGTTACGAATGTGGCAACAGAATATTGACCTAGATCTCACGAGTGGAAAATACTATTTCAGCTTCAGTACCTTGTTGAATATTTTGTATTCTCATTCGAAGCTTTTGTCTTCTTGTCTCATTGAATTGGCTATCCGATGGCGGTCATCATCTTCTCAGAACTCACTCTATACTAAGTCCTAGACTGCGGCTGAAATCGACGCATTCAGTATGGGCGGGCATCATTTTCCAGTGCCGATTCTGTCAGTCAGATTCGATTCTGATCGTTCAGAGGTTCGTTCAATAAGTGAAACGTATATATATATATATATATATATATATATATATATATATATATATATATATATATATATGTAATTATTTCTCCTAAAAATCATTTCTCCATGTCTATTTCTCAAATATTCAAGATAAATGGAGGGCAGAGGGCGTAAGAGGAGCACACAGGTGACCAGCACTTAATTAACGCGGGCGACCTTTAATCTAAACGGAAACTATAAAAACAGATTCTGACGTAGGGTAGCCAGCCATATTGCAGTTGTATTCAAAATTTTACTCTTAGACCCCGATTACTAGAAACCGACTCTGAAGTAAACACGAAGCCCTTTGTGTTGTATCGGCCGTAATATTTTTATGCCAGCCGTAACTGCGGTAAAATATTTTACACTGGCCTCTTACATCCTCCCCACGCGACAGAGTTACATCTCAAATTCAAAGTACTCGATCTATATATCGAAGAGCATTCCACAACTCACAGGGTCTAATTGCTGTCAGAAAAACTGTCGCCACCCCTCTCACATTCCCTGACTTTTCTGACTCTCTTCGTTCCCCTCACTCCGTACCACTCCCGTTCATCGCCCAACCCCGTAGTTTCATCCCTCAGCTCAAGAATATGGTTCACCACGAATGTATTCAGATTACTGAATGTATCATTTTATTTGGGGACATGATTTTGCTACTGATTTTGAATTAATATGCAAAAAGTGGACTGCCATGAGAGCTGATGAAGCGCTACAACTGTGTAATATTTAATAACACTTCGTAGATACAATGTCCCTACCCTAGATCCCAGGTTTGAATCCCGGAGATGGAATCCCTATTTAAGGTGCTTTGTGGAAGGCACCTCAGAGGAGTACGCCTTCCGTCGAATGGGATGTTAAAATGTGGACCCCTCAAAGCCTATCCTTAAAAATAGGCTGATTCCGACGTCGGGTTTCTCTTCACCCTTCCTCCATTCCCTGAACGTCTAATTCCGACCAAATCACCCACCTATCCCTAATGGCGCAGTTGACAATAGGTGTCAGTCGCTTCCCCTAATAACTACTACTGCAGCTAAAATATCATATGTTCCACTTGGACTGGTAATAAACGAGCAAATTGCTTTAAAGTGTTTTACTTGGCTTAAATTACGCCTACAGGGTCTGTTCAAAAAACAAGTAGCATTTTTCTCGTCGTCTTTTTCGACCCAAAAGGCATTATCCACAAAGAGATTGTACCTTAGGTACGGAAGGTTAACAGTAAGTTTTACGGGGAAGTTCTCGAAAGGCTGTGAAAAGAGTGGACCACGACAACCCGCCTTCCCACATCGTCTTCCTCGTGACCGAGTACCCGGTCAAGCATAAGGTGGCAACGCTGCCCCAGCCACCCTACAGCCCCGATGTGACACCACCGGAATTTTCATTGTTCCCAAGAATAAAAAGGAGCTCGAAAGGCAACCATTTTGGAACGTTGGATAACGTCAGAGAGGCCGAGAAAATGTAGCCGAACGAGGTTACCGTCGACGCCTTCCAGGTAGCGTACCGCGACTGGCGGAGGCGCTGGAATCCGTGCTCTTTTGAAGAATTTTGGTAATATGTGCTATGATGGGAAATAATTTTTCCCGGATTAATTTTCTTATTTTTGGGACACACCATGTAGAACTTAATTTCACCTTAGGAAGATGATAAATTTCATAGGAAAGAACCACAAACGAATACCTATGTGTCTGTAAAGAATGTTGCGTTTGTGTGGAGCAATATTCTTGAATGTCCGAAAGTTGTTTAATAAGGGATTGATTTCTAAAGAGGGTCTGGACTTAATTACAAGAAACATAATTTCAAGATTTTAGATAAATTAGTCCACGGCGTGAGTGAAAATTTCTAGTATTCTCAAAAGGAACTAGGACACTTATGCGGAGTAGAAATCGTATTATTTATTCTGGAAATTTTCAAGTTAACAAAGATATGTATTCCCATTGACATAATTTTCATCAGAAGAGTGATTCTGGGCAAATAATGGATTAAAAACATTATCTTTAGCGATTAAAAGAGGCTGGGAGACTCAGTAATAAAATAACAACTGCGTCACGACGCCTATTTGCTCTTTTTATTAAGAATTTTTTAGTCGATCATACGGACAAACTCATACATCTCTAGAAAGAGGCTTACATATTGGGTTTCAGCCAAACTTCCCCTTAGAACTTTTTTGTTATTAGCCTGAACTTTGTCATGCTGTTCCCTTACTACCCTATATGTAGTCTCTGATACTGATGCTACACACGGAATAATAGCATGTGCCGAATTATTATTATTATTAAAACTTACATGAGCAGATAGACTATTTCAGGTGGCACACAAGTCTCAAGTATTAAAATCAAACTTGCCTTGGAAAAAAATAGATTGGCATATCATAACATGAATCAATATCATAAAAGATAATAAATAAAATCAGTTAGTAAAAGAATACACTTAAAGGAAAAAATTCAAACACAAATCTCTTGCACAAAAAAAAGAAATCCCCATCTCATTAACATCAGTTTCCGAATCAAAAGGGAAAAAAAGCTGTTACATACAGTTTTACTCAACACATCAATCAAATTATTACCTAAATTGTTTACGTCTTTTCTTAAAAGTATTCATCCTGTTATGAAAGGGCTAGGATAGTTTTGCAGGTAAGGTGTTCCAATCAACAATTGAATGGCTATGCATGTTTCCTCTTTTCTCATCCGTAGCATTTGTTGACTCTTCCAGTGTTCTTCCGCAAAGCACTTATCCAAAGTCCTTTTTAGGACTAGTCCCTACAATAGACGTACTTTTTCCGAGCTGATATCAGGTGTTTATTTTCGATGATAGGAAGGGTCTTGTCCTAAATGTTATAGGTATGCCTGTGTCGAGCTACAATTGTTTGATGCCCTTTTAGTAAATGTACGGTGATGAGATGGTGGCCGCCTAATAACCATCCGTGAGAGTAGTTTACCGAAAGGCCGAATCCCTTAGGCATTCTCTTATTACCCAAGACGATGAGAAATGACAGGTGGCCAATTTATTTCCCTGTCGCATTGTCTCGTGGTAGCTAAAGAAGGGGGGCGAATTTTATCGAGGAAAACTGGGAGATGAGTTGTAGTCGTTTGGAGACATTAACAGTGTGGTCATACTAAGAAGGTTTCATCTATAAATCAGTCGTTTGCTGTGATTCTCTGTAGACGATTATACATGCATGTCTCTTTGTTCATATTGCACAAGCAAGAGTTCAACCACCACCGGGGAGAAGGTGGTTGTAGCTCATGGCTGCCTCCTCTGTTTCTCAAATCAGATACAGCGAATAACGTAATGACACGAAGACGATTTCTGTAATGAAATTGAAAACATTGTCAGTCGAAAGCTGCCCAGGATCAGTGAAATACGGAGACGGAAGCCGAAAGTGTGCATATCCTCGAAAATAATGTTTTTAAAATTTTATTTCTCCAGTTCCTCGATGACTGAGTTCGTTCACAAATTAATAGTTGTGCCAAGAATAACTCGCCATTGTAATTTAAAGCGCGTCGTTTCCATTTCCATGCGGAATTTATTTTTTTTGAGCTAGGTTAATGGGTTGTTTTTCGAAAGGTGATTTTCTGCATTATAGTGACAGCGCCATGTGCCGATTATAGTTTAAGTTACCCTGGTGACGTCAGAAGTCGCTTGACGGATTTGGCCAAAGCAAGAGGAAAGACAAATCGGAATTCAAACTTATGCAAAAATACCTGAAATTTTGGCGTACTTATTGGCGAATTTTGATATTTTCTCTGACCTCTACTTTTTTTAGGCATAAAAATTCCTTACTAGAGTTTTGCTTTTTTTTTGGATGTTGCATGACGATATAAAAACGTTAAAATAAGATATTGTATCGGTTCCTAAGGAAAAGAGACGTTTCGGGTGGTTTTCATCTGCAAATTGTAAATTTTTAGTTACTGCGGCATATGCCTTGTAGCGTGGGGATCGTCATACTGAGCATCGAAGTGGTTGTCCGTCATCAGATACTCCTGGTGTTGGTGAACATTTTAGTATCCTTTATCCGTTTGGAGTATGCGTTTTGTGTATTGCAATCCAAATGAATCGTAGCTAAATTAATATGTCGGCTTCAAATTTTAATTTAAACATGCTAGTCCTGGTTTTCAGTCCACAGAGATAAATATGGTTATGAAGAGAAACTCACATGCAGACCCATCTCCATTATCATCTTGTAAATGGTAACAAAGGGCAATTAACTTTTAATACTGCCCATAGGTACTTTAATACTGGCTCAGAATCAGAAGTTAGCTCATCAGATTCTTTCAAACCCACAGACAACTCTAGGTCTGATTCAGATTGTGATTCTATTCTAATTATTTTTTATGAAAATAGTCGGTTAGGACAAGAACCTATCGCAAAAGATTTTTAATGATGTATTTAGGTTTACAAGGGCTTTTTTATTTCATTGTGGATATTCTGAGCACTAGGCAAGGCTTCAGTGGAAAGAGATTGACTTTTTAATGGGCTGTTCTTTTAGTCTTCAGAAAAATTAGACTTGATGAGTTATTTCACATTCTGAACAAGTACTATTTTCTTATTTTAGAGCATTCACTAATGAGCATTCTTTTCCGGGTACCCTTGGTTCTTGCAGAGCAGATATTTAAAATGACCTATGGTCCAACTGACACCAAATTATTTTCCTCTTTCACTTTTTTATTTACTTTCATATATTTTTTTCGTTTTTTAGGATTCAATTTTCATTTATTCCTCTACTTCTGCTGATAAAAATGACCAAAGTGAGTTTTTCAACACATATTTCATGCTATTAATTCCTCTTGATCAAATGATTCAAATGATGGGATGAGAATCTCTGAATGGACCTACAACTCCTACGATTATGGCCGTCGCTGGACAGTTCATTACATGCAGTCTGATTCAACCTTTGTAACATCCATTAACAATAATGTTTGTTCTACGTAACCTGTTAGTCACGCCATTATGTTGCTTTCTATTTCGCTCTTTTTACCAAGGGTAAGGCATAAGTGACTTCCATTTTTTCTCAAGCCCGGAAGTTAGTGCAGACAAGGCGATAAAAATAATTCGCTTAATTTCCTCATCCTTGGCAGTGAGAGAATCGACTGGGATTTCATCACTACTACTCTTAAATGATCTACATTGTTATCAGGTGGTTAAAGGGATTCACAAACCATTTATAAACAAAGAATTTGAGACGGGTCATTACGAATTAGAAATAATTTTTCTAATTGCTCTTTATTATGGTACACAAGCGGAACAAATATCATTGCCAAAGAACCAAATGGACACGCAACAGAACAGTGCATTCCTAGTAGTATTAGTTTATGTCCATACCGATCCCCACGGTGAAGTCCTCTTATACCAAGAAGTAGTCAACGTTATTTCTTCCGCTGAAATAATTTTTTTTGTGGTTTCATGTTTATGCCCGTCATGATGTGATGTACGAGTTATATCCGTACGTTATTCAATTCAGCGGGCTTACAGCTGATTCAGCTAATTGAGTTTTGCATTTAGTGTTTGACTCCCGGATTGCGATTCTCATATCAAATTTATAAAATAAATAGGTACGATTACTATTTGGTATATTCATTGGTTAAAAATCACCAGTATATATGCCATTATCTGCCGAGGCAATAAATTAAAAATCCAGGTTTATCGCTCTTCGTGGTTAAGTTCACAGGAGAGTTTAATTATGGTAAGATTAAGTTGTACGATCACACTTTACGAGGTGAAGATCAAAATATCTGTGATTCGCATCTACTTCAAGAGCAGTAATTTTTGCTAAAATAATTATCAAATCCAGGGAAATAAATTACTTGAAAAACATTTGATCATATTAGTAGTCAACTTCAATCTTATTAATTTTAATCTTCATTTAAAAGCAATAAATGGCAGAAATAAGACGAAAAATACTTGCTCCATGAGATTTAAGTACATGGACATTTTTTTTGGTGGATTTAGATACAGAGGAGAGAAGTGATCAAATAATATAATTAGGTTTAGCAACACATTTTCTTCGAATGAACTAAGGCTAAAATATATTAGGCATGGATAAAAATACATGCAAAACTTCCATCTGACTAGGTAATAATAATTTTGCCTTTTCTTCCTACTCCCATGTTTTTATCATTTCATCAGTTTGGCTCTCTCCTTCGTCAATATTTTAAAATTTTGTAAAGCTAAGCTCATCTTTCAAGCAAAATATTTTAGGTAATGGATATGCCTCATCTATTTTTAATTTAAATGTAGTCTTAAAGGTGACGCTTGTATTATTTTTGGGTCTTGATTGTCACTCTGAGAACACTAATTATTACTCTACTCTTTACACCTCTGACTATCGGCACTAGTGTCACTACTGTTATTTTGCACTTGCAGGGCATGCCTTTAAATATTCCATTCAGCAAATGACACCCTGACCAATATTTTTTTCTATTCTCCGGAATGTTAACCCATAGATTTCTGATATTGTTTTTTCATCAAATTTAATTGTTAACTTGTAAAAACCGTTGGAGGAAATGGAGATAAATTTCAGTACTCGTATCATCCGTAGGGTAGTTATTGATCGGTTCAATTATTATTAAAATATATCCTCTAAATGTCTTATAAGAATTTTAATAACATTTCCTTTGTTAAATTTTAAATAAAGTTTTCTTTGTTAAATTTTCTACGGTCAGATTAAATTATTTGTTACATCATATTGTCAAGGAAAGGCAATTTATTCAAATTTTCTAAAAATGTCTTATTAACACATCTCGGCTTTCATTCAATCTAATAATCACTTATCGCTCGTATCTTAGTGTTATTTTGGGGTTAACCACCTTCATTCAGATACGTTATCGATTAAAATTGGTAAAATTGCTGCCAATAGAAGAAATCACTTGGGTGTTGCTTTAATTATTGCCCGAGAAAACATGACTTCCTGAAAATATTCTTCGATATGAGGATTATAAACCACTATCTAAAACTATACATCTTGAGATAAAGTAATGATTATCGGCAAATTCTGAAGTTAGAAACATAATATCCATTTTGATGAAAGATAAGAACAAGTGTGTTCCATATTTCCGAAAGGTGCCCACAGCTGAAATCACAAAATTTTGAAATGCAAGGACTGAATACAGGTTACGGTTTCGAACGATAGATGATTCAACGTACAAAAATATTTGAGTATTGATTTTCTGTTAAAAAAATTAACATGAAATTGACTAATAATTCTTATAACGACGATTTATCGTGAAGCACAATGCCTGCGGCTATATCGTATTTGAGAAATAGTTCATTGTTCTTTGGATTTCCAACTTCATAGTTCAACATGGGAGGTTTTTATCACTTGTAAGGCAAAATTACCCCGCCTTCCAGGACGTGTTACGTGTAGTTGGAGGCAGCGGCAGCTCTCGCAAACTATTCACGCTGTTTATTTGGCGTAATGTTTAAATAGCGTATTGTTCTTTTTCCTCTTAAGGCCCTGTTTCTTATAATCTCTTATAATCGTTATTGGTCCCCAAGCACCGATTATAGTTTTTCTAAAAATTCTTATGAATTCATAGGAGTTGTTAGCAAACCCATTCCATCAGAAATGGTAACGCGTCCAATTCTTTTCACAGCCTTGATAGCCTCATATTCACCACCGCTCTGCTGGTAGGAAACTAAAGCTCCGAAGAGCGAGCCATAAAGAAAAAACTTTGCACCAAGCTCAACACTGCAATCCAAGTGGCGAAGGTCATCACATTGAAGGTGACATTTAGGGTAATATTTTATGTTAGTGTTATATAAAAAGAATAATTAAATAAATACGAGAGAGTACAGAGGAAAGATCCTTAACAGCAAGGGATGGAAGAGGAGAAGGAAGTGATCGTGGGGGATTGAGGAGGGTCAGGGGTGCGGGGGTTTGGAGAGGGAGAATGGGTTGCTTAAACTGCGATGAACTCTCCAATAGTCAACATTTCGAGAGATTGGGTATTTTTTACAACGAAAGAATTTCTTCAGATGCATAAAATGTACATAATTGTTGCGTTGCTAATTCGACTAGTTGATCCAAGGCTATGACTAGCTCATTGATTCAAAAGCACATATAATGCTCGTCGACTAAATAAATAATATGGTTTGTCTCGCTCAGTGAGTCAGTTCTTCCTTGCGTGGAGCGTGAATAACCAGCGCGTAACATTTCATGTCAAGTTGTGGGGAAAATTTCCGTTAAAAGGCCTTCCTCCGTAAATAAGCATAAATTTAACTATTTTGTCATTTCATCAATAAAATTTATGAAATGATCCTGAATATTTTCATACGGCATAGTTTTAATTTTATGCCTGCTGAAAATCTTTTGCATTTTTAATTCAATTTGCTTCTGCTCATCGTTACAGAATTGCTAGCGATGAAGAAGGAACATTTTACCCAAAGTAGTCGTAAAATATAAACTTATTGCAACTTGACCACCCACGGTGTATGAATATTAAAGCATTGAAATTGCCAATGACAATGATATGTTTCATTCTCGTGTTGGCGACGTCCTTCCCGCTGTTGCCCCCACCCTGTCCCTGGCCGCCCCATTGTGCCGGCACCATGGACCCTGGCACAAGCGCATCTCTCTCGTCAGTCGCCGTCCCTCCGGCCCCCTCCGGACCTTCCTCTCCTGAGGACACTTCGCAGCCCCTAAGTAGACACTGACCTCGCCCTAGATTTCCCCCAATGCCTAATTTCCGCAGCCCCTTTACGTTGGTTCCCTCACACAGCGTCACGGTTCTCGACCCTCAAGCGTTCTCCGATGGGAAAAAATTATGATTATTACGTATTAGTGGTACTCTACCGGTTAATGTAGCTTTTGGATGGACACAAGACTATACAGCAGCACAACGGCACCTTTCCCCGCCTCTCCTAACGTAACATAATCCCGACATCCGAGGCCCCTCTTCAATTTCGCATTCTTCCTTCCTCATTTCATGAAAATCATGATGCAGTCACGGAACTCCATGACGTAATTCTCAGCCCGAAGCGGACGGAGTTTCAAAAAGAGTTGAGACAAATGCCACTTGGAAAACGGCGCTCTCCCAAACCCATGCTCTAGCGTGACATAACCGACCCTCAATAGGACGCTCATCCCTAAAGAGAACCATTCAGTCGGCATCTAGTCACCCCGCGCCTAGTCAGAACCCCGCGACACGATCGCATTGGTGCCTTCCGTTCCGCCGTCGCCGGGGGCCGGGCTGCCGAGCGGCGGGCCTCCCACCCCAAGAAGTGTCGCAGATCCTAGCAATCATCCATCTAGGGTTGAGAGAATCAATTATTTTCACTTGTGGGACTAAGTGTGAAAATGCTTGTTCGTGCAGTTTATATGAGTTGCGCAAGCAAAATAAATTTGCTTTATCTAAACATTGCGCACATTAATCCCGTTAATCGATTTTATTTCAATCTCTAATGATCTTGGTTTAGGTTAAAAATTAATCTTTCATATCAATTCTTTAGTCAATTTTATTGGATTTATTTTAATGTTAACGTTTTGGAATTTTAGTTGCAAATTCTAGGCTTTTTATGGACGTCAAAACGTTCATTCGGGCAAAACAAAATCAAAATTGATATTTTTCAACTCTCAAATGATATTGACCTTTCGATAGGTTTGTCAATGAAATTATATGAAGTTTACTGTTATTTCACTTTTAATTTTTTCTATCCATCTCTTGCTTCCTTTACCGTTTACTCATTTCTTACTCTATGAATATCAACTTCTTTTACCCTCCGTGCATAGGGATAGCACTCCTGCTCAGTTTACTCTTGGAACTTACAGCGACAATTTCCATCATCGCTATCATTCATCAATTGTAGACGACCATGTGAATGGTCTTTTGTTACGTAGCAATTTTTTTACCAGGTTACCTTTTTATCTTCCTTGCTTAGTAAATTCGACGAAAATGTCTCAGGCCACCAACATGTGTCCATGCATTACATGAATACGAGGATAGGCAGCAAAAGAAGACCATTGTGAGTGTTGGGGGAGTGAGGCCGTGTGAGGAGAAGCGGCGGAATGACATAATGCGTAGGATGTGAGCCGCGAACCACCCCAGTGTTACTACATCCATCAAGTGGCCACGTGACGATGTCTTCCGGTCGCAGAAAAGCCATTTAGTCACTTCCAGTGATTCACAAGATATCTGTCACGCAGGTATGCCCTTTCTCTGAAGCAATTACTGTCAATCTCCCTCGATCTCAATTCTCAGGTGCCTCTAACTTAGTGGCCATAAAAACTTCTTTCCCAAGTGAACTTAACTTACGATGTAACATAAAGTGGTGCGGTAGATTATCAGCATAAAGTGAGGTCAACTTCACGAAAAGTTTCATTTTATCACGTTACGTGAAGAAATTCAATCAGCTCCCTTAGTAGTTGACCATTTTGGAAGCGTTAAGACAAATAATTGTTACGCTTCGGTAGCGTTATATTCACTCTCGGTCGGCATTTGCAGCTGTGCGTGCATTAGATGGACCTCGCCCTGCTCCCGACGCTTATCGTTTAAAAGTTATCAATTATATTTTTTTTGGCGGGAACCACCACCTCGTATTATGATCTGTGGTAAAGCCGCTGTCATTCTGATCACCCATTGGGGAAATGCAAGAAATCGAAAGAAGAAATTCACTCCAACGAATGGAAACTGACATTTAACTGAGATATCTGACGTCCTGTCTTTGGGTAACTGAGCCAAAGAAGTGATATTTTTGCTGAGGTGAAATACTTCTCCGGGAGTTCTTCTCCGGAGGAAACTCCCGGAGAAGTATTTCACCTCAGACCTTCGTCTTCGCACTTCGCGACGAGAGATGAACATAAAGAGCAACCATTTTGTTTCTACGCTAAAATAATGATTTTCTAGGAGGGACGTCTGTTGGAAACAGCAACTCGGCGCAGGCAACTAAATTTTCATTCCTCAAGAAGGTCAACTGATCAGAGTATTATAATATTACTACTGAGGCCTCAAGGTTTTTGCGAAATTAAGAGCCCCAGGGAAACATTTGCCACGGATAGCTTGGGATCGAGATTCGAACCCATAGTTACCCTTTAAAACATAATTTTATTAAAAATAGATTGTATAATGTTTGTGAATGGTTCAGCAATCGAGAATTTTGAGGTTGCTTTTGATTTGGGCTGCGCGAGGTGTGGTTGGTCTCATATCATGGCGCGGCAGCGGTTGGCGAGGGGAGACAAGTGCTTCTGAAGGGGCTTACTGCTATGCAAACGACTGAGATTAACATTTTTAATTAAGTTCATATGTAATCATACACTGCTGCTTTCTAAGGGTAGCTCCATGAAGCCAAAAAAATTGGATAACTTGATCAGATCTACTCAAATATCTTGAAAAGTATTGTCTTTCGTAATACCGCACACAGCACGCCCGTTATTCGACACTGGTCTCATTACAAGCACTAATTTATTTTTTGAACATCATTGTGCACAAAATTTTAGTTTTTTTTAAATTTTAGAGGACTTTCTGAAATGTATGGGCTTCTATCTCCGAGATCCAAAAATAAAATTCAAAGTAAGTGTACTTGTAGAAGCCCCCAGCTAAAAAAAATTGAGATCTGGAGGTGACGCACTAACTGACGATTAATGTGCAGACACCAAATATATGGAAGAATATACTGTCCTGGAATAATCCTGGAGCAAAATTGTAGGGCAAGCGTACGCTGGCTTCCCTATTGACCGAAAAACCACAGAATCTAAGTTCATATGAGGCCTTCCTCCCGTTACCCGCACACTCATGACTTTCAGACTCACGGCGTGGTCAACTTCCTACGTGGCTCGACACTAAACGGCGGATGTGCGGGGGAGGGAAGTACAAGTGGAAAATGAATGACGGAATTAGCTGTTGGCGAAGAGCTCAACCACTTTATTACCCT
Source organism: Hetaerina americana (assembly GCF_022747635.1). Lineage (NCBI taxonomy): Eukaryota > Metazoa > Arthropoda > Insecta > Odonata > Calopterygidae > Hetaerina > Hetaerina americana. The sequence goes on from NW_027286292.1 coordinate 16,288,959, forward strand.
CCGGGAGTGTGTGCTCGAACTTTCCGTCGTGTACGCCCAGCGGATTTCGTGTGAATCTCATGAGGCCTACTCGTGTACGACGGGGAAATTCAGTACACTCCGGTTGCAGGGCGGGCCGCTGAGTGGCTGCGACCCGATACGCTCCCAAATAACTCCCTCGCTCACGGTTACCTGACGTGCACCAGAATCAGCGGAACCAGTACACTGGGCGGCGAGGATAGGACACTCCCCTGATCAAGGCACACCCGCCATTTGAACCGTGTGAGATGAAGAAAATTGTTTCGTACAACGCAAGGATATTCCGTCGGTATATTCCGCCGTGCAGGAAACCTCAAACAACCACAAGTTTCGTTACTGCGATTCAAACAAATTCGCGAAGATATTGCTGATAGAAAATGTACGAGGTTAAGTCAATAAATAACTCGCAAAACTGGATAGATTTAATACTAGTCAAAGTAACTTCCTAAAATGTATTTCACTTTTCTGCATAATAAATCCTTATGTTCAGACACATCCCATTGCTTAACAAGTCCTTGATAGCCGGTGGCCTGTCTTTTGCTTGCTTTCGCAGCCAACCAGTAACCTCAACGGCTAACAGCATCATCATTTTCAAAACGTCGGAAGCATAAATGGCTGTTAAGGGGTATGAACAGATAAAAACGACTGGGGGCTAAGTCGGGACGGTACGGTAGATGATTCAAACGTTCCCAATGAAATGTTCGTGACAGCTCCTGCGTTTGTCTTGTTGACGCTTGCGACCTATTAATTGACTTATCCTCGTACATAGGAGACTAATATAACGAGAGGTGTGCGAATTTTGGAGATTAAACATGTGTGGTGAAAGTCTTCTGGAAAATACGACCTCGTCCACCAAGTTTTAATGTTTTTCTTAAAGAGTGTGACTGGAGACTTTCGTAATATACTCTTTTTAAATAAACTATTGGAGGTTTCACGGCGAAACCTTCGAAAAGGTAATGGTTCGAGTCTAAGCTTGTTGCTAGAGAGCTCGCGATGGATATTTAGTTCGCCATAGATAATTCAGATTCATGTAAATCGATGGATGAATTCCTGAGATATGATTAGTTGAAATATATTTTTCGAAAATGTTTATGTAATAACTTATCCCGGGATGAATATAAGAAAATGAAGATCTTTTAATCGTAAATATTTGTCGGTAGAAATCAGCAAAAGTTTATATTCAACTACTGTTTATCAAATTTTCAATGGCCAAATCTATTACCATTATATCCCAAAGTTTTCAGCCAAATACATAACAAATACCTGCTCTAACGTTAAAACATTCTTACTGTCAGAGCTACCATGAAAACAGTATTTATCGACATTTATTTTTTAATTAATTCAAACAAAGTGTGCTTTCAAATTACATAAGCCGTGAATTTCGCTACTTGGCTATGTCAAACGCAAATTAATACTGCGAACGAATGAAATGGAGAGAGAGAGGGAGTCATAATTCTATTATGGATGGAAAAGGCGATATCCTTGTATTGTGTTATTGGTACTTATTCAATCAAGCAATAAAATTGAAACTAATGATCGTGCTTATAAATAAAAACACTATTGTCAGCAAATAGTTACAAAAATGTACACGTATTGCAAGCAGAATGCTGTCCAACGTGGCAGTCCCTGGTTAAACAAATTTTATTTACTAATACATGTAAATAGTACCCACGGATTAATCAACGTCAGATTAAATACACTCCAAAACAACACGGCTACAGATGTGAACTATGAGTAATTTCAAAGAGTTCTTGGTTCAAATATTATTGAAGCCTTTCCAGTAAAAGCGACCTCCCTCTTGTAAATTCTTATCGTCCGTAAAATGATTCAGACTTCCGTTATTTCTCGACATTTCTTGACAGCACAGAAAGGTTGTCTTTTGAATGTTGCGGAATAATAAAAGGTATGAAGAAGTAGATTTGGATGATGAGGGGGATTATTGACTTTTAAATTTTATTTTTTTATAAAATATATTCTTTTTCCAACAATAAAGGTTTCATCATAAAAGTTGATCTTCATCGGATATTTTCTTCAATGTAACTTCCAACAATTTTGACATGCGGTATGATTCCTATGAATATACTTTTGTAATCACATAATGATAAAATACTTGTGATGTATACAACTTTTACAGACTTATTAATAATTCAGTTGCCACCAAAAGGACTGACATGTACCTGACTTCATTAAGATGAGTCAAGGTCCAATCAAATTCCACGGACTAAAACCTGATGGTAAAAACTGACAGTGGTGACTAGTTAAATTTATGAGATGTTCCAGCACAGCAGTAGCCTCAAAACATGGTAGATATTTTCGTAATCCATCAAATAAAATACTGTGGAAATATTGTACTACGTGTAATGGAAATTTAAATATGAGTCGATGTGGTATCGATGGGTGCATATAATATATGGTAATACGCATATATTTATATTAGTTTTTAGAATGGAAAATAATAACCCTTAGGTTGACTTAAAAATTCTATTAAAAAATCCAAGTTGTTTGTGTTACTCACTTTATGGGATTCCTCATGGATTAGGAATTCTACAAATTTGATGTGTAGCATATAGTAGTAAGTTACTCGGACAAAAAAAAACAAAATTTCTATATACGTAGTTCATTTCAAACAGATAATAGAATTACACAAATTTTTCTCTTGGGAACTGAAAATATCTGAACCAAGCATCAAAATTAGACAAAGGTTGTACGGAATTATACCATATAACATGCTTAACTATTCTTGCCTCGTTTTTATATAAAATATTATTTCTAAATTACAGTGAAATTTAAATAATTTTGGCAACGTAATTATTGACTAAATTTGACATCTCAAAAAAGCAAGCAATTACTAATCTATCGCTATAGTTGAACGTGTAGCTTGGAACTAGATGAATACAATTACTCTTACTCGGTACTCAGCTATATATGTATACATATCGAGTATCGGCGCAGCCATCCACATTACGTAGTTAACAACGCAATCATTTCTCATCCTACGTTCAGCCCCTGTATTCCCACGACCCATACATATGCATATAACCATAAACCATATATATATATATATATATATATATATATATATATAACATTTTTGGAAAGTCTCACGGACGTGGATAATAATGTATAACACTTAGCACTAGTGGACATAGACAAAAACACACAGAAACACACAAAAAAGAGACTCACTTTTTTTCGAATTTTCGGTGGTCGTGACCACCTTTATCAAGGAAGAGAGGGACAGAACTCAGAGAGGGACAGAGTTCTGTCCCTCTCTTCCTTGATAAAGGTGGTCCCGACCACCGAAAATCCGAAAAATAGTGAGTCTCTTTTTTGTGTGTTTCTGTGTGTTTTTGTCTGTGTCCACTAGTGCTAAGTGTTATACATTATATATATATATATATATATATTATTAGGTAATCTACCGGTTAAGGTAGATTTTTGGATTGACACAGCTACCAAATAAATATTTTGTGATTCCTAACAAAATACAAAATCCAGTATCCTACTCTTACATCAGACCCCTCTTCATCTCTGAGTACTTTCTTCCTCCCTTCATCCCGTCCAACATCCCTATCCTGTTCCTTCCTTTTCCTGCCTAATATTCTCCCCTCTACCACACTCTTCAACATCCCACTGCCGGTCAATACCCCCTTCATCCACTTTTCCTGCCTCCATAGGATTTCTCCCAACAACCTCCTCTCTTCGCCCACCATTCCAAATACTTCTTCATTTGTTTTCTTCTCTGTCCATTTCACTTTCTCCAGTCTTCTCCACACCCACATTTCAAAAGCCTCCAATCTACGTCTATCCTCCTGCTTCAATGACCACGTTTCCGCACCGTACATAGCTACGCTCTATATCAAAGTCTTTACGAGTCTTTTCTTAATATCCTTACTCAAAGTCCCTGTCATCAACTCCCTCCTTGTAAAAGCCTCTTTGCCTAGGGCAATCCTTCTCCTTACGTCCCTACTACTTTGACCATGTTGGCCCAAAACACTGCCGAGGTACCTAAACTGTTCTACCTGCTCTAGTTTTTGCCCTCCTATTTTGAAACACTTCTAAGGTACGTAAATTGTTCTACCTGATCTAGTTTTTTCCCTTTTATTTGGTGTTTAGCTTAGCCTTTTTCTTTCTGGAAAATCGCATAATCTTTGTTTCATTAATATTGATTCCCATCCCATATCTATCGCACTGAGTTTGCAATTTGCTCAGCAATGCTTACAGTCCCTTGGCTGACTGACAAACTAGAGCTTGGTCAAAAAAAAACAAAGAAAGTTTGTTCATCAGCACCATCTAACTGATTTTACAAAATTCCCCACCGACTTTCATTCCTACCTCCAGTTCTTCCCATGCCTCTTTAATCATTTCCTCCACATATAATTTGAGCAGCATCGGCGACAATGGGCAACTCTGCCTTACCCCTCCTCCTAACGCTGCCCATCCGGACTCTCCATTTCCCGATCTTACCTGAGCAGTCCGAGACGTGTACAGGCTGCGGATAGAGCCTCCTGTCCCTCCAATCCACTCCTATATTCTGCAATATACTAAAGAGTTTTTCCCAATTCATGATATCAAACGTCTTTTCGAAATATAGTATACGAAACAGGCAAATTCGTTGTGATTATATTCTATATTCCTCCCGATTAGTGATCTCATTATTGCAATGGCGTTCCGCGTGCCTCTACCCTGCCTAAATCCAAGCTGATCATCCCCTAAGTAATCATTTACCTTGCTCTCTATCCTTTTGGTGATGATCCTGAGAAACACTTTAGCTGCCTGGGAAATCATACTTATTGTTCTCTAGTCCTCACATGATGTAGCCCGTATCTTTTTCGCATAGGAACTAACACTGATCTGACAAACTCTTCCGGCTAGATTCCTCTCTCATAGATACTAGAGTCTATATAGACTCTTCCTCCAATGCTGTCTACATCCTCGGCCTTATTTGATTTCATCTTCCATAGAGCCCTTTTCGATCTCATCATTGAGTATACCTGGACCCAAGAGCCATCTTCCTCTGCGTCATATTCTCTTTCAATGTCTAATCTTGTTGGACTAAGTTCATTACCATACAGTTTATATATATAAATATATATATATATATATATATATATATATATAAACTGTATGGTAATGGTAAACTATATATATATATATATATATGTATATATATATATATTTATTTATTTATTTATTTCTTCCATTCCTCTTGGATAATTTTTATTTCAACTAGTGTTCATCCAAAATTATGTCCAAATTTTAATGCGGATGTTCCCTTGTTTCTTCCCAATAGTCTTTTAACCATATTGTAACTCCAATTTTAGCTTTCTTCTGCAAACTTTTCATATCCTCACACTGCGTGTTCCACCATTCCCCTTTTGCTGTATTTGTTAACGACTCAATGTATTATTTAACTTTTTGTACTTCCTTCAATCGATCTCTGTAGCCGCATTCTTCCTTTTCCTTCTCTTATTTATTTTTCCAATCATTTCACCCGTAATCTATGATTTTTTGTATTTTTCCTGTTGACAGTTCTTATAGTTTCTTTTGCGGCTTTCGATATCCCTTTTTTGATATATTCCCGTTGCTACTGAGCTCCTTTCCATCAATTATGATTTTATATACAACCTGCTCATACTCCTTCTTTGTCAATTCAGACAATGCTTCTATATTCCAGTTCTTATCCCGCTTCCCCTACTACATCTTTTTGAATCAGACGCTTTACCTTGTAACTACATAATTGTAATCAAAGTGTGTATCCACTCCTGGGAAACTGTGAGTTTGTCATACTCTTCCTAAATCTGTTCCTAACTATAACTGATTGATATCTATACATATTTAAGTGATACCTTTCATTTTGTGGACTATTAATGATCAAATTATATGAATTTTGAATGGAAAGAATAATGAAGACTCCCTTCTGTGAAAGTGAATTGAAACGCCATTGACTGCCGAGAAACTCAGGCGAAAGTGAATCTGGAAGAGAACGAATGGTTACGATAAAACTTTTATTCTATATATTTTTTTAGATAGTAGAAAAAAACTATCTTGCGCTTTAGTTGAGAATAGTTTTCTATTTTCAAGCTAGTGGAATCATGTAGATATCGTTATGAATATGTTTTATTCATGATGAACAATTATTTCTTTTCTCGTCTAAATGTTTTAAAACCCTGTTTTTGCGGTCGCCAAGTTCTTAATATTGTCTTTACAGGGCCTGCATTTCGATGGAATACTTATTTTGTTGACTTTTAAAAATATTACAATTGGAACATTTGAAAATATTACATAATTTTTATTTTTTTAGATAAAACTCAACATACATACAAGAACACTAAAATAATTTTCTTGCTTTAAGTGAAAGAAAAGCCCTCACCACAATGGATCTCATTAGTTTTCATAAAAAGGCCTGAAAAAATAAGCCAAATGACATCTGTACTTAACATTTTTGCCTAAAATGTTGAAACCATTTAATGGCAACTTATTTTTAAAATCTAGGATTTTAAACATGATTAAAAAATCGGATAAATTAGTCTTTACACGGCTCTTCGTCTAAATTTTACACAGCCGGAAATGTGCACAGCTAAAGTTTTGCAAATGTAAGGCTCATTATAAGTGAAAGACATCATTTAAAATAATAGTCAAACAACCTTTCACTCAGTTTTTCGCAAAACGCCCAGAGTTGTGTATTTTTTTGCAACAGGAACAATGCCTCCGATATCCATCAAAGGCAGAATGGAAGGTCATAGGTCTAAATCGGTCCGAATTCTTTTGCAACTTTCTCCAGAGTTTTATCAATCTCTCATGCACTCCGTAATTTTAAGAAAAAAACGGAAGTATACTCATTTTCAGTAACATCACTTGGTTTGTATATGGGTGTTAATGGAAGAGATGTTAATTCGTGTCGGATCATTTGGTTGAAGTGGCGGTTCAACAAGTTGCGATTGACTCCTTCAAGTCGCTCACTTCACTTGGGAGAAAGTGGATGGGCGAGGCGACGGGCAGAGCGAGCGTTGTGACGGGGGAACGAGGGGGCGGCGGGTGTGAGTGGGAGGGTTCATCGGTCGTCGGCCGCGATCGGAAAGCGTCGGCGTCCCATATCCGACGGACAGCGTGCCGCCGCACCTCGGGGGTGCCCCCTCCGCCACGCCCCCAGTCATCTTCCCCAAAACGACGATCCTCTCCCCCCACACTCCCCCACTCCCCCCCAACCTCACTTCATGGATGATAATAACGGTTCAAGATAAAGTCTGTGGTAAAGTGGCCGCCAATCCACTTCCCCACAACTTGTACCCATATATTTACATGGTGGCCGATAGTATGAAAATTAAGGAATAACCATCAGCTCTACAATAACATATTCCGTATGCAAATATTATTATTTCCACGATTTTATATCTATGTAAATATGAAAATAAATGTTTTTGCCAAATAATTGACGTGTTGCCACAAAAGGAATGAAATGTTCCAACATTTCCTTCTCACCCACTGGCTGTCTCATTACTCCCACTACGAATGCCTGCTTACACGCGAGCCGCTGCATCCCACCGAGGCGGAATAGGCTCATCTTCCCGCGGCTCCGGCGCCGCCGACCCGAGAAAGGGGGGACCCGGGTCGAGTGTTGGTCACTCGGGATGTGGCCGCGGCCGCCGCTGAGGGAAGCGGGGCTTGGAGGGGAGGAAGTCCCTCCGCCGCCTCCGCCAGCCGGGATTTCGGGCCGCTCCGGGGCCCTCCTCCGCGGGCGGGGGCCTCGCGCCACCATCGTAATTGAGGGCAGCTGCCCCGCGCCTCCTCCAACCCTCCTCCCCCCTCGCAAGCCTCCCCCTCCAGTTCCCCCTACAATTCCCCTTCCACCCGCGTGTGTGCACACGAGCTATTTCCAGAGAATGACTACGCGAGGCCCCCCGCACCCCCCCGTAATGCCCTCGTGACCCCCCCCCCCCACGCCCCGCTCTTCCCCACCCTATTCCCCGGCGTCGACAATCACTAGACCTTGACGCCCAGTCGCTCAATTCGCGTTTCGAGTGCACAAATATTTGAGCGTTCCTTTTTGTTGATGACCACTTGAAAGGCGTTTGTCTGTGATAAAAATTTTACGTTTCATGCATATTGCTTTTAATGGATTTGTTTATCAGGGATATTGCTACTTCTGCATTTTATTCTATCGTATAATTGCTGTGGATCCCTGTGGCACAATATTTCGTTGTTAATCGGCAACAATTTCCCTGTGATTTTCACGTTGACGTAAATTATTAGGATCCATGCAGTACAACATTTCGTTATTAAAAAAAACATGGGTGGTCTGAAAAAGTTTCCGACTCAGAAAATTTCAGAAAAAATGTCTTGTATCTTTATAGGTCGGAAACTTTTCAGACCGCCCTTGTAGCTCCTTTTTCCACGCTATATTCTCATATCGAGGGACAATTTGTCTAGACATTCTACCGGTCAAGGCAGATTTTGGATGGACGCACACGAAAAATCGCTACACTTTTATGAATTGCCTAAGAAGGCCTTAGGACACTATGGCACAAGAAGACACTATGATAAACCCTTCTTCATTTCCGCATACTCTCCAACTCCTTTCATTCCATCCAGCATACCAATCCTTTTTCTCCCTCTTCCTTGCTTGCTGAACCTTCTCCCCTCTATCACAGTTTTCAGCATTCCATCGCCTGTCAAAATGCTCTAAATCCACTTCACTGCCTCCTGTGGATTTCTCCTCTTTCCTCCTCAAACCTGCCAAGGACTTATTCAATTAGTTTCCTTTTCTTTCATTTAACTTTTCAGTCCTTCTCCACCCAAACTTCTCAAAAGCGTCCAACCTACGCCTTTTATTCTGCCTCCTCAACAATCACGTATCCACGTCCGATAAAACCACACGCCATACCTGTTTTCACTAATCTTGTCCCAATAAATGGAGAGAATTCATATCGACCTCTCTTATTCAATGCATTTTTTCATAATTTTATCCACAATTGACAGATTTTCATACCTATTTTTGAAATGAAAGTGAGAATAGATGATTAGATTTGTGAACTCCTTCCATAGCGAATAGCTCTAACATCAGAGAACGGAAACCTAGGATTTTTCTTTGCCTTAGCCGCTTTGATTTCCGATCGATTGTTGGGAGGTATTTTTAGAAATTGTCTCAACCAGGAAATTCCGATAAACATCGTCAAATAAAATAATGCAATTTAATTCACTACCCAACAATACGTTGGCATCCCGAGTAACAAATCATTCTGGCCGCGGAGGGTTGCTTCTCTCATGAATGAGATAGTGCGTGAGGAGAATTAATGAACGCGCTAACGCACATTGAGACCGTTTTTGCATATGAATAGACGGCTGAAAACTGCTGGTTCAGCGATCTCGGGTAAAAATTGTGTGGTTAATAATTCCTATCTCCGGTTTAAACTGTAATAAACTGTCATAGACTGTTAAATAATTGGTTCTGCATGGAGTAAATACATAGTTTTTCTTCGAATGAAGATGAATAAAGCGGTTCAATTGAGCTTGGTACGTAGCCCCGAGTTGCATTATCAACCCGCTATTCCATGTACCCATTCTGCAGTAGGATTTTATCGATCATTGTGCATTGTTCAGTTCCGAAAGTTACAAATGTCGGCATAAGCTGCTCAAGAATGGGCATCAAATTTTGTTTTCTATTAGATTTAATATTAAAATTTCATTTCAGTAATTATAATATTTTTGCAGGCTCAATTTTAGGTAGTGTCTATCGTTTTTTGACGAAGTCATAAAATAATTGTACATACAACATGTTGTAGCTCAAGCTAAGCATTCGCAGAGCAACTTCAACTAATGCTGGAAAAATAAGCTTCTGTAACTGAAAACTTGGGATATATTTTTAGATTAATGTCAGGTTTATTTATTTTTCAGTTGAAAGTAAAGACAAAAAGAGGGAAACCCAGCCAGGTGAGAATTCTACCTCTGGACTTAGTAGACGGGTTCATGTCGCCTACGCCACCAAGAGAGGAGAATATGACAAATCAGAACTGATTAATGATCATATTCTCAGAGTATACTGATTATCTACTGATACACCATTGACCTCCATCATAAAATAATTTTCAATTAAAATCTCTTAAAATAACATTCGTTTTAAAAGGCTGCATACCAGATGCGAATTTTTCGTTAAGAATACCAGATGAAATCAGAAATACACAAATGATAAATATGTGTATGCCTTCGTTCTAACCTATTATTGTTTTACCACCCTTATAAATTATGTACCCTCGTCCTGACAGCAAGTATACCTTACAAAACCACTCCGAGATCACTTGAGTCGTTTCAATTACACCTTGGTGCGGTTGTATTCGGTATTCACAATGCAAAAGACCCCATCCTTGACTTACTATGCATGCGATGGCCGTTCATTGGGCGCGGTAAGTAGTTTCGCGCGAGGAGGCGCGGGGGATTCGTGGCGACGATTGGTGGCGAGGGGGGAGAGAGCGATGGTCTGACGCGGCGGAGACACGGACGGACCCTTCCCTCCGATGGCGCGAGGGATCGCTTTCACATGCAAATGCGCTCGCTCCTCGTAGTTGCCGAGGCTGAAGAGCGTCCATTGCAATCCACTCACTCGTCAATGCCTTAAGGGAGTCGGGCAAACGGAATGCGTCAATTGGTTTGCACGCCGTCTTAGTTCAATACCATCTGGCTTATGATACTTACTCGCTGTTCGCATCGCGTCTGCTAGTTTCTTAAAGCCTTTCCGCGTCAAATACAGCCGGATAAAAATGAATACCTACCAAGTTTGCATCTACTGGTACATGACATATTAAGGATATATTTGAAAAATCTTGGGATTCACGAAATATTTAGCTCAGTATTTTTGATTTATTTACTTAGATGGCATCTTTTGGCACCTTCTTTTTGAAAGTTTAATTCTAAAATAACTAATCACATCTGATAATGTGCAAATATAAATAGTGATATTTGAACTTTTTGACCATTAATTAATGAGAGTTTCTATTAAATCCTTTTAGAATTAAGCCCCTTTGGGCGAGGCTCTGAGTATATAAGAGATTTGTGAAGCTCAGCACTTAGCAGACTTTTTCATTGGAGAATAGTTGAATCAGTTTACGGGTATAGCAATTAGTAAGTAACTTACCCGTTTGAGTTAATGTTAACGCGCCCTACCCTAGAAGGGGTACACACCACCCCCAGATTCGATTTAACTGAGGAAGGTCCCATAAGTACCCGGCCTGACTTGGAGATGACGGTAGTTATTTGAAAAATCACTGTATTAGGAAGTACACAATCTATAAAGCATATGTTTCAAGTTTGAAGACGCCACGTTATTTAGTATTTGTTTGGCAGCCATCAATAGTGTACGTTTTCAGCAAATTTGTGAAAATGGAGAAAATTGGTCATCGTTGTGAGATTCAATACTTTTATTTGAAAAGCCTCAGCCCAACCAATATAAAAACTGAACTGGATTCTACTCTGAGTGAGTTTGCTCCTTCGTTAACAACAGTAAAATACCGGCTAGCAGAGTTAAAACGAGGCCGTACGAGCTGTCAATACGAGCATCGCATTGGTCGACCAAATGAGGTGACGACTCCAGAAATGGTGAAGAAAATCCACAACGTGATACTGGATGATTGTCGACTGAAAGTGCGCGAGATATCAGACACTGTAGGCATTTCAAAAAGAGCGATACATAATATATTTACTGAAAATTTGGATATGAGAAAGCTGTGTGCAAGATGGGTCACACTCGAGCAAAACCAGTGCCGTGAAGATATTTCAATTGAGTGTTTAGAAATGTTTCACAGCAACAAAGCAGAATTTTTGCGCCGTTTCATAACCGTGGATGAAACTCGGGTCCATTAATTCACACCCGAGACAAAAGAACAATCAAAACAATGGATTATAAAGGGAGAACCAGCTCCAAAGAAGGCGAAGACCGTTTCATCTACTGGCAAGATCATAGCGTCGGTTTTTTGGGATGCGCGTGGGATGATTTTCATTGACTATTTTGAAAAACGAAAAACTATCGGCGGTGAGTATAATGCGGATCTATTGTAACGTTTGAGTGCAGAAATCAAGCAAAAGTGGACGCATTTGGCTAAGAAATAAGTGTTGTTTCATCAAGGGAATGCTCCAGCTTACAAATCCGTTATTTCAATGGACAAAATGCATGAATTTAAGTTTGAATAGCTACCTCATGCACCCTGCTCGCCAGATTTAGCCCCCTCGGATTTTTTTCTGTTCCCAAACTTGAAAAAGTGGCTCGTTGGTCAAAGATTTTCCAACCATGAAAAAGTAATGTAGGCATTTATTGGCAAATTTTAGGAGCAAGACAATTCTCATTAACCCGGGGGGATTGAAATTATTGCGGTGGCTACCGTACTGGCTGCCCACCTAGAGGGCCCGGGTTCAAATCCCGGCGGTGTTGAATATTTTTCAGTGGTATCTCGATCCCTACTTGAGGTGCTTTTTGGAGGGCACCTTGAGTGAGTACGCCGTCCGTCGGATGGGACGTTAAGCTGCGTACCCCTTGGCGCCTTTCGCAAAGAGTAGGCTAATGCCGACGCCGGGTTTCTCTCAACCTTTCATCCTTTCCTGTTCATCCCTAATGGCACAAATGACCTTAGCTGTCGGTCGCCTCCCCTAAATACTACTACTCCAGTGCACCCGGTCGCGTTTTTTTACCATGCTTCTGATTTGTATTAATGTTAATCGTGAAAGGAAAAGAATCCTCTTTCTCTCGCAACTTCTCGTACAATTACTAAAAACCTTTGTAATGACAAGACAAAACTTATATTTGGCCACTGCGACTTTTCCAAGAATTCAACTACATGAACTTAGTTATTCAGAGATTAAAATAGCATTCGGTATATACAATTTGAATACTTATGACGATTGCAATAATTTATTAATGTATCAGTAAAACTTGTCTGATGTGAAATTTCTTCCAGTAAGAGGTGGAGAAATCAAAATTAAGCGGTTCGAAGAATATTCTGTAATTAAATGCATATTATAAGCAAAACAGCGAAAATTATATGAAGAGCATGAAGACTTGACCGCGTATTTTCCGTACATTTCCTACCATCCTTGTTCAGATATTTGCGTTACTGACCGAAAGCAGCTCAAACGAATCGTAGCTAATGCATCTAAAGTCTCCTAAATCGGACAAGAACGAATCATACCTGCGTCTCCGTACACCGCAGTTAACATATCACTCGGGTAATTATATGCGGGAATCCATCAAATAGTTCCGGGCGCATTCTTTCTACTTGACAGGAGGATGCGGCCGCGTCGACTGGCCGGCGAGAGGTGAGAGGTGCCCTCACCCCACCACCGATGTGGATGTTCCGTCCAGGGCCCCCCAACCCGGCCCCCCACCCCGGCGAACCTTTGATTTGATTAAATATCCGACGGAGGGCCTCTTCCCCGCCCCAACCGCGCGGCCCACTTGCCAGCTCGCCGCCCCCTGCCCCACGCTGCGACAGGCCAACGGCCAAACTCCTACCGTCCCCTCCGAAATCCCAGCGGGGGCAGCCGGGCCCGGGGCCGTCATTTTCAATGTAAACAAACGTGACGCTGCCTCGGAGGTCATCAGTCAGCCGCGGAGGGGGCCGACGCCAAAGGCGCCGTCTCTTCTCGCTCGTGAGGCATTCTTTAGAGCGTAATGCTTGCACCCGATTCCCTTCTCTGTGAATGTGTAGCCGATTCACCTCACTATTCTTGAAGTATACACCAGTCTTCCTTCCGCCTGTTTGAGTTCCCGGTCGTAAGCCCCATGGTTTTCTCTGGTTTTAGCAGTTTTTAGGGTAATGCGACGGACATCTAAGGTCATTTCCGCCATCAGGGTTGGATGAGGATGGAGAGAAACACAGCGTTGGCATTAGCCTACTCTTATCAAAAGGCGCCGAGGGGTCTTAAGTTTAACGTCCCATCCGACGGACGGCGTACTCACTCAGAGTGCTCTCCACAAAGCACCTCAAATAGGGATCGGGATACCACTGAAAAATATCTTCCGTCGAACCTGGGCCCTCTCGTTGGGAAGCCAGTACGTTCGCCGCCTGACCATCCCGATCCCCTTGTTCTCTGGGATAGCACAGACCCTTCAGGGTACTTGAAATCACCCTAGAAAGATGTTGTAGTATTTCACTCGTGGAATACACTAGGTTGTAACTAAAAGAAATCTTAGCTCACCCGCCTGTTTTCGGGAGTATTCAAGTAGTACATGATACAGGGTACTGTATTTCTTGGGAAAAATCACATGATTAGGGTGCAACATAATTGTTTCAATCGAGAGTAAATATTACGTATTATTAAAATCGTTATAATGTGTGCTTGATGTGTTGTACCTGTACATGAATTTCACGGTCCGTTAATTCTATCAATGTACAGATGGAAAGGAAACGATTACGCTTAATCGCATGTGGGTATTCCGTTCCTGAATATTGTGCATTAAAGGGTGCTCCTATAAGGTTTCCGCTATTGGTCGTTCAACAGCCTGTTCACTAATGCCTGAGGCTTAGCAGGCAACCTGGAGTGAATGCATAGACATTCATTGGCGTTTTCTCAGTGATCGGATGGGGGAAGACCGTCTCGCCACTTGCATGCCATTCACGCCCTTCCCCTCTAGACCATTCTGAAGTCTCACGGAGTTTCGATACCGACTTTTAATTCAGGGAATCTCAGTGGAGTAGTTTTAAGTTTTATCTGCATGAAAGCCTTTAAGTCAACGGTATGGTGCATCAGGCATACATAGTATGCAAATTTGGAGATTTCGGATGCAGTTCTCGCGAATGGGGCTGGGCGTACCGGAACCATTCATGGGAAAGAAATAGATACATACTGATTTGCGTGATGAGTATTCGTTATTTATTAATTTCTGACCTGAACGCAATTTTAGTCCAATTACGTGTAATTTCAAAGTGCATCAAAATGAGGGTTTCTAGATACCTTCAAGGTTTGTATAAAAAGCATCGGAAAAATTTCGGTAAAATAGATTTATTTTAGATATTGCTACAATTATTCAAAATTCTTCAAAGTACATCCCTTAAGCGTCGACACACTTTTTCCAGCGACTTTTCCACGACTCGAAGGTATCCTGGTAGGCGGATTCCGGAAGGTTCTAAAGGGTACGCGTGCAAGCACTTAAGCCCCATGGTGGTGTCCTTTGAGGGTGGATTTCACTTTCGGAAATAGAAAAGTCTGCTGGTGCCTAGTCGGGACTGTAAGGGGGTTGGGGAATCGTCGCGTTGCGCTGCAGAAGCTCTTTGCAAGCAGACAATCGACTCTGCTCTTGGTCGTCAGTCAATACCTTCCGGATGACTTTAGCGCAGATCTTTCGCATCGCCAAACTTCATGTAATATTGGTGTGCATTGTCGTCTCATCAATGCCAATACGATCTGTGATCATACGCACACCGAACCGACGGTCTGAGTTCAGCACTAAAAGCACACGCTAGGAAAGAATTGTCACCGAAACCTTTCATACAAACCTTGCATGCATTACTTCATGGTAATATTCCATAGATTTTTTAATTTCATGGCTTTATTCATGTACCTGATGTCCTCAGTCATCTATTTCTCAAATTTTATAGGCTCAAGTGTTCTCTCGTAGGCAGAAAATTAGGTTTTTAGTTAATTATCAATTCGGCGCTAGGGATATTTTTTCAAAACTGTGTGATATGATAATGGAAATTTTTCTATTGCTTTTATTCTAAATCTGCCTTTCAATGCATATGCGTTCTTGTAAAACATTTCTTTCAATTGGAATTTTGGATTCCCGCGAGAGTTTCGAGAATATTGCTGCATAGTCTATATTCACCATACGGGAGAGAGTTGCCCTTGCTCGTTATTTGCTTATTTGAAATTTATTAGGAATGGGCCAGTGAGAGTGTTTCCAGTGAAGAATGAGAGAGACGGAAAGGAGCGATACAACTGCGAGGCATCGTATGTTTAACTAATTTTCAGTCATCGTCATTATAAATTATTAAGGATAGATTTTTGACGGACCCTGCCACTATGTAGAAGTATGTGTATCAGGTATTATTTCCTTTGTCGGTTATTCATCTTCCTTTGATACTGTCTAAAAAGACTATTCTCCTCCTTCCTCTTCGCCGCTTTGCGTAACATTTTCCCATCTAAACTTATTACGAAGTTTAATGTCTAGTCCCCTTACAGTATTTCCTCCACCCAATTTCTTTTCTAACCCTTATGTTTACACCACATTGTCCAAAATTCTGCTAATCGTAATTTAAACTGTGATGTTGCGATTACTGAGCTGCTGTTTTGATCACCTAATTGTTAATTACGCTTCGTATTTATCAACTCCGAATTGAGACAACCACAGATCTGTGCAACACTAATTTAAGGTGTTTTAAGGCTATGATATCCGACTACGAGAGTTTCTTACAACCTGTCTCAGATTCTAATGTGATTTGACAGGTAAAAAGGCTTAAATAAATTGATTTCCAATTTCCCCTTGTTTTGAAATGATTCTTGAAATGTGAGAACATAGGAAGTATTTACCATTTTTAAGGCAACCTGCAGGCTACTGGACCTGAAATGTCACAGTAACTTACCTTTTGTTATGAAAGAATGTAATAATGTGGCCATTTGTTCGCCTTGTTCCGTTCATATATTTATTATAAACGATCTGCTTCCCCTAGAGCATCATAGCTCAACCATACGTCGGAGTAGGTTACGTGATTTTACAGCAGTAGCAGAAAAAAATAAGTGATTAGGGTGACAATTTATGAACTGCATTAATTGAAAGTGGACTGAATGTTCAACACTAACTCCTAAATGAACGATGTTCATTCGAAACAAAGCAGTAATTCGGACATGACTGAGTGGGATGGCGGGGGGGGGGGGATGATTCCTGCAATCCTGCCAATCTTCTCTCCTAAGGGATTGGTGATGGTGAGACAGTGCCGGTGTCTTGGGATGGTGCGACGACGACCAAAAGAGCACCCAGCGGGACCCACCCTTGTGGCACACCAAGTCGCAGCTGAGACCTGCAAGTACCTCACCCACCCACCTACCATATTCCGCTTCCCTCCATCCCTCGGGCACCTCCCTTCTCTCCACAACCAGAACTCTCTCTATCGCCCACTGCCACCCGCGAGCTTAATTCTCGTGGCCTGAACTCCCTCTTTCTCCGCACCGCGATTCCTTTTCAAACGAGAGATCACCTTTCTGACACCACAAGTTGCTTCCCGACGGCGTGCGAGGGTTTGTCGTGAGGTATTAAGGATGGGTCGTTTTTGTATCCTGTTTTAATGGAACCCTCACTTTCCACTCCCCCAAGCAAAAGTATTTGCTTACGCATCACGGCATAAGAATTTTATTGCTGAAACTAACCTCCAAGTAATGGTGGGCAATCACTAGCTACCTAATTAACTCAGATTATACTAAACAGCATCCGCAATAATAATTATTGAACTAATTTCATGAAAAATTCCAAGCAACTGAGGGAGATGCCGCAAACAGTAACTTTTGACGGAGTCATCCGCTAATATGCATTTCAATGCAACAATTTGTGAGTCTAAAAATCATTCAGATCAAAAATTTCAGATTGATTAACTCGATAGCTTAACTGGCAGAAGCACTCGACCGGGCATCGAGGGATTCAAATCCCGGTCAAGGCGAATGATTTTGACACTCTAAAATTGTTGCATTAATTTCATGAAATTATCATATGAATGTGTCATATTGGAACAAATGATAATATTCTTATAATAAAAATACCTACCAATACTCATACTAATACTTCATACGCATAACATCCTTTGTAGCTCTAGTTGATCATTTTGATAACATAATCAAGTAGAGCATGGTCTAAAGGACTGTTTATATTAAACGGAGGTACTTAGGGTACAACGTAATCTGGAGCACTCGTGTTGGAACGGTTCCGTTCGCCTTACGCCTTAAGCATTTATCGTCACTCGAAATATGGGTCATGTTCCTCTTTAAATAAAAGACGTTAAGTTGCCCAATCACGACGGAGACAGATTTATTTTGTTCTCCAATCACGTATGATCACGGTTTGTAATCCTACACCAAGAGCGACCAAAATTTATGGTATCATTATAAACAGTCCGAATTCATAATTAATGATTGATAATAATAGATTTCACGATATACCTGTATCTCGTATATCAACAGTGTGGCACAGCGGAACTGTCAGGCAATCAGTCAGGAGGTTTAGTTTCTCTATTGTACAACTTGAGAGTTGATAAATATTTTCAGATTGGTTGATTTTGGAGCATATGAGCCTTCATGAATAATGAGAGAACTGTGACATAATAACAAGTTTCAATTTTACTCCCAACGCGAGTACGATAAGATTCGGCACATGATTACGCAAATAATTAAATGCTATTTTTTCTTTTTCTATTCTTATGACCTTCCCTCACAAAGTCATGAAGTCAAATATGCCTGAGGATCTAGTTAGGATCTGCAATGCGCGCGCGTAACGGTTAAGCATACGAAATCGCACTACTCAATTCCGCCGAGAAATAAACACGATGATGACTCGGGTCGTGCCCCACACCCCTCGCGACTACTCCCTCCGTGGACGTGGCCGCTGGGCGGTGGTGCGTCGTGCCCGTCATTTGCCCTACGGTCAATTCCGTCGCGGAAATTCTGAATTCTGAGTATTTCTGCCCTATTACTGGATCACTTCTCTGCGAAATGGTCGACTCTTTTAGTCCCCAAGCAGGCGTTTTGGAAATGTCACGATCAATTCCACGTATTTGGCATTCATCACTCAGCAGCTGCCTTGATTCATCATCTTCAGGTAAAGAGTTCTGCCTTCGCAAATCCATCCGAAAAATCCTGAGATATCTGAAATATAATTACATACTTAAATTATTTAACTATAACAAGTACCAGACTCAATCGATCTAACCATAAACCGTTCATATGACATGGGGAAACAAGAGTTAAGCCTGACGATTCGGGTGTAGACCTAAGTTCCTAAAATTATTATGCGTAATTTTAACAAATAGTAAACAATGGGTTACCACAACTAAGAACTCCAGGGTTTCCAGTCTTTATGAATCAATATCGCTCCAAAAATATTTTCACTACTGCATATTTTTGAGGAAAAATTATCCGTACATGATCGGAATATATCAAAGTTACTCTATCAAACAATAAACATTTATCTTTCTCCAGCATCTAATTCAATTAATGAATTCATTTACACTTAACACCTTCCTTTAAAAGCGTTAAAAAAGGAGTTGCCCAATGTGAATTTTATACATTGATCCACCAGCCCAACCTCGCCTTCATCCCGGGGCATAACATCTCTCACCTAAGGTCGTGCGAAATTGCGAATGTTTTAGGTTAAGTGTCAAGCTCGCAATGGTTTAATTTTGAAAAGCAGTTATTCTGGAAGCTTTTAACATTGGATTTCCGATTTATTTACTGTTTGAGCCCGAGAACGGAAATGACTCAAAGCGTATTAGTTCCCACCGACTGGGATGGCGGAGAGGGAAGCGGATGAGTAACATCCTGCCGCCGAGCGACTCCTGGCCACGGCCGCAACTCATCCCCACTAGCGCACTTCCCCCATCCCCCTCCCCGCTGGCCTCGGACGAACTGACCTCCGCCTTGGGTGACGGACACCGAGGTGCTTGTCAGTTTTCATTTGCGAAGCGCAGAGGTTGGATTCAAGTCCCCATTCGCGACGAAAATCCTCACATCTCCCTGCACCTTCGGACCCCAGGTGATCACGCGGACACCCAAGGTGTCGGCTACCTCGATGTACCTTGACCAAGAGGGCCTTCACTTCCAAAGGAAAACAAAGGCCCCCAGGACCACTTGGCCATGCTGATCAAGCAGCAAAACTCGAGTGCATGCTCGTACGGCGCGATCGTTCCTCCACAATTTTCGCAGAGGTGATATATCACGTACAGCGTCATACAAGTATGTCACCTGTGCGTGAGTGCGCATCCAGACGCCGTAGCTGAAACCAACAACTGGACCCCTCCTGCGTATTCCCAAAGGAGTGCTTTTTCTCTGTGGCACGACCAAGATTCGGGATCCTCAGACAGACGAAATGCCTGTGTCTGCTTCCAGGCGGTCGGGATGCAGAGCATAGTGGAGAACGTCACTCGAAGGCTCCCTATGCCGCCAGAGAATGTTTGTTGTTTCAGGAATAAGATACCGTGGGGTGAGTTGCGTGAGTTTTGTGCGCGTCGGTAAATGTAAAATAAACTTGAACCGGACCTTTTTTCTTGCAACTGACGCTCGTAAGTTGAGGTAATTGAGGGTATTCCGCTGTTTAAACAATACTTACGTCGCGAAAACTCTGATCCATTCTATGGTCACATGAACTGAATAGTCAAACACGGGTAGTAAAATTTTCTTGGTTTGTCTTGTGGATTTTATGAATGTCTCCGTTCAGGTGTGAGGGATTGTATCCGATCACCCGATAGTGTCCATTCGTGACACAGCGATTTGTTTTCCTCCCATGGCATTCCATAAAGTCCAGAGGGGAGAGTTTTAACTAATCATCCTTGGAGAAAAGAGCTAAAGCTTGAGTGAGTACGCGTATGTCTGCTTTACAATCATTATGAGCAATTAAATCAAGAGTTATTAGGTCATTTCACTCTTGAAATGGCCATAGCGACTATTTTTATAAGATAAGATTTATGACGGGGTATTCTCTATAGTGACACCGTGGTTTCCAGTGCAGGTATTTGAAGGAAAGATTTGCAGCTGTGAATTAGGCCAACCAATAGTGGACGAGGCGGAAAAATATCTACCTTGGTATGTCACCTAAGCAGTTGACTTCCCCAAAGTGTAAAGCCAATAGAACTTAGAATGATGTCCGCTCCCTATCTGCTCTAAGTTGCATAGGCAGCAGGGCGCACCAGTGGAATTCTTGATTTGGTCGCTCCAAATTGGTAAATTCAATATTCATGATCGAGAGAGGCTGCGAGACGCATATTGTTCGAAGGAGCGAATTTACTTCCACACGAAGGCACGAATGAATCCCTAGCAAATTCTTGCTCTGGGACATGCTACTTTAGTTTTCCCTTATTTCATCTTCTTCCCTTTATTTCTGAAATAGCAAATCTTTCAATCTTTTTCGGTCCAAGGTTTCCACTTTCAACTTTCCCGACTCTATTTGAGTGGGCACCAAGTGGCACAGCAGCGGACCATGTCTTCTCTATTCCATTATATTAAATAAATATTCATTACAACTTTCACAAGTGACTCAATCAAAGTTATTAAATTACTGATACTTTCAACTTGCTACTTTTACAGCCCCTAAATTTTCATAAGAATTTTATAACTTTTATGGGCCACATTCTTCTCACAACATAAATTCTTTTGAGAGGAAGAAGTTATCTTTATGTCCTGATTATTTTGTTCCTGCACGACTGAGCAAAGGAGCAATTTCATTTCTGTTAGTCAACGAAAATTTTGATAAAAAATTTCATCACAGTATTCATTGATTTATGCATCATAAGCTAAATAATATTATTTTTTAATATTTTTGTTTTATTACCAGAAATCTGGGTCGTGAAAATTAAATAAGGTTCCATAGTTTTCCATGACTGTCAGGTAATTTGGAGAATGAAAAGAAGTAAGATGTCTTTGAATGAATCCTGAATAAATTGCGAGCAACACTCTAAAATCTAATATGGTATGGTATATCTACATATATTCTTGTTGTAAACGATGCTTAATAGTATGAGTACATGAGTCAAATTGAGCTAAAAATCTTATAGTAATATTGTCTTGTAATCCAACAAAGAGTGATGATGACCTTATGGTCGATATGAGCGTCGCATAGGGCGTAGCACGAAACGTAATGATATGGATTACGATTGCGAAAATAAATATGTATTCATTATTTTGGAGTGATCGGGATGATACGGTGCCTAACGTACTGGCTTACCACCGAGATGGCCCAGGTTCGAATCCTGGAGGTGACATATTTTTCAGTGATATCCCGAACCCTACTTGAGGTGCTTTGTGGAGAGCACTTTGAGTGAGTACGCCGTCCGTCAAATGGGACATTGAACTGCGGACCCCTTGGCGCCTTTCGATAAGAGTTGGCTAATGCCGACGTCGGGTTTCTCTCCACCCTTCCTTTCCCATCCATCCCTTATAGCGCAAATGACCTTAGCGGGTCGCCTCCCCTAAAACTACTGCTACTCATTATTTTGCCATAAATAATGAAGTCCCAAAAATGTCATGCAGAGGTTAAATACCCAGGAATACCTAAGGGAACTGCCAAAGGAATTTATTAGGAGATGAACATGATTTACATTACAATAAATTTGCTCTATTCTCCTTCGACTCCAAAAACTATCGTTTTGTTGGCAGGAATCGCCCTTTCAAGCCCCAACTCCGTCAAACCGAGGGCAAGGGCTTCCGTGGCAAACAATTCAATTGAAGGAACGAGCAAAATGGTACATCGTCGACATATTACAACCGGATTAAACATTTCTGCGGTTCAATTTTTCCTTCCCCCACTTGCACTACTATTCTCCCTTCCACGAAAACTCTCTGACGTCACACGTGTATTTCCGAGCATGCGCATGGGTCTGCCAGGGGGAATCAAGGGAGGCGCACTTATTGAATCAATCCCCTGTCATGGGGTCCCTCACTTAGGAGGTTAGGAGAGGAGGCGGGAGGAGAGAGGTTGGAAGGGAACGGGGTGGAGAGGCGGGAATAGGGGGGACGTAAATGGGAGAAATAGAGGGGGAGGGGATTAAATGTTGAACGGTTGTTGAGGGATGAGGAGGGGAGGAGTTCTAATGTGCAGCCCGGAGGCTGGATGGACTTAAATACCCATGTTTACCCCTGCTCTGTTGCTGTGAATGGAATTGGTGTGACTGTACGAGAGAGGAAGGATGGAGTGATGTTGTATCAGTTGTTTGAGCTGGTTTAATGGCTATCAGCGTGTCTGAGAACTGAGAGGGAGATGGACGGGGACGAGGGATTGCAGGAAGTTCGGTGATTATTAATTCTGATAAAGTGGTTTAGGGTGCATTGGCCGTTCGAAAAAGATGGTCAGAGTTTTTTTTCCTTTTGAGGTGGTAGAGGGCGTTGTTTAAAGAGTAGGAGAGGGAGATTTATAAAAGAGCCGTTGTGGGAGAAATGCATCGCAAGCATGGGGCAGGTTTTGTATCTAACAGAAACGCACGCAGCTGAGAAACTTTTTTTTTTAATTTTGCAGGTATTTGGAAAGCATGGTCTTAAAAATATAAGAGATATAAGCTAGACCTTTACAGAAGAGCATTAACAGAGTTACAGAGCATTCGATCATTAGATTGGCAGTCGTTTTCCTCTAGAAAATGACAAGAAAAAATCTTTCCGGATGATTCTGAGGGACTTTGCAAATATTAAGTTCATACAAACGCAAATAATGTTATACAAACTTATGACAGGAGTTTTTTTATTGCATGACATTTGTTTTGTTTTTGGGATATTCTGGATATTCACTTTGGGAGAGGCAAGAATACTTACGATAAATATTTTTTATTAATGACTTTATTTCAGATACTGTTAACACAAAAGGAGAGAGAAGAGCAGATACACCGTTTATTGTGCAGAGGAAGGAAACTATGAGGTGGAGATATTGTTTCTTTTCTGTGGGTGTTAATAATTTTGGACGGAGGAAAGGGGAAAATAAGAGTGCTATGGAAGTTGATATCGTGATAAAAAAGAAGAATTACATTTATACATCTTAGTTGACGTTACAAATTTTCAAGAGATGGTCCGTTAGAAAATTATCTTTGAAAAGACGGAATTAATGATTAGGATAAGAGGGGTGGAACCTACTTCCTTTGGTGTAACCTTTATCTGAATTTAGGGCCTTTTGTTAGCGTTAAATAACTTTGAAAATCAATCTGTGCAAATGACTTTTGGATAATACATGCCGTAAGATGAGGAATCTGCTCTATGAAGGATTGATGTTTATAGTGATGCAATGCCAATATGGCCATTTTATACGTTAATCCTGATAAATGAATATTTAATTGAGTCTATCAAAAAACGGTGTCCTTCATGTGTCAAGTTCAGGACTGGAAAAACATTTGACTGTGGTTGTCAGCAGAAGAAGAAATGCGTTTCATTGAGGAGTTACGAAAAAAGCAATGGATTGACCAAATAATGCTGGCCGACCTATTCTTTGTATCCACAATTATTTCATAGGTCGCATTTTTACTTTTATTGATTGCCACTCTTCTACAAGTCCTTTCCCCAACAAATTGAAGACTCGTGACGTTTTTAAAAATGCTAAATTTAATCCTCCTACTTCAGAATTAAAATGAAATTATGACTACTATTCTAATTATATGGTTATGGACGATTGGTTTTATGTTTCTATTGATGTGATGTGGCTATTGATCACTTTTACAAAATATTACTATTGACATACCAACCCATAAATTAAAATATCTGGCCATATTTATTTGGTACATTAAGTTTTGGAATAATGCAGAGCTGAGATGGATCAGGGTGCGGTGAGAAGAGAGATGAGATTAAATTTCTGAATATGCCTTCATAGGGACCTTTGGCTATTTGAAAGAAAATATTTGTTTTTACCTGTGGGATTGGCTATGCAAGATGAGGTTTTGGAAAACTTTCTGGTATCTTCGTATACATAATATTGTTTTAGAACCGAAAGAGTAGAGCCTTGGCCTGCTGGAATAAAGACGAATATGGGTTTAACAATGATCCTTTTAAGTCGTGAAGAATCTCCTATTAAAATATTGAAAGATTTTGTTTCCATTAAATGGAATATAGGAAGGTAAAAATGAAGGTTTAGGATAGAAGTTTTTTAAAGATCTGGATTAGGGGGGCATGTTTTTGTCCGTGAAACGATGGGAACTTAAATTGGAGGAGTTTGAAGGATTATTTATTTGAATCGACAGAGTTTATCATCTGAATGAGAATCCCTGACAATTCCTGAACCTAATTATGAATTTCACGTTTGCTTTGGTTTGAAATAATCAATTATCTTTTTTTATCTATTTATTGGCGATTTGATGGAACCCACAATCTTCTAAATCTCTTCTCTCTCTTTCTCTGGTCTCGAACCCTCATATAAGGAAGCTTCCGCAGTCTTTCCGTCAACCTAAACGTTTTGAGACATTCAAGATGAAGTGCACTCGAAATGTGAAGTTTCTTCAGCACACATTTCCTCTAAAATAGAAAACTTCTTCATTTAAAGTTCATAAAATTAAATTAGTGTTAATGGATGGCGTTCATTCAAAAATGTAGGGTGTGCACGTTGATGTCATGCCGTTAATAAATGTGATTTTTCTTTAATATGCTTTCGTTAATAGTTTCCATTCCTATTTTTTTCACCGTAAGTGAGCATTGTTTGTGAGATTAAAGTAAAGTTGACGAGAATCTAATGATTTATCTTTATATTATCAAAATCACTAGTGGTCAGTTTCTTAATTCTAAAAATTTTGATGAAAATTTCCCAAGAATACTTTATTAGATCTTCTTTGATCTAAAGGGCAATTGAAAGTAAATTCAGATGTAGAAAGTGTTGGACGAGGTTTTATCATAAAATATCTCTGAGTAACCAAGCTGCAAAGGCTCGTACATTTTCTAGTAGCTTTAAAACTGGCCCCTGGTTTTCAAATTGCTTTAAAATGCAAAATATTATATTTTACATTAAAAAATTTTAATTATGTATTCAAGACGTTCAATATTCAGTAGGAAATGTAAAAATTTTCTATTGCCACCGTACACTCCAAATAAAAGGTTAACGGAAGAGTGTGGAGATTTTAATGGGTGAGACAATCTGATAATGATACTCAGGACTGGATTCAAACCACGATTCTTTTTGAAATAAGATTGATGCAATCGTTTCACTTAAGAGAGTAAGATCTTTTTACCAGTTTACGCTTTTAAAATCAAATTAATCATTTAATTTGATTTTATCTGTTTCTGTTTTATCATGTATGTAATACTCAAAAAAATAAGACAAGAACGAAATTTTAAGTATTCTTTTCATCCGTCAACAATAAAATGTGCGTATATCAGCAGAATATTGATTTTTCGGACAGCATCTTAACAATGTCTTTTATCTTTTCTCCATCAGCTGGCGTCATGGAGACAAACATCACGCTGTGGCAATTCCTTCTAGAGCTTCTCCTTAGCAATCAATACACAAACATCATCACATGGACCAATAACGATGGAGAGTTCAAGTTGGTCAACGCAGAAGAAGTTGCTCGATTGTGGGGCCTTCGTAAAAATAAGACAAATATGAATTACGATAAACTCAGTCGGGCTCTACGGTATTATTATGACAAGAATATAATCAAGAAGGTCTTGGGTCAGAAGTTCGTGTACAGGTATGAAATAATTATCCATATACATTAACACCCAATCTAAGTATAATATTTATACGATTACCGACATATGTGAAGAGATTTATATCTCAAAGAATTTCAACACTCAAATCTCTTTGATCTATTCTGAACTGAAACTGAAACTTTGGTCTAATAAGTAAACATGGAAATTGTCGAATTTACTGCACGAAAATATTTTATTTCACCCAGTGCAATCTGTCATGAGTCATTGGGAAAAAATTGGGTAGAGTTAAATTCAACAGATTCATGTTGCTACAAATATGACGATGTGTTTGTATGCCGAGAAAAAATTGTCTTAATATTAATTTTCTCTACATTTGGAAATAATTTCACGTTATATGAAATACGAGCATATGAAAATAAGTTGTTTTAATTTTCCCTTAGGTTTGTTTCTTTCCCGGAGATTGTGAAAATGGAGAACAAAATACCTTTCCGTGTTAAAATGGAAAGCCTGCAGAAGACATCCCCGAGGGTTTTCAGCGGGAAATTCTTTTACGGCCCTCCTGGCGCTGGATATACGCTCAACCACTTCCCAGCTAGTCCCACTTCAATTCCTGGTGAGCAAATATTTTATATTTATCTAAAATGTATTTAAAGATGTAAAAGGAAGTTTGCATCAATAGCAGTAACTATTAAGATATTAGCGACAGAGTTTAGTGAAGGAGTTGAACTTCCTTAGAAAGTGCTAAGTATATTTTATGAAAGACTGGAGGGATGTGACTATGGGCCAAATATGGTAATCTGTGGAGGCAGATATTCACTAGGTGATAGAATATATATGCATTTCCAGAGATGGTAGAACGGCCAAGATTATAGAGTTTTTGGTCAAAGAGAGAAATATGAGGCCTTGAAGTCTTGAGGGGAAGGAAGTAAAATATAACCAACTATGTTGGTCATTATTCAGGTCTGCATACCAACAAGAAATCTAAGGGAGGAATAAATAGACAGAATGTGCGATTAATCAAAATAAATAATTGCGGATGTCAATCGAAGGCAATATTTCATAGTTATGGTGAAGTTGAACGCTGTGGTGGGCGAAGGGAGTGATGAGAGTGAAATAGAGGACTTCGGTTTAGAAATATGGAATGACCGCGGGGAAAAAGCAATAGATTTTTGCGGGAGAGAGTGTTAAATTATAACAAAAACTTGGTGAAACGCCACAGCGGATGTAAATATATGTGAAAAATACCTAGGGGTGCAGATATATACGTGCGTACAGGTATTAGTTAAATTTCATTATAGCTAGGCGAAAATTAAGGCACAGCGTAAAATTCGCCCATTTTCCCCGAAGCGATTGCAGGTTCATATCATAATTTAATACTAATCAAGTATAGCATCAGATTCAAGAGAATAAAATAGGGAATACGGTTGAGATGATGAAATTTAGAAGCATTAACCGTGATAAAATGAAGGGATAAGCAGGATAGAAAATTATGAATTAGGACGAAGCCCTACTTACAGTACTTTTACACGCAACATAAAATGACCCCACTTCTGAGAGGAAGCAGCTATCTGTAGGAGGCGTTGATGGCGCAGATCAAGGAGATTGGTCCAGCATTAAGGTTCATATCATAATGTCATGATATGATCATATCATGATATGTTCATATCATGTAGGTTCATATCATAATTTAATACTAATCAAGTATAGCATCAGATTCAGGAGAATAAAATAGGGAATGCGGTTGAGATAATGAAATTTAGAAGCATTAACCGTGATAAAATGAAGGGATAAGCAGGATAGAAAATTATGAATTAGGACGAAGCCCTACTTACAGTACTTTTACACGCAACATAAAATGACCCCACTACTGAGAGGAAGCAGCTATCTGTAGGAGGCGTTGATGGCGCAGATCAAGGAGATTGGTCCAGCATTAACAGCCACAGTGTTCACAGCAATGAAGTTCACGAAATCGGCCGAAGTACGGCGATGCGGAAGGTAACGGGAAACCCCCGCATTAGTCTCCCGAGGAGATGCAGCCCTGCACTCTACCTATTTATGACATGATGGCATCCTTCCCGGTAAAATTTTCCGGAGGTAAAATAGTCCCCCAATCGGATCTCCAGCTGGAACGCTTGGATAGAAATGGAGAGGTTGGGTATAGGCATCCTGCGAGATCAAGTGGACGGGAGCAGACGACTACTAGAGCGACGGATATCGAGTTATATACTCGAGAGACGACCGGAGGATCGCAGGCATTAGCATCATGCTGAAGAAAAAATGGGGCAGGAGAGTAATGCCAATATTGCCGTACAACGAGAGAATTCTGATGGTGAAGCTGGCAGGAGAGCCCTCGGACACGCGATCGTGCAAGTATACATGCCGACGTCTAGCCATGCAGAAGAAGAAATAGAAGAGGTATACGAGCAAATGGAAGGAATCCTCGGACAGGTGAAGGGGAAAGAAAATCTCATCATAATGGGAGACAGGAACGCCGTCATCGGAGAAGGACGTCAGAAATTCCGACCTGGAAAAACGAAACGCCGAAGGAGAAAGACTAGTCAAGTTTTGCAATGAGAAGAATATGGTATTAGCTAACACCCTCTTTGAACAACATCGATGAATAAGGTAAGGTAGGAGGATATCATAAGATACCAAAGCCAGGGAATATCGTAAGATACCAAATAGACTACATAATAGTAAGAAGGAGATACAAGAATCAAGCGAAGCAGTGTAAGAGCTACAGACATGAATAGCGATCACAACCTAGTAATCATGGAGAGCCAACTTAGCTAAAAGAAAAGTAATAAGACCAAAGAAGGGCCAAGGTGGGACTCAAAATTGCTGGCGGAAAATACAACAGGAAAAAATATTTGCCAAGGCCATTCGCAGCAAACTAGGTGATGAAGGAGAAAGGAGCACCGAAGAGATATGGGATGGACTGAAGAGGGCAATCACAGAAGTTGCAGAAGAGAAACTGGTGAGAAAGAGAGCCGACATGAAGAAACCATGGATCACGACGGCGATAAGGGAACTTATGGAAGAAAGAAGAAAATACAAGAACGCCAGGAATGGTGATGAGGAAAGGCTCTACAAGTAGTTTAAGAAACAAGTCAACCGAGAATGCAAAAAGGCAAGGGAGAATTGGATAGAAGGCTGCTTCGAGGAAAACAACAAAACATGAAGAAGCAGAATACCGACACAGCATATTAACTGGTGAAGAAACATTTCGGAGGAAGTAAAATGAAAAACAACACCATCAGGGATGTAAACGGGGATATGCTGATAGGAGGTAAAGATATTGGCAATAGACGGAAGCAATACATCGAAGAACTCTACCAAGGTCCGAGGCCGCTGAAAGAAAACCTGATAAAGGACGAGAATGAAACGGACGACGAAAACCAGGGCCCATGCATACTGAGGAGCGAATTCGATAGAGCAGTAAATGATCTTAAGAAAAAAACAAAGCTCCTGGAGAAGACAAAATCGATAAAGACATCATCAAGGCACTCGGAAACAAAGCCAAGGAAAATCTGTAGGGAATAATCAAAGATAGCTACAAAGGCGGAAGACTTCCTCAAGACTTTGAAAGGAGTCTGATGATCGCTATACTAAAGAAAACGAGGGCAGAGAAATGTGAGAAACACCAAACCATGAGTCTGGTGTCACATGCATCAAAAATACTTACGTGAATAATAAGTCGAGGGATGGAAAGGAAAATTGAAGATAACCTATTGGAAAACCAATTTGGCTTTAGGAAGAACAGAGGAGCCAGGGAAGCCATACTCTGCCTAAGAATCATGATAGAGAAAACAATACATTTGAAAACGCAACTGTATGTGGCATTCGTGGACTTGGAGAAAGCCTTCGACAATGTAGAATGAAACAAGATGTTTAGAATGCTGGAAAAACTCGGAATTGATTAAAGCGACAGAAAAATAATCTATCAGCTATACAAGAAGTAAGTAGCCACAATGTAAATGGGAGATAGAAGCCATATAAAGGCTAAAATTAACAAAGGAGTAATACAAGGATGCAACCTCTCACCTGCATTGTTCAGCATGTACCTCCAGGAGGCAATAAGAGAAGCACAAGGCATCGTATTATACGCAATTAAGATCAATGGAGAAGAGATAAATGGACTACGCTTTGCTGGCGATATTGAAATGATAGCAAAAAACCTGAAGGATCTTCAAAGGTCACTAAACATATTGGATCAAGTTCTACAAAGATGCAACACGAACATAAACAAGACGAAGACTAAAATCCCAGTATGTGGAAGAGAGAAGCGGAATACAGTAGTCACACTGAGATGACAAAAATTAGAGCAAGTGGGTTCCTTCACCTATCTCGGAAGTACCATCACATGGGACGGAAGAAGTACTAAAGACATCAAGCGAAGAATAGCTCAAGCAAAGAGAGCATTCACAATGAGAAGATAACTGCTCTGCCCAAAGGAAATAGAACTACAGACGAGGAAACAATACGTGAAAACATTTGTATGGAGCGTGGCACTCTATTGATCAGGAGCATGGACCATCGGGAAAGTAGACCAGAAAAGACTAGAAGCCTTCGAAACCTGGTGCTGGAGGAGGATGCTTAAGATTAAATGGACGGAATAAAATAGGAAATGAAGAAGTATACAGGAGAATAGACGAAAAACGGGCCTTATAGAGTTAAGAAGAACGAGATGGATTGGCCACACCTTGAGGCACAATGGAATTGTGAAGAATATAATAAAAGGAAAAATAGAGGCAAAAGTCCCAAGAGGAAGGCCAAGGGATACATACATGTTACAAATAACGAAGAAGGTTCACGGCAAAAAATACCAGAAAGCAAACCAATTAGCATCAAGTCGAGTAGGATGTAGGGCTGCAGTCAACCAATCTTAGGATTGAATGACCAATACCGACTTGCCTTTTCATCATGAATGGCTTTAAATTTTATCTATTTTGAATTTTGTGTGATTAAAACTCTTTCAGTTCGTATATTGCTGCTCCCGAGGCTAAGGATTTCGTGTTCATGTACTCCTTCTGAAGCATTAGTTGCAATCACTGTCTTCAGCAGCCCTCTTCAGCATTCTTGGTTCTTTGTTTTCTATTTATTGAATTTTTTGTTACATCCTTAAAGTGCCCGTGCCAATGCGCTAAAAGGTTAGCTACTTAAGTTGAGCGAGAAATACCTTCCGAATTCAACACATTCATTTTAATGAAATTTGGTATGCTTTATATACTTAGCTTTACCAAATGAAGAAAATTATTAGTTTTTCCTATTTTATTATGCTCATTGATCAGTGCTAGTGATACGCTGAAATAGTTTTTGACTTCCTAAGTTATTTTCATTTCTACTCTTGTTTCCTGTATCCAAAAAATGGTTTTGTGACAGATATCCAATTATGTCTCCTATTCTTCAACATATTATATATTTAGTTTGGCGGTATTTAAACTGATCATTAGGTTTTTAAGGGTTTGTAAATATCTATGTAACGTTTTTATTTTTAAAAATATGTATGATTACGAGTAAGTGTGCAGTAAATATAGTAATAGCAGTCAAAATCGTTTTGAAATATAAATTTATGATGTAAAATAGCTCAAATTTCCGGTTTCGAAAAAAAATCATTCCCGACGGCGAGGAGACTTGAAGTTCATAATAAGGGGCAGGGTAACTTTTTCTAAAATACCACGACTTCACCTTGTATTGAAAATAATCGTAATAATTCCCTTTAATATATTTCATTTCCATTTGATCTGCGATAATTTTTACCATGGATCATGAATTATGCTACAAAAAAGATATTTAAAATGTCAGCTTACCGTCTAAATGGACAAAAATGAAGAAATACACATAAAAAGCTAATATTTATGTAAATATAAGCAGAATTGTCAATGGATGAAATACAAATGCATAGGCAAAAACAAATATGGGACATAATAAATTTCAACAAGGTGAAAAATAACCCATCAGGAAGGGATATACGGTTGAAATATTATGTCAAATCCACTCCGATATTACTACTGATAAGTGCAATTACTGTGATTTTGACGAAATTGTTATGCATATAATATTTTTGATGAAATATCACAATTCATCCAAATTTTCTCGAAGCAAAAATTTAGCATGAAAATCTAGTAGTCCATCATATTGTTTCAAGAAATATTTTGACTGGAACAATTTACAATTGCGTTGCATTTTATACTCTATTATATGCAATTGTGAATGAATTTTCAAGATTACTTTGGAGGAAAATGTTCTAGACAACTAACATTCTTTCCTAAATACTAATAACTCAGTTCTAATTCACAAAATATTGTTTGTTTGAACCCGGTGGTGAACATTTACAGTACTGGATTCCGGAATTAAAGGTACTTGTGACGACTGAGGTCAGAATGTGGCCATCGAATTAAAGGGAACGACGCGGATGAACCTCGCGGATTTCAGGAATATAGTCAGGATTTAGACAAGTCGGAGCCCTCCATTACCTTCCCTGATCAGCCGCCTCGTCGACTCGACGGCCTTGCCTCCGAGGCAGTAGGCTCAGTCGCCCTCACGCAACCAACCTTCCCTCCTCCTCTTGCCCGCCACACACCTCCTCACCTCCCCCTTCCAAATCCCCGCCCCCCTCCTCTTAATCGGGTGATTTATGCCGCGCCGTGAATGTAGGCAACCGCGTGGACGCAGCCGCCCAAGTCGTTGCCGCCATTCGAGAGGCCGCTGGTGGGGGCGGAAGAGGCGCGCTGGGTGGGCGGGGCGGGAGGGAGTGGGCTGGGTAGGGGAGGGATGGTGAGATGAGGGGGAAAGGGTGTGGGTAGAGGGAGAGAGAGAGAGAGAGAATTGCGGTTGGGTAGGTGGTCCGCCACCGGCCGTCGCAAAGCCCTTCTGATCTCACTCCGGACGTGGGAGACGTGCGTCGCACTCCGACGCCTTGCGCTGAATGGCCACAGTGATGTATTAATCTATTATCTCAGGTTGATTGGTCGTCCGACTTCGGTATCCAGTGATGCGATTTCTAAACTGTTTTGACTCTAATTTCTAGGCACCCGAATTGAATTTCTAGGCGCCCGAATCGAATTTCTAGGGGTACGAATCGAATTTTTAGGGACCCCAAATTTAACTTCTCCCTAAAATCCCTCGCCAACCTTTGGTACATGCACGCACGAGTCCACTAATCCGAAATGAAGACGTTGCAAATATCGCCCAGAATCTCAAGGTTGATTTTTGTTGAAAAACAATCAAACTGAATAAAAATGGAAGTATGCAATCTTACTATCTTAATCACTTCAATAAAGCGTAAAATAATTCTTAGGCTGTTAAATTCTCATTGTAACTCACTTCATTTTACGATGTGAAGCAAATTTTCCGCATTATTTAAAATCCTTGAAAATCATTCTCTGATCAATGGCAGCCAGTGAAGGAATTCATGAATTTTGAAGAATGCAATATTTTTCATTTTTAATTATCTTTTTCCGACGCCTGTAAATTACACAGGTAATTCAAATGAAGGTAAGAAATGTGTTAGTTTGGGTGGGAGACCGAACGCTAATTCCATGCGAGTTAATACTTGTCATCTAGGCATTCTCTGAGTGGTCACTTAAGGAATGGGGATAATTTCAAATATTTGCTTCACCAGTGGAGAATGGCGCCATATATGCATTCGGTTCATCACAGGGAAAGGCGTCAAAGATATGCACTGCTGCTTTAAGCGTCCCATCCTTTGGGTGGATAGGATACGTTCGGCCGTGATGATGGGATAAGCCGGAAAGGAAAAATCTGTCACCACCGTGAGTTGAATTTGGGCACTCCGTATCTTTTCCGGGAGAGACAAGAGAGTGCAAGTATTTATTATGTTACAAGTACTTAGTCATTATTAAACAAAGAAAAAA
The DNA here is from genome assembly GCF_022747635.1 of Hetaerina americana. NCBI lineage: Eukaryota > Metazoa > Arthropoda > Insecta > Odonata > Calopterygidae > Hetaerina > Hetaerina americana. The sequence goes on from NW_027286292.1 coordinate 16,323,143, forward strand.
TATTTATCAACTCAGATGGATTTAATCAAGAGAGATCGACATTAATAAAGCGCTCAAATTGACCAAGGGTGTGGAAATTACATTGGATTGTGATGGATGGAGGAAGGTATTTTCATCAGTCACTAATTTTTAGCCAACAAATTTATTAATCCGACGGTTGGTTTCAGCTCCTCAGTCTCCCATTTTTGTCTATGTTATTCAGTTTTTCATAGTATCTGGCACTAAAGCTTTCCATTACGTATGTCGCATAGTTTATCATTGACTTATCCTGTAATTTATCCTTCTGTGTTTTCTTTAATTATGTTCCTCGGTAAACTATCGAGCCTCCCGATGGGTTTGGCTCTGCTGGTTATGATACAACCTCTCCCTAGAATAAATCTCCGAATTACTGCTTCAATTTTCTACCGATCGATTTTATTCTCATTTGATCCCATGTTACCACATTTCCACTGTTTCTTAAATTCTCTTCTTGAAAGCTCCTATCGTCTATTTCCCACTGCTTTCCTCTACTGGAGCGCTGTCACGAAATTCACCCAAATTACAGTTACCGCAAGTTGTCCAGACTAACCCATTATTCGATAAGTGTCTAATTCATGCATAAAAGCCTTTTTTACAACCAGGATGCCAGTAATATTTAATGAAATATAATTTATAAAGAGCAATACATGCCAAATTACACTCATTTGATTCATTAATCTCATTTGTTAATTTACATATTATTCACTGACGGTTTTCACCAACATTGTACATGGCAAATAAAATTTCTTCATAGCTTACTAGTTCTCGGTTCAACAACTTCACTAAATTAATTATAATGCAGAAGTATCATGAGCAACTGATTTTTGAAATTAATTTTCCGTGGGAGAGGAATAATCGGTACACCTAACGTAAAGATTTGTCAAAAACCGTGCCGTACCGTACCGTATGGTATGCACAAGTTTTTCTCTGCTATCAGTAGAAAAGGTTCTACCTCCTGCATTTTTTCCTCCTGATACTTACGCTAAATATTTGAGTTATTCTTTGGAACAGGATTAAATCCGTGCATATGACATTTTCTCAGCTGATCTAAATAAAATGCGTCAATAGCATTAGTATCAGGATCTGCATTAAAATGAGGCTTTAAAATATAGATGGACATCTTCCTGATAAAAAGCGATATTTAAGTAAATGTTTACGATTTGATTGATCTTGTTAGAAAATATAGGAGGTGTCCTCGGTAACATAATCTGTTTTAAGTTTTGATAAGCTCGATGCGGTAAAATCCGCGCATAGCACGAGAGAAGGATAAATATATTTACATGAGCATAAATGACCAAGCACTAAATGAGCCACGAAGGAGCAAAAAAGATGAGGCAAATGTGGGGGATCTAAATTCCCGTTAAGTATACTTTTAGCTAAGCATGGCGCTGAGTTTTCTCCATATGATATTGGCATTATTACTCGTAGGCGGGAGGTAGCAGCCAAGCAGAACGCGTCCCAATTGCTGGTGAGAGTAAGGTTCCATTTGAGTTTCTTCATTTGGGGAATCCCTCTGAGATCAGTCATCCCTTATTGCCACTCTCAATTAGCTCTCCCCTAAGTGAGCTCTTTTAAAGCCTTAGTTTCCCTCGCCTCGAATGTCAATTAATTTTTTTCGAGCATCGGAGAAATTCTTTTGAATATATTGACATTCTTCGTTTAGCTAAAAAAAACAACTTAAATTATTTTGTAAGGGCCGAATTGAGATACACTTACTCAAAGAATGATCATAAAATACATTTCGTCAAGAAATAAATAAGTTGTTCATTTAAATATGTATTTATTTAATTACCCGGCCAATTATTTGTTTCTGCTAGTGAGAAGTGCCCACACAAAGAAAGTGTAGAGATATTGTTGCTATGTCTCGGGTGTGGTTTTATCTTCATCCAAAGGTCCGCGAACTGTTTCTGGTTCTTGCGAGGTGATTGCCTTAGTTTTCAATTTTGAGCCATAATGGAGCAAAAACTTGGACCTTATTGTGATTTGTTTCCACATGTAATGTATGAAACCATTCGTTGTTCTCAACATTCAAGTGAATAAGAACTGTGATATTTTTGAGGTTCTGTTACATTTATCTTCCATTAGAATTAATTGCGTCTGAATATAAAACGTTCGAAACTCCCTTTTTGTGGAATAGTTTGATTTAAAGCGCTCTAAGGACTGAGATCAAATGACCTTCCAGAAATCTCCTCCGGTATTTCTGTGGGAGAAGATGACTTGCAACGCCTGGGGGAGAACTCTGGCCCAGTCCACTTTTTTAATTACTTATTGTTCAAAAAATATTTTATTTGCCATCTACTTTCTTTATGTTGTTGTTCTATTATGCAATTTGTATGTAATTTAATACATTTTCCATAATAATACTCTTTATAACACTTCTGGTAGAATTGCTAAATTAATCAATTTAATTGCTATTCGACATCAAAGTAAGACTGCATTTCATCCAACTGAAGCGCATTCACCGGTAGACAAATGTTTGGAGAGATGGCTGCCTCTTTTTTTTGCCTGGACTCTTCAAATTTCTGAAAATTCTTGCAGCACGCGATAAAATGATGGTAATCTTTTCTCGCGATTAAAGTCTAATTTTCTCAGAGCTGAGTTTGGAGCCGTCAAGTGTGTTCGCAAAGTTGGGTTGGTGGGTCAGCTCGGTTGATATATATGTCGCTATCGGACATTTCACAGTGAGTTCAGTAAGTTAAAAAGTAATATTATAACTCCAATTAGATAAACTGCAAATTATGTATCGTAGTCTTAAGTTTTCATTATTAACACTTTTTGCCTGTTACAATTATAGTCAAATTTATTTTGATTTTCCAAATTAGTAGTTGTTTCTGTTACGTATATTTATTATTGCACATTACGATACTCATGTTTACAACCTTTGCCTCCAGAGAAAATGAACGTATGTGCCATTGCATTATTAAGTTCTAAAAGAGTGATTAATTTTTGTTAGTTAAGTTGCTTGGGAGAAGACAAAATAAATTAAAATGTAGGCAGGAATATTGAATAATGAATTGCAGCAAACTACATAATATGGATGCTGAAATATACATGACTTCAAACGTAAAAGTATATTTGGAAAGATTTTTCATTCAATGAGTGATTTTTAAGTAGTCAAGTGACCAGTAAAAACGCCTTACGTAACAATAGTGTTCATATTTCTTAAAATACAATGTGAGATAAAATTATTTCAAACGAATTTTCTTATATTTTACGATATATTAAAATTTTTAAAAGTAAGTATTTTATTTTTTAAAATAAATTTGAACTGGAATAAATGCACCCAATCAAAAGATGATGCTCTATTATTTGCAAATATTTCTGAAACCAATTTCAGCTGCCGATTTCGCTTTAAAATGTTCACTCCTGCCCCATAAATACTTGTACAGCATCCTGTGTGTGTTCATGTCTATAGACTTTCACACATTTGAAACGTAAACCAAAAGTTGCATAACGGCATTACTGATCCTTAAGGCTATAAGAGAAAAGGAATGGAAGAGGTAACGCCAAAAGAGATATATATATATATATATATATATATATATATATATATATATATATATATATATACATATATATATTAATAAATAAATAGGTTTGGTTAATGCATCATACATTATTATTAGTAAGTAATCTGCCGGTTAAGATAGGTTTTGCATTGACACAAGTACCAAATAAATATTTTGTGACTCCTAAAAAAACACAGTACAGCAACCTATTCTTCATCAAGTGCTCCTTCATCCCTGTGTACTTCCTTCCCCTCTTCATCCCGTCCGACATCCGTATCCTGTTCCTGCACGCTCCTCGTTTGCCCAGCGTTCTCCCCTCGATTACAGTTTTTTACATCCCACTGCTGATCAATATGTCCTTCATCCATTTTTCCTACCTCCTTATGATTTCTCCAGACAAATCCCTCTCCTCACCCAAAATGCTTAGTACTTCCTCATTTGTTTCTATTTCGGTCCATTTCCTTCTCCATACCCACATTTCGAAAGCCTCTAATCTACGTCCTGCTACAGTGACCACGTTTCCGCGCCATGCATAACTACACTCCATATCAAAGTTTTTACGAGTCTTGTCTTAACATCCTTACTCATCAACTCCCTCATCCTCGTGAAAGCCTCTCTGCCAAGCGCAATTCTTCTCCTTACGTCCATACTACTTTGACCGTGATGGTCCGAAACACTTCCAAGGTACTTTAACTGTTCTACCTTCTCTAGTATTTGCCCTCCTATTTAAATGGTCGCTTAGCCTTTTTCTATCTGGAAAATGGCATTATCTTCGTTTCATTTATATTGATTCTCATCCCGTATCTATCAACGCGAGTTTCCAATTTACTCAACAATGCTTGCAACCCTGACCTCTGAGCTCCATGGCTGACAGACTAATTAGAGCTTGGTCATCAGCGAAACTAACTGATTTTATGACTTCTCCTCCGACTTTCATTCCTACTTCCAGTTCTTCTCATGCCTCTTTAATCATTTCCTCCGTATATACTTTGAACAGCACCGGTGACAATGGACAAACCTGCCTTACACCTCTTCCAAACACTGCCCATCCGGTCTCCCCGTTCCCCTCTCGCACCTGACCAGTCTTAGATATGTACAGGTTGCGGATAGAGCCTCCTGTCCCTGCAATCTATTCCTATTTTCTGCAATATACTCAATAGTTTTTCCCAATTCACTCTGTCAAACCCCTTTTCGAAATCTACGAAACAGGAAATACATCTTAATTGTATTCTATATTCCTCTCGATTAATAATATCATTACTACAATGGCATTCCGCGTGCCTCTCCCCTTCCTAAACCCAATCTGATCATCCCCTAAGTAATCATTTGCCTTTCTCTCCATCCTTTTGTTGATAATTATGAGAACCACTTAAGCTGCATGGGAAATCATCCTTATTGTTCTGTAGTCATCACATGATGTATCCTTTATCTTTTTCGCATAGGACCTAACACTGATCTCGCAAAGTCTTCTGGCTGGATTCCTTTCTTATTGATGCTACGAATCAGCCCATATAGCCTCTTCCTCCCATATTTTCCTAAACATTTCAGTAGTTCCGCATGAATATTGTCGACCCCCACCACCTTATTTAGTTTCATCTCCTTTAATGTCCTTTCTATCTCATCGTCGAGTACGTCAGGGCCAAAGCTATATTCCTCTACGTCATGTTCCTTTTCTATGTCTAACCTTGTTGGCCTAAGTTCTTACCATACAGTGCTTCTATATATTCCTCCCATCTTTTTGGATCTTTTCTGTGTCAACTAGTGTCTTACCCGACTTTTCCTTAAGTGTTAACATAGATATCCTCTTCTTACTTCCCGAAAGTGATTTAACCTTGCGGTATAGCGCACCAGCTTCACTCTTCCTCTACAAACTTTCCACATCCTCGCACTGCGTTGTCCACCTTGTTTCTTTTGCTTTATTTGTTGCCCGTCTCAATTTATTATTTAATTCTTCGTACTTCATCTTGCATAACTCTGTGTTTACATTCTTCCATTTTCTTCACTCATCTATCTTTGCTATCATCTCATCCGTGATCCATGGATTCCTTGTCCTTTTCTCATTAACGATACCTAGAGTTTGTTTTGCGGCTTTCAAAATCCCTTTCTTGACGCATTCCCATTTTTCTTCAATAGTATTCAGCTCTTGACCCTCATCCATAATTTTCTATAGAACCCGCAGAAACTCCTTCCTTGTCACTTCCATTTAATGGTTCTACAATCCATTTCCTAACTCACCGCCCCTTCCTTAGTTTTTTGAAATGGACGCTTCACTTCATAACAACTAAATTGTGGAGAGAGTCCGCATCCGCTCCCGGGAAGCTTTGCGAATCGATCACACTGTTCCTAAACCTGTGCCTAACCAGAATATAATCAAGCTGATATCTTACGAGTCACCTGGCATTTTCCATGTATACCTACGCCTTTTGCGGTGTCTGAACAAAGTGTTGCTGATTAATAACCCCTTCCTTCTACAGAACCAAATTTCTTTATCCCCGCGGTCATTCTTTGCACCTAATCCGTAATCCCCCCATCACCATCTCTTCCTTTGCCGACCGTCGCATTCCAATCCTCCATTACTATCATATGTTTCCCTGCAGGAATACGTGATTATGTCCTCTAACTGATCGTATATCCTATCGACTTCTCCCTCCTTTTGATTGCTCGGTGGCTTGTATACCTGAACAATGAACAAGTTCCTCAGTGTATGTACACCTGTGCATACCACCACCTGCCAAACCGACCATAAACTCGCATGTTCGAAGCTGTGGGTTCCCAGATAGGCTTACCTGGGAATTGAACTCAGATCCTCCGGTCAGTAGCCCAACGCTCAACTCCTGAACTACCGTTATGCATAAATATGTATATATAAATAAATATATATACAGGTACATTTATGTAAACGTATATTGTGTGTATATATATATATATATATATATATATATGTCCATGATATATATATATATATATATATATACATACATACATTTTTATTAAGGTCGCGGTAGTCCAGTGGGTAGAGCTTTGGACTACTGACTGAGGGTCCCGGGTTCGATTCCCGGGCAAGTCTCTGGGCACCTGCAGCTCCACCCAAGCTATGTCATTTTTCGGGTACCAGATCTTCCTGGGAAACCATAGCCGGCACAGGGAAAGGAACCAGCCCCCATACCCTGATGTGTGAATTTCACACGCCGTCGGGCTTAGTGTTGGGTGAACTCTACCATCACCTATCAAACGGACCTTCGGGTTACTTACTGTGTTTATGGTTTTTTTATATACTTATTATAATGCAATAAAAATACGACCAAAATATCACGCACATATCTTCCCAGTTTCTGGAGAGAGAGTGACCGTGTGAGTTGTAAGATGCAAGTGGCGAAGAGAGGAGGAGATAAGATGAGAGAGGAAAGGGAAGCAGAAAGAGAAAATGATCTTCGATTTACCGCTGAAATCTTCCTCAGAATCTAGTTAGGGAAATAGGGTAGGGAATAGAAGAACAAAGGATATATGTTGGTCCATATGAGGGATGTAGGTAAAAATGAAATGGTGGAATGTGTTGGGTATGGCTAAGCATAGAAAGGTCGAACGGTATTTAATAGAAAATATAGAAATCCTTCCAAACAAAGTCCTTCAAACCTTTGATCAATGAATGGATATTGAGAATAATATAAATTCCCAAGTGGTCGACAGCTCCAGTGTGTGGACTGCTTTTGACGGCGAGTAGAGAGTGATTTATAGAGACGGTGGAGAAGTAGTCAACATCCTTCGCAATTGAGTTCAAACCCCTTCCCTCCCGCAGGTGCAGCGGATATTCGCTCAGCTTTCGGCCTTTGCCCGACCATACCCCCTGGCTGCTGGAAGAAGCTCCCGGGGCCGTCGGCGGAAGAGTGCGACGCCCCAGACGCGGGTCGCTCCTCGCCCTCCTGCCAGCCCATCAACCTGGACACTAAGGGCCGAAGATCGCCGCCGCGCTGCCGCTCGCCGCTCCTGCGATCGCCGGCAGAGGCGGGGGGTCCACCGCCGCTGCTACCGGACGCCCGGCCGCTCCCCGCGCCGGCCCTGCATGGTGTGGCCCTCGCCGCCGCGGCCGCCGCCGCCTCTCCGCAGTTCCAGGCGTTTGCCGCGAAGACGCCGCTTGCCTCGCTGCATTTCTGGAGCACGCTCAGCCCGCTCGCGACGGCCGCCCTCGGGGGACCGTGCTATAGCCCCGCGCCCACCTCTCCGCCCCACTTCCACTTCCCCTTCGGTCCCCCGGCCTCTGCTGCCGCCTCACCCCACTTCCACTTCCCCCACCACCACCACCACCACCACCAACCCACCCCGGCTCCCACCCCGGCCACCGCCGCCGCCCAGGCCGCCCCCGAACCCGCCTCGCCGCTAGCGCTCACCTCGCCCGCCAAGGGCCCAGCCATCTCCGTACTGCAGTGAGAGTGGGGAGCGGCGTCGACCCCGCCGTCGGGTGCGGCCAATCTGTGATTCAGTGACGAGGGTGTGCGTGCAGGAGTGAAAGACGGCCGCACGCGGAGACGCCACGTCTTTGTTCTGAGGACCATAGTGTTTTGGTAGTGGCGCGGTCAATGGCAACCGTTCGAGTCGTGTCATCGCGGGAAGAGAGTTTTACGTCGATCCTAGCGGACGAAGTTAATTGCCAGTATTCATTTTATGTTCTCTATGTTAGGAGACGGAAAACGAGTGAGAACCCATTCTTTGAACCATCGTAAAACATGTGATTTATTGACGATTTTTTAAAAATCGTTTCATTTTTTATATTCCATTCTTCCGGCCATCCTGATTGAGCTAAAACATTTCAGTCATTTCCACTAGCTCGTCCGATGACCTTATTTATTTACAGTGTTATTTTTTTATCATTGTAGAGTTGGTTTGTGAAAAAACTAATTTCCACTTATTTCAACAATGTTCATTCTCAATCACTGTCACTGTTCCAATGTAAATCTTTGAGAAAGGGACCAATAATTGTGCTGCGGAAGTGTATAAATGAACATTTACAAATCGTTTGCTATCATTTGGTTTCAATCAATATATCAATTAGTGAATTAATATATTAATCCACCAAAGGTTGATTTGAACGTCAATAGGACCTCATAATGTAAAATGCGGCTGGAATTTAGTTTAACCCCAAAGAAGCCCATTTGCCAACTTGTAAACCATTCTGCTCATTTCATTTTCGAACTAGTTCATCCCTTGCATTTTATTGCAAATTTCCACTCTTCAGGGTTTCTCTTTCTCTCATTGCAGAGCATTTAATCAGCCAACTATAATTGGCTTACAAAGATGCTCAAGTTTGAGAGACTAATTCCTTCTTATAATTCAGGAAATATGATTGAAAATTGATACTTTGAACTCATTTTAATGTGAATAGTAATTAGAAAACTTAAGCAATTATTGTAAATTTTTTTTGGGTCCAGGAGCATATAGCACCAAACAATGTGATTCTTTTGTGCCATTGCTTAGACAGAATAACAATAAAAGTAAGAAATAAACAATGTTGTCTACTTGTTGCTTAAAATTTATTTTTATTATTACAAGTGTAAAAAAGAAATTCATTAAATTAATTTTATTTACCCTTGGAATTTCATTTTGTCCTCACCACAGTAAATTTTCATGTTTTAAATTAGAATAATTATACTGCGGGTAAAAATTCATTATCCATGCTGCATAAATTTTGAATTGAGGTCAACGAGACTCATTTAGACATGAACTTGAAGCTTGGCAAGTGGTTCTGAGGCTTTGAGTTTGGGGTGAGGGTAGAGAAAGAAACTTTGCAATCCCATGTAAAGATTTATTACTTCACACGACTATAGTTTCGATGCTGCACATCATCATCAGGTACCATAAAGTTAAGCCTGAAACTGCTATGCTTCGAGTTTGATAACTGCCTTGTGAACTAATGTTAGACTTTGTTGGCGTTCTATCATTTCTTTAAATAATGATAACAGAGGGAACTGAATAATTGAATAATATGTGGGTAATCTCGAAAGTACCCGACCCAACAAAGAAAACACAAAAATTTTGGTAAAATATGTATTCATTTTCCAACATTATCTCCTTTCAGCTTCCTACCCTTTTCCCAGGGATGTTCAATAAGTTAGATGCCCTTTTTATAATAAGAACTGTCTTGCTCCTAAAAATAGCCAATAAATGCCTACATTACTTCATGGTTGGAAAATCTTTGACCAACGAGCCATTTTTTCAAGTTTCGGAACAGAAAATAATCCAACGGGACTAAATCTGGCAAGCAGGGTGCATGAGGTAGCTATTCAAACTTAAATTCATGAATTTTGTCCATTGAAATAACAAATATATAACGTAGTGCATTGTCTTGATGAAACAACACTTATTTCTTAACCAAATGCGGCCACTTTTGCTTGATTTCTGCACTCAAATGTTACAATAGATCCGCATTATACTCACCGTTGATAGTTTTTCCTTTTTCAAAATAGTCAATGAAAATCATCCCACATGCATCCCAAAAAACCGACGCTATGAATTTGCCAGTAGATGAAACGGTCTTCGCCTTCTTTGGAGCTGGTTCTCCCTTTATAATCCATTTTTTTGATTGTTCTTTTGTCTCAGGTGTAAGTAATGGACCCATGTTTCATCTATGGTTATGAAATGGTGCAAAAATTCTGCTTTGTTGCTGTGAAACTTTGCTGAACACTCAATTGAAACATCTTCACGACACTGGTTTTGCTCGAGTGTCAGCAAACACGGCACCCATCTTGCACACACCTTTATCATGTCCAAATTCCACTTAATATGCGATGTACTGCACTTTTGGAAATGCCTTCTAGGCCTGCTAGCTTGCTAGATCACTTTCAGTCGACAATCATCCAGTATCACTTGTGGATTTTCTTCACCGTTTCTGGAGTTGTGACCTCATTTGGTTGACCATTGCGATGCTCATCTTGACAGCTCGTACAGCCTGGTTTAAACTCTGCAACCCAATTTTTTACTCTTGTAAAGAAAGAAGCCGACTCTCCCAGAGTAGAATCCAGTTCAGCTTTCATATTGGTTGGACTGAGGCCTTTCAAATAAAGGTGTTGTATCATATAACGATGACCAATTTTCTCCATTTTCACAAATTCACTGAAAAAGTTCACCATTGATGGCTGCCAAGCAAGTACTAATCAACGTGGGGTCTTCAAACTTGAAGCATGTACTTTATAGATTGCTGAGTGATATTATTCAAACAACTACCGCCATCTCTAGGTCAGGCCGGGTACTTATGGGACCCATCATGCATAGAAAAATGACTACAATCCATACAGCTGAGTGTCAATTTCATATTTCTCATGCAAAGATACATCATATATTAGGCTACAGAAAATCTCTTAAGCAGGACTATCATTGCTTTATAGTAACATTCGAAATATCTTTTATTGAAAAAACACTTTTGCAGGATGTTTATTCAAGTACCTTTCTTTTATAAGTATATTATTATGTTAATCAATCCAAAATGAAATTTCTTGCATTTTTGGAAATAATAGTAAAGCTGTGTGAACAGTGGAGTCACTTCAATTGTGAAAGCTTGACTAAAAGGAATATTGGGGTTAACATTACTTTTGGGAGTTTGAATACTGATTATGCAATGACTAGTGTGAGTCCATATAGTTCTTCCTTAACTGCCTTGATTAATTAGGACTGTGCTCGTAGAAATCATTCATATCTTACCAGTCAGTTATTGATTGTTCAGACAATAGCTATTGTCTGATCAATCAATTTTTCTTTTGATAGTTCAATTGAGTTGATTGATTCTCTGATCGCTCTTTCAACCTAGTGTTGTTATTATGATCATAAAAATGTGATAACACAAAATAAAAAACAGAAAGAATAGTTTTCCCATCCATATATTACAATATATAGAATTGAAGGTGGTAGATAATTAAAATATTCTGGAACATTATTTGTTATGTGGTACTTCTAATGCAACTGTGTCATTAAATGATTAAATGGTTTGGTTTGGTAGGTGATGGTAGAACTCACCCAGTACTAAGCCGTATACGGCGTGTGATTTTCACACATCAGGGTAGGGGGCCAGTCCCTTTCCCAGTTATGGTCTCCCAGGAAGGCCTGGTACCCAAAAAATCACATAGCTTGGGTGGAGCTGCAGGTGCCCGGAGTGCCTTGCCCAGGATTTGAACCCAGGACCCTCCGGTCAGTAGAACAACACTCTACCCCCTGGACTACCACGACCCACATTAATTGATTACTTAAGTGAAATGGAATCCAAAATGCCACCCACCATAGCACCATAAGATGTAATATGAGTTATAAAAGAGTAGGAAATGATGACTGTAGCCCTGAGGATGGTACCAAATTGGCTAATTACCTTGAACAAATATCTAGAAGTTTCTAAGACTGCCTCACTGAATAACTCCCCGTATAGAAACTATTATGATATGCATCCTCATGACTGTACTAGTTACTATAAATTTTATTTTCTGTAAATAGTGACAGCAATGCATTTTTCAGTTTGGCCAAAGACTAAAGCCATTTCATATCAGGTATAATTCCATTCTGTTAGGGATTAGAATATATCCTCTTAGAAATAATAAGGTACTGAAATTCATTTAAAAAGTGGTTGAGAGCAATTCCAGATATAAAAGCTAATTTGTTTAAAATTTCATGAGTAAATTTCCCAGTAACACAACAATGTATATAATATATAGCTTTGTTTAAATTTATTCCTTTCCAAAAGAGTAAAATTGAATAAGATATCTCCCATAAAAATATAAGGTTTCCTCTAATTATCAGCCAATTGCATGCATCCCAGTATCTATCATACTTCATTAGAAGAAATGTTAGAGGCAGTTGCATCACACTGATCATAGCAAGGCCAGAGGTATCTTCTCTTTTGGGCAGAGGCATAAGCCATTATCAGGGTGCAGTCCCCAATCCACGTGCATGTGATGCCATCCTCCTCCTGGCTACTCTTAGTGGAAGGGTGGCCTTACCAGAGTGACAGAGGGCAACTCATTGCACTCCTTAATTGACAACACTTCCTCCAATGCTCCAAGGCTAAATTCCACTGGGTGTTGATGAAAGTTAGAGGACTAATAATGAAAAGGAAGCTAATAAAAGGTCACTTATTGGTATTTAAAATAGTGCAATCTTTGCATTTGAATTGATAACTTATAGTATTTATAGGTAAACATGGCCATACTCCTTCCTGGAAACCTATTGTCGTCAATATTGAATAAATCATTTCACTCAAAAGATATCACAATGATTCAGTTACATGCCTTAGAATAACAATTCCAAGGTAGAGTGGCTATATAAAGCTTGTTCATCCCCAAACATACTTCACCAGTTCCCCACCTATTATTTCATTTTATCTACAGCTCTTCCCATTCTTTTCTTCACATTTATTTATATAAGTGGATAATCATGCATGGAAGTGGAAAATCAACTTTAACCGAGGGCTTTTATCTGCTATAATGTGTATTAAACCATACAATAACATTTTTATTAATTTTGATCCCTAGAAATTCCCTTATATTATGGTATCTCATTCCCTCATTACTGATCACATGTCAATAATGGACATTCCTTCGCAGTGTTCAATATTCAAGACATCACCTAATGCGCCACATCTTGCCCAAAAACAAAGAAAGATAAAACATTTTAAACAATTAGATGCACATTGAAAGTTACTGAAAGTTATGGCATATTAAACACTTTTTTATCTCTTAAATGAAAAAGGTTAGGGTGAAAAATAACTTTTCGCACAAAACATTTTCAGAACATATAGGGATCATCTTGTCACTTACGATTGATCCACAAAAAATTCACGGGGTTTATGAAGACACACATTAAATAAATTTCTAAAAAAGATCAGCTCAGCTTTATGAATGTATCCTACTACAATTAAGAATTTCCACGGCTTATGAAGGAATCATTCAATGATATGTTTGTGTTTCAATCACTCCATAACTAAAGTTTATACTAAATGTTCATATTTTTGAAAAAATGCATTAAATTATATGCTCTATCACACCCTAAAATTACCTAATATTTTCATTAATCCACCTATCCACCTTCCACCACGGGCATTTGCATTTTTACATGGTTAAGCATTTTACATATTATAATATTCATTTGAGTTTTCTGGTATTAAGCAGTATACTTCAAACTTATATTATATTCATTTCAGTATGTTTGGAACCTAAGTATTAATTTGAGCATTGAATTCAAATATATAATTTGAGAATTCATTTTAGTTTTGTGACTTAAATCCAACTGTCACACTTAAATTGTAATTGTATCCTCCTGAGGAAACTTGTAAAATGAATAGAAAAAGGTTCATCTTAAACTCAGGTCACATTGCACCCATGGTGCCCTCCGACCACATCATGGTGTCAGTTTATACCACAGTATGGTGTCATGTGAAAATTATCATTGAGGAAGGAAACAGGAAACCATTCCAATTATTTATCTCACAATCTTATGATGCACTGAATCATTTATTTAGTTCCGGTAATTATGGGACCTGACCCACTGGGCTGTATGTTGTACCTCCCAGTGAGAGAGGTAAGGCTTTCATGGTTGTCTGCATACAAAATCTTTTCAATTCAAATCAAACAGCAGCAGGGAAGACAGTGATATGGAAGAGGTCTGAACCAGTTAGATTAGGGATTTGAAATGCTAGAAAAGTGATGGGGTCATGTAAATTAGAAAATATAAAAAAGGGGATAGAGAGAAGGAGTTTAAATATTTTAGGGCTGTGAGAAGTGAAATTGAAGGACAGGAGGGACTATCAGAGCAATAATTATGGAAAGGGGGGATTATATGAGCAATAATTACAAAGTACAGTGGAGGGGAAGAGAGCTAATCAGGTTCAGCAGGAGCATTGAACAAAGATGTACGAGAAGAGTAGTAAACATTGATTATGTGAGTGGTAGAATATTATTAGTAGAAATAAATACTGAACCAATTAACTAGGTCATTATTCAGGTCTAAATGCCAACAAGTAACCATATTGAAGAAGAAATTTGCAGTGTGTACTATCAATTAGAGGAAATAAATGCACCTCCTTGGGAAGAAATATTTAATAGTTATAGGAGGTTAGAATGAAGTAGTAGGCAAATGGTGAGATAAGAGTAACGTACAAGTATGGTACTGCTGAATTAGGAACAAGGAATGGCAGCGAGAAGGAAGCAATAGGTTCTGCAGGAGATAGGGATTCATTGTAACAAACACTTGTTTTAAACATTGTTGCTTCGTGATTTTGTCAATTTCTATTTTTGACAAACAGTAAAAACAAGAACAACAGAAACTAACATAACTGGCACCATACGCATAGCTCGACAATCCGCCAAGCCCAGATGGTTCGTTCGGTCTCAAGCAACTAGCGCCGCTAGTGAGCGGGGCTATAGTCCACATCATGGCTACCAGATTGCACCGGTTCGCACAATTATTGCACAGACCACGTACATCAACTGTAAAAAAATTTGAAGCCAACGGTAAGGATATCTATCCCCTATCTAATTCTCTAATCAAGGAAATCATTGTGTTTGTTGTAGAAGCATTAGCTATGTTACTCAACTTATGTTTTGAGACAGGATATTTTGCAGCTGCTAAAATTCCTAAACAGTACCTGTCTACAAGAAAGGTGATAAAGATGTTTTGAATAAATACTACCCCATTTTCATAGTCTTTGTTTTCAGCGAGATTTTTGAAGCTATAATAAATAATCGAATGTGTGATTTTTAGCTAAATAACCTGTTTTCCAAGTCACAGTTTGGTTTTCAATCTGGGAAGTCTACAATTACAGCGGTAAAGTCCATAGTTAATTAAGACATTAATGCTTTTGAAAACAGGAAATCAGCTTCTGTGACATTATGTAACCTTAATAAGGCTTTTGACTGCATTAGTCATTCCATATTGGGTACTTTGAAAGATAGGCTTCTATGGTGCCAAAGGAGTTGAGCTGAAACTAATAAAGTCATATCTAGCAGAATACCACTATTGTGGAAATTAATGGTTTTCAATCTACAGGGTTCGTCCGGAAAATAAGTGTACTGACTCCTGGGCTGGGCGCGCCGCTCCAGGCGCGCCCAGCACCGCTCTGACGGGCTGCAATTGGAGGGGGGTATGTTGGCAAGCGACGCTGAAAAAGGCAGTCGGCTCTGAGCTGTGGTGTAGTGAGGAGCTCTGTTAACGCGAACCTCCACGCTTGACCCACGTCACGGAACGCGATGCCGAAGTTTTTGGAGCAGCGTTATTCCATCAAATTTGCGGTAAAGCTTGGGAAATTGTCTACCGAAAGTGTCGGTATGATTAACCAGGCTTACAGGGAGTCACCCATGTCCAGAAACATGATCTTTCGGTGGCACAAGATGTTCGTGGAGGGCAGAGAAGAGGTCGACGACGAGTCTTCGAGAGGTTCCCGATGATGCCTTCGCGGGAGCATTCCAGGAATGGGAACGCCGCTGGAACAAGTGTATCGACTCACAAGGGTCCTATTTTGAGGAATATTAGCTTAAGATATGTAAAAGTGTAATAAATTTTTTTTCCTGAGCTCAGTACACTTATTTTCCGGACGAACCCTGTACAATTCTTAAAGTAACATGTGGTGTCCCAAAGGGTTCTGTGTTATGTCCAATACAGTTCATCATCATGACCAATGATTTACCATTTAATATGAAACCTAAATCAGTTTTATATGCTGGTGACACTATTTTTGTAAAAATATATAAATATCTAGAAGAGGCAATGTGATTATCTGGTAATGCCTGAAGGCAGACTAAGGAATAGTTTGATAATAATCATTTGGAATTTAATGCTAAAAAAACTATATAAATGTGTGGACTCTAAAAGCAAAAATAACTGAAATTAAAACTACTAAAATACTAAGGATTTATACTGACACAGAACATACCTGGGAGAGTCACATTACTCAGATCTGTAATGAACTGGATAAAGTTGTTTACATGTTAAGAAATTTTAAACTTCTCATTGAAAATGAGTACCGTTTAACTCTTTACAAAGTCTTCTTTCCATCTTGAATTATTTTGGTGAGTAATGGGGTCATTCCCCACATGTTAGACAAATCTTAGAACTACAAAAGAGAGCTGTTCATTCTCTCACTAATACTCCACCACATAATTCTTGCAAACTTTTTTAAATAGGACGTGGAACCATGTCTGTATTTAATTTACATATCTTTAAAGCTATAAATCATGTGAAACTTAATATATAAACGCACCCATTAAGATCTGCTATCCATAATTATGCCATTAGTAGTAATGGATACTTGAATATTATAGACTGACATTAACTTAGAACGCATTTTATAACGCAAATATTCGCTTTTTAGCTGTGTTGAAATCAAATTGTATCCTGAGTTTCAAGAATAGGTTATATGCCTGGTTACTTGCTAACCCACATTATTTGATGATGAATTTTTCATCATAACCTTCATCACAAATGAGAATTTATGTTGTGTTAGTTTATTTATATTACAATCTATTTTTACATAATTTAATGAATAATTTGAGTAAATACAATTATTATATCTTACATGGTTTAATTTGGCTATTTGGTCAATTAATTTCACATTTATAGACTGGTATCAATTTAGTGATTTTAAATTATAATTTTTCAAAATTAAATAATGTAATTTATTGAAATAACTAATTAAAATTGAAAATTTCTATTACTGGATATTCAATATTTTATGTAATTTTGATCATGCTTCATACACGTTCTCCTGATGTTGTTGGGCGACGATGCTATATCATCCTTTTCAAAAAAGAGAAGGAGAAAATATACCCAGCAGAGATATTAATGAAATAAATGTGTTCATATGTGAAAAGAAAACATACCAATTCGATAGTTATTTTATTTGGTATATACGAGCAAATGTTAAGAGAGAGCTTTGAGGATTAATTATAATAATATCTTTAAAATTATGATGATTTTTTAATAATTCTAAATATATTTCATTTGAAGAACCCTTCATTTTGTTTGTTATTTAGTTAGTTGTGAGGCCTTCTGACATTTTGAAAGCCACTTTTTTGGGCTACCCATGCGCTATTATCATCCTTCTACTACTTTCCATACTTCCCAGCATCCTCCATCGATTGTGCTGAATTATTGTACGTCATTTGTTTTAAGTTCAACTGTGGCGTCTGGGGCTTAAACGGTGTCTAATTGTTAGTGCCAACCTAATCTGGTGTTAGGTAATATGTCTATTATCATTTAGTAACGCAGGGCACTTTCAACTGCTGTGACTGTCATAGTTTTCTACTCTGAAGAATTTGAAGGTAATTACATGAGAAATACGTTTATCCCGTTCTGTAATAAGGTTTTCATACCACGTGTATTCGGAGGTATTCATATATTTACCTCGAATACAAAATTTTTATGAAAAGCAGGTCTACGTCATGTTGAAGTTAGGACGGATTCATACTCGAGCAAGTAGTCTCAGGCCATTTTTTCCCATGTGCATTAATGTTTTCCTAATTCATTTGCTTGGTGCTCCTCGTGTCCATGATGGGAAGTTGCTTTGATGAAGTGTGGTATTGATTTGTCAAGATCAATTGGGGTGTTGTCAGTACATTCTTCGGGTGTTTTACGTTACGTTGGTAAATTGGGAATTGATTTTGGAATGATTTTCTGGCATACGATGTGTTAACTCTGTAAGCACATCCATGCACTATCGAGGCTGTGAATAGCATCATACCCAAAAGCTTCAGATGAAAGCTTGATGACATGTCATATAAACATCGCTGGGTGAATTAAGAACCTTAATTTTCAGAGTAGTTTAAAAAAATTTCATTCACCCTTCATAACCTCTCGGATTTTTTAAGGACATCCCGCGAAGAAATTGTGATTGCTTTATTTCCTCTATTATAGTATGATTGTCTGATTGTGTTTTACAGTTTCGAAATGGGCAAACGGAAAGGAGACAGCGAATCGATAGAAGTATCGGCATCTCAAAAAAAGAAGAAAATTATTAGCGAAACTAGCAAGCCGACTGTTACATCTTTTAAAGAGCCAAAACTTGAAGATCCGGATGATTCGGGTGTTTCAGCTGACCACGAGGACAATTTAGCGCCGCAGCAGTATGAAACCAGAAGGAAATCATTTGAAAAAACTGGAAATAAGCAGAGTAATACATTTTCTCCTGTTATTGTTTGAGTGTAATTTATTTATTGTGGAATATTTTTAGAAACTTAGGCACTCATTGGTTCAGTATTCAATTGCAAAGTACAATATTGTAGTTTTTGACGCTGGCATCAATTGTCACTTGATGAAACTTAAGTAGTATTTTTGCTTATTTTTTCATATGCTGGATTGTGGACCAAGGAAAGTGCCTATGTTATTCTTAAAAATAAGTAATTTTCCTTCAAATCTTCCATTTAAACTGATGTTTTATTTTGTCGAAGGAACTTGAAAATATATTAGGCATATTTATTCCTTTAGAAAGTGTAAATATTAAATTTAAATTGATCTAGTCATCTTATGGTTCAGTATTACACCACTATTTTCTGCATTTACTTTTCATTTCAAAAGAAGGGGTTCAATGTAAAATTCACTGAAAAAAACAACACGTTTTGATTACCCAGTCTAAGATGATGTTTTTCCATTCAATTCTCAACATTTTCACCAGCATGCTCTGCATCTGTAAAAAATGTTTTATATGAGTCCCTTTATGCTCATGGTATGTGGCAAAACCTTTCATTTCATCAATATTATGAAACAAAAGTAATGTGTATACTTAATGCATGAGCTACTGATACCTTATAAATCAATACTTTTCAGCTTTTGCCATGTGTGTATTACTTTTATTTTTTGCTAAATTGTTCATAAAAAATAGTTAAGCTTATGATCTAGCTAAATATTAAATTTATTGACCTCGCCCATGTATGCAGTAATCAACTCATTTCCTATAAGTCCCATGCACATCATAGACATGTGAATAACGGCTTGGCAAATACAATATTTATTGAAAAGAAAAATACTTTACTTTTATCATTTTAAAAATAATAATAAGCTTTCACTCTTGGCAGTTGCCTGGAAAACAGCATATATGTCAACCTCTCCTTGCCCACGTCACATCCTTGATGTGCTTTTTAGGAAATTTGATTTAAAATGAATTCATTATGTGTATTAATTTATCATTCGGGGTGTAATCTTTAATTATGCTGGGAAAGTTGGAGGTTTTCCATGTTTCTGAAACTTTTTTGTCCCCACTGGCCTCCACCAATATCTTTCAACTATCTCATGATGTTTTGTAAATGTGTCAATGCATCCATTGAAAGCCCCAAAGTTACAGTTACAGGGTAGAGAAAGTGTGAGGGGTGACCACTGTGCATGCATTGTCAACATTCTCCTATCCCTTCCCTTGTAAGTCAGGCCTGAAAAGGGTCAGGTGTGTCTTTGCTCAAGAAAAATTATATTTTTTGCCTTAATTTTGTGTTGATAATAATCCAAACAATGATCATCAGATTAATTGCCTATTATTATTAAAAATCCACTTGTGCTGATAGACAGTGTCAGGTGGCACGCAAGCCCCAAGTAATCACAAAGGTAAAATCAGTCATTAAACAAAAGTGCACTTAAAGGGAACTTCAAAACGCAAATCTCTTTCACAAAGCAAGAAAATCCCCATCTCATTAACATCAATCAGCAAGACAAAAAAATATAAATAAAAAAAAATTAAGCTGTTGCATACAATTTTACACCACACATCAATCAAATTATTACATATATTCCTTACATCTTTTGTTAAAAGTATGCACTCTGTTATGAAAGGGCTTGAATATTTTTGCAGGTAAGGTGTTCCAATCAACAATTTTTTTATTTAGAAAAGAGAATTTTTTTAAATTCGTTCTTTGTGCCTGGCATTTTACTTTGAATTTGTGGTCATTTCTCCCTATAAAATTTGGGTTCCCCGCCTCTTTCCTAAGATCTGCCCAAGCTTTCTCCCCCCTACAGAATTCGGAACATTCCACAAAGTCTGCTTATTTTCCTTCTAGTTTGTAGAGGTTCCCAGCCCAGCGTTTTTAGCATTTCAGACACACTCTCCATCATCAATTATAGGTGATATTGCTTTCCATGACTCTGACAGAATTGATTTGTGTTATGTTAATTAAAACTTACAGTCTGAGTGGTCAATATTGTGTCATATAGGTCCAGTCCTATACAGGGGTGGCATAAAATTGTCTTCCATCACTTGCAGCATATTTTGTTTCTTTAAATGTGCAGTTAATTTAAGACATGTTCATTATAGGTATTGGAAAGAAACCTGATTGGATGAAGTTTAAGGAAAAGAAGAAGGTTTTGAAGGTGGAAAGGAAAAAGAAGAAATCCTTGTTTGAACTTGGCGTGAGATCAAAAGAGCTTTGGGAGGAGCTTAGAAGAAAAACCTGCTTAAAAGAGAAGAGAAATGAACTTATAAAGGAATTGCATAGCTTGCTGAAGGGAAACTATGCTAAGGTAAATTGTTTCTCAGGTCTTGCTTAACATTATTCAGTGTTTTTTCACTTCTGTTATGTATTTTTGGTTTTGAGTATCAAATACTTGCCTTTATCCTAGCTTAAACATGAACTTACTTTGGATTTGTTAGGATGGCAAAATGCTACCTTCAAATATAAATCATTTCTCTCAGGTGCATAGAAAGTCAAATGTCAATTGGGAACTAAGAGGTCTGTCCAGAAACTATACAGCCATGCATTATTTTGAGAAAAATAGCCACCTAAAAAAATGAAGCCTTAGTCCCCTTTGAAGTGCTCCATTTGGAACCTCACATACTTATCCCAGCATCTCTTTCACTTCTACAAAATCGGCTAAGTCCTTTTTCAGAATAGTCATCAGCTACCTCATCTCGTAGTAGTAGTAGTAGTTTTTAGGGGAGGCGACCGACAGCTAAGGTCATTTGCGCCATAGGGGATGGACAGGAAAGGATGAAGGGTGGAGAGAAACCCGGCGTCGGCATTAGCCTACTCTTTACGAAAGGCGCCAAGGGGTCCGCAGCTTAACGTCCCATCCGACGGACGCCGTACTCACTCAAAGTGCCCTCCACAAAGCACCTCAAGTAGGGATCGAGATACCTCTGAAAAATATTCAACACCGCCGGGATTTGAACCCGCGCCCTCAGGGTGGGAAGCCAGTACGTTAGCCCCCTCATCTCGTTGTCTTTCATTGTGCCAGCATTGAGAATTTCATGCACCAGTTGCAGGGGAATGGCTCCTAGCAGCAAACGATGACCTAGGCTATCTAAAAAAGGTCATAACTGGAGATGAATCCTGTGCCTGTGACTATGACCCTGAAATAAAATCTCAGTCATCCCCTTAATCGGTTGATGAGATAAAAGAGAATGCGATGAGGCAGCTGATGACCATTCGTAAAAAGAGTTAAGTCAATTGTTTTGAAAAGTGGAAGAGATGGTGGGATAAGGGTGTGAGATCCAAGGGGAGTACTTTAAAGGGGACCCATGAGATGTACATTTTTTTCTCTCAGTGCATATTTTCAGTTGAAGAGATATTTGTCAAAGTGTCAAAATGGGTTTAAGGAAAGACCTAATAATGGGATAAATGGGACACTTTGTATTCCATGTGTACTATCATCAATTTTTGATAATAGCAAACCTTTACCATCAATTTCAGTAGCATTGAAACCCTTGAGCATTTTTATACTCCCTAAGAACGTCCATTCATCTTTCTTTCATTCTATGTTTTTGTCCATTCATCATCCCTTATTTCTTTGGCCAACCCTTGTTCCTTTTCAAGTGCACCTCTCATAATCCATGTATCAAGAGTCTGTATAACATAGCCTTGTCTCTCTCTCTCTTAATGGTTGTCATATACAACTTGTACCACCCATCATGTATTAAGTCAAAAGAGGCTTTTTGACTTTTATGATTATTACAAGATAAGGGTATACAAGGTTACTAGCCATTTAAGCACCTGTGCCACTTGTACAATTCCCTGACAATAGTTACGTCATTCTAAAGGTAATTTTCACCAGTTTTTTCCTCTTTGCTTTGGGCAAAACCTATGCCTAATGATATGCCAGACTTGGTGTCACTAATTTCCACAACCCTGTCCCTTGTGAAGGGCCACTGGTAGCAGCAAACCATTGTCCTCATCTCACTACTAGAAAGTATATGCAGTGTACTAACAAGCCAAATTTCCTTAAAGTCTTCTTTCATCAACAATTTCCTTTTAACAACGGTTGCTTCTATATTCTGTGCCCTTTTCTGCTTGTCTGCTTTAAGGATTGCTTTTGTCATAGTCAAATATACTATTCAGTCAAGCCTTTTTTGTGCGATTTTAATAAGCACAATTTCCTTATGGCACCAAATGGTTTTGGCTGTCCATCGAGAGTAGGTGGAGCAGTTTACCTTTATTGGCAATCTCAGACCAAGATGATCACAGTAGTAAGAATATAAGAATAATTCCATTAGGTGATAAGGTTTCCCACGGAGGAGGGATTTGATAGTAGTAAAATTAAGATAAGACCAGTTAAAACTTTGCTGTGGAGAATGGTTTTGTATGGTTCGGAAACTTGGAAGAAGCAATATGACAGGCTTTTGAGATTTAGGTGTGGATAATTATGGGGAAGATAAAATGGAAAGATAGGAAATCAAAACAAGGAATTGTGGGGTAGATGAGTGTTGTAGGAAGAAATCCGAAGAAGTCAGGAAGGATGGATGTAGACCATTTTGATTGGTGGTGGAATGAAGAAGAATGTGATAAAGGAGGAGGATAGTGGGGAAGTGAGGTAGGCGTACCAGGATTTGGGGATGTTGGATGGAATTAATGGAGACACAATTTATGTGGAATTGAAGCAGTTAATTGTAATGTGGGATGTCAGGTTTTATCTTGATATGCAAGGCTAAGAAATGTTGGAAATTACCGTCTGGATCCATCCAAAAATATACCTTAGAAACAGCTTATTTCCAAGATTTTAAAATGGAGCATGTTTAGTTTATAATAATAATAGCAATAATAATTTGGCTTTATTCGGGTGAGATTGAGACTCTGGCAATCCCTTCTTCCATCAAACCCCTATATTTATGTTACTTTAACTGATGAATTTGTGATTTGTGGAATTCTTCCATATTTCCTGTATTTTAAAATTTTGTTGAAACTGTTGAAGAATAAAAATATTGGTTTTATAGGCCTGAATAGGCATTCATGGATCTATAGGATATAGATTCGTGCATGCATTAAAATGTTAATACTAAAATTTGGTTTTAATGAGAATTTGTTTCTTTTAGGCTGTTTTTTCTCATGATGTTGGCCGTGTGGTGCAATGGCTCCTTAAGACTGGCCAGAAAGAAGTACGCGATGATATATCAATGGAGCTGAAGGGACAATTGGTGGAAATGTCACAGTCCAAATATGGGTGTTTCTGCGTGAAACAATTGCTGAAGAGAGGGTCCAAGGAAGTCAAAAATACAGTGATAACTTCTTATATGGGAAATGTTGTCAAGCTAATGAGTCACAGAGTGAGTATATTTAGATTTTCCATTTACGTAAATATACTATACAGTAATGAACACAGTTGTGATTGCTGTCTGAAAAATGCTTCTTTTAACGTCATAGGTCACAAGAAATCCATTGCATGTATCATTTATGTAGCATTTCATGCATCATTTTAACACATTGTAGCTGAATGAGCTTTCTTTGACTCGCAGCCAACCCAAAAGTGTGTTAGAGGGAACTGCAATGTGGAAAACGCAAACTTGGTTTAAAGGCACTGAGGTTGGAAGAGGGTGAAATGTGGGCCTCATTAAATGGGGTTTAGGAAGTGATTGCTGACTCGTAGAACATTAACTACTCAGTTTTAGGCTAAACACTGAATGACACACATTTTTAATGTTTCCTGTCATAATCTGGGAAATTTGATTTCTCCCCTGAAGAGAAATGATTTATTGTAATAGCACTCCCTTAAAAATGATAGCATTTAAAAAAAATTTGAGAGCAATTCCATAATTTTTAAAGCTATTACCAAATGAGTCCCTATTTTCAGATGGTCACTTCAGTCCAATTTGTAACTTCGTTTCTTGAAATTCTGTTCACTGATTGGTTTTATTTTCTAATATTGTGTATTTTTATTGCTTAATCACTAATTTCTTTCAAATTGGAACCATTCTCATAACTTTTCCTAGGGTTAGATGAGGAAATGATGATTAAGGATTTGGTCATGATTGAGATTACAGTAAATTCCTTCATTTGCACTTTCTGGGGACCCAAGAAAATAGTGTAAAATATGAGAATGTTCAAATTGTGGGAAAAGGAGAAATTTCATTTTTATATTCTGCATTATCTGCTGAAGTCTTTGTCTATGACAACATTGCATGCTTATAACATCAACTGGAATTACTTCATCAGAATCAACATAAAACCCTGGCTTCTTAAAGCAGTTATGTAGCGTAAAATCCTTACCTTCCTTCCAAGCCGATGATATACAAGTGTAAAGTATAAAGATATAGTGTAAAGTTTCCTGTACAAGTTGGTACACCAGCGACAAGTGGCTGAAGCTACTCACTTCATCTGCATTTGTGATTAGTAAGACAGTAAGCTTTTCCTTGTTACGCACCCCTCTGTGACATTGTTTTCCTCTGAAGCAATGTTATGTGGTTGAAAAGTTCTTCAGTAAGTAGTGGAAGTTCATTGCATTACCTTGAAATATAATAATGAGAATTATTCATGTAATGGTAATATGTCTGCTGCAAATTTCTCCCTTAAATTGGTTTGAAGTAAAAAATATACTGTAACTAACCCAAAGGTTGGTTGAGGAAGTTAAGGTAGAACTGCTAAACCCATAGGCATGTGAAATTCATACATCAAAGTAGGGGAACCATGCTCTTGACCCTGTGTTTTCCCTGGAGCATCTGGCCCTTGAATAATTGCACAGCTTGGGTGAACTGAGGGTGCCCAGAGGTATTGCCCAGAATCCAACGTGGGCCCTCCAGACATTAACCCAGTACTGTACCCACTGGACTTCTACATCCCCCCTGAAAAGCAAACTCGGTGTAAAGTAATAGTGACTGATGAAGTATATTGCCAAAATGAGTAACATTTTAAATTAAAAATTTGGCATTATGGAGAAAAGACTTAACATTAAGCAAAGTGATACCCGTTTCTCATTATTTGGATTCTCTTTCTTGAGGGACTTCCTCCTTGAAAGAATCAACTTTTCAGAGGGCATATGCAGCGAGGATGAACTACAAACAAATTTGAAGTACTCATCTCTGGATGATGCCCTCCAAGCACATCTATAAAGAAAGTGCTGTGTTCAGAGTCCTCAAAATATGGGTGCATAATTTGGAGCACAGAATGGTGTGACTCAGTGGTAACAACAGAATAATAGTACTTTCCAAATTGCCACATGACAGTAGGATCCATTGGTTTTCAATGAAAGTGGCCAGACTAATTTGATGCTGTCACAGTGGTGCAGGGATGATGTTGGTGACAGTAGAAGCATCTAATCCTTGTTCCTGTATGCATGATTCTTTCAATAGTCATGCATGATGCAGGGGCCATGTGGATGTTACGCAATGCAATCCTTATTCATTAGTTTTGACATACAATGCTAGTAGGAGCTGTAGTGCTCATATTATTTTTCATGTTTTATCAAAAACTGCTATCATGAATTTTGTTAGTAATTGATCTTTTGTTTAATATAAGGTATATATTATGTTGTATTTTTCATTCTATAATATAACTGGTTAAAACATTTTATTAGTGTTTCCAAAGTGAAAATATAAGAAAAAGTCTGTGTTTCTAAATAGAACATTGTTGAATGATTACAAATGGCCATTTGAAATGCTAAATACATTCAGAGATTACATTCAACCCATATTAGATAGACCAGATGGATTATGGTTATCTTTTCATGCCATCTATACATTGAATACTATCAGTAGGAGCTTACCATTAGTTTTTCATTCACTTTTTCCCCATTCATTAATAAGTGGTGTGTAAAATGCTATAAATTGGTACATGCCATGACAAGACATTTTCTACCTTGCTAGTATATGCTCCTTTGGAATATTGGGACATAAGCCGTATAACAAATAAGGAGGTAATAGTTGCTTATTGGAAGGAATTATATGCAATACGCACATATATTTAGTGTTAAAAGACAGGATAAGAATGGGCTTCATAGATTTTATTTCAGTTTACTTTTGTTTCCACCTTTTTGAAGGGACCTGGAATTATAAATATTTTGACCAGTGAAACATGCAAACCAGGGTTGATGAATGGCAAGTTACAATGATAATGTCAATTGAATATCCTAAGGGTAAGCAATTTTGGGCTTGAAAATGTTTCTGTTCATTCCTTAGCTATTTGGCGAGATCTGTGGCCAAACAATATTTTATTTAGTCAGTCTTAGGAAAAATATATTATTCCTTTTCAATAAATACTGTAAACTCTGGCAAATCTGGACTTTATTGGGTTGTCTGGATTAGGTAACATTCAGATTATCCAGGGTTTCGACACATTTAACCACATTGAACATTTTTCCTCTCTAAATTGTTTATCGCCAACAACTTCTAGTGACTCTATATGCTCTATTGGAGCCCTAATGTGCAAGAAGATCCTATTCAAACATTTAAATAAAATTATCGCTGATTTGCTCCAAAATTAAGTTAAGAAATACAGGAGGACCTATTTTCGAAAAAATACAATGGTAATAGATTCTTAAATGAATTATTTCAGTATTTAATCTACTCTCAATATTAATATAACAAAGTTATCAAATTTTAATTTAAATAAATGAGAGCTTAATTTCAGAAAAAAGGTGCATATTTTTTTCTGTAATTTTCAACTGTAACGGCTCAACGTATGGTTGCCATGGTTATGGTTACTTAGTTTTATCATCTGCCATCAAAATATATTTATTCTAATAATTGGTTGTTATCACCAAAATAATTGTAGATTTTGCAGCTGATGTAGTTCGATTTTGCCACACAATTTCTTGGTTAGTGCTTAATCCCATTAGATTTTAGTGAAAATTCTATGGTTGATGTTCTATGGATTGTTTTAATTACTAAATTGTGATCCGAGTCCGCACCCTTTCATGGGAAACTACAATTTGGTCATGCTGTTCCTAAATCTGTGCCTAACCATAACATTGTCTGATGGCTTGCTGAGTCACCTGGAATTTTCAATGTATACCTATGCCTTTTGTGGTGTCTGAACCAGGTGTTGGTGATGATTAACCCCTGTCTCCTGCTAAACTATTACTTTCTCCCTGTGGTCATTCCTTGTTCCTAAACTAGTCCCAACCTTCCTATCATATCCTCTTTCACCTATCATTGTATTCAAATCCCTGATCACTATCAAATAGTTCCCCTGAGGAAAGGCCACGATTATGTCCCCCAACTGTCGACGTACCCTATCAACTTCTTCCTCCCAATGATTGCTTGATTACATGTATACCTAAGCAATGACTGAATACGTTAGGTCTGCTTTTACTTCAACCAAGAATATTCTCTCAGTTGGTTGATCTATTTTTACTATGCTTCTTAACTTTTTATTCAATAACATTGCTAACCGCTGCTGACTCTTCCCCTCCACTGTATATTACTCCATACATTCACTCCAGTAATCTCTGCTTTCCTTCTATCTCACTGGGATCTGGATTGTGCAGTGGTTAGCACTGTCTTCCCACCCTGAGGGCCCGGGTTTGAATCATGGAGGCAGTAGATCTATTTCAGTGGTATCTGGATCCCTACTAAGGTGCTTTGTAGAGAGTGCTTTGAGCCATTCTGCTGTCTGTCGAATAGGACGTTAAATTGGGGACCCCTTGTTGCCTTTCAATAAGAGTAGGCTAATGCAGACTCCAGGTTTCCACCCAATCTTCTTCCTTTCCCATACATCCCTGATGGTGCAAATGACCTCATCTCTCGGTCAAATCCCCTACTACTAATACTTCTATCTCATCTCACACATCCCTAAAAAATCTATATTTTCACTCTCTATCTCTTGCTTCATGTTGTCTAATCATTGTCCTAACATTCCAAGTTCTAATTATAATTCTGTCGTTTTCTGTCTTCTGTGCCACTGCTGTCACTTTGGCTTTGCAAGTTTGTCAATAGCTGACAAAGTTAGAAGCTTTGCCTCCCTAGTGCTTTCTATACAAAAGCAATAATATCATTCATTGCAAAATGGTTCAAACCTAAAATTCTGCTCTCTAAATGTAAGGGAAACTTTGATGTCTTTATTATTTAATTCAATTTCTGCATTGGTGGTTCCATGACATTCATTGCTAAGTGGCCATGAATTTAAGAAGTGAATTCATGTTCACCATTATTTAAAATTATTTTTGTTTTTTTGACTATACAACTGCTGTTATTTACCTTGATTATATTTTTTTTAGGTGTCCTCTCCAATAATTTCTATGATATACGCCACTTATGCAAATAGCATTCAGAAGTGTCATATGCGTCAGGAGTTTTACTGTGATATTTATCGTGTAATAAAAAATGATGATGTGAAAAGTTTAAAGCTGGCTTTACAATCATCTAGTGACATGAAGGATGCAATTTTGAACACTACTAAGAGCAACTTACTAAAGGCTATCAACAAGTAAGACCATTATTTAATTTTTTAATAATATTTCCAAAGTAAAATTCTTTAAACATCATTTAATATATGGATGAAGTGTGGTGAAAATTAACTGAAAGCTCTCTTTTCCTTCGTAATTAAATGTTTTGTTTTGTGGAATTATCCTTGAATGATATCTAAATCTATGTTGAGAACTATTCAAGAACAGTGAAGAAAGATTTGTTCTTGGAACTCTTCAGATAACATGACACTAAAAGTTCACTAACGAGTGACATCCGTCCTATATGCATTTTAGCTTAAAAATTCGATTAGAAAATCTCTAATTGACCATTTCCTTTGCATTGGGGAAAAGATTTTACCCTTGCATTCATTTCACCATGAAAAAGTAGAATGGGCTCTTGTTAGCATGTTTTCGAAGGGGCCTAGAATATTGAACCGACCAACCAGTAAAATTAGTCACCCATATTTGGCATGTCAATCATTATGTTGGTAGTATAACTTGAGGGTAGATAATTTTATGATGTAATGACTGCTGTTCATTCTGTTGGTTAATATTAGGTGATAATATATGATAAAATCGTTCATTTTGTCAATATTATGAAAAATATAATGCCTTGAGTAAATACTTCTATTGCTACTTCATTACTAAAATTTACTCTGTTATACCTTGTAAATCAATTGTTTTTTACACATTCCAGTAAAATGATGAACTACCTCAATAAACCTTTAAATGACTAAGGTAGTTGACCTTGAACAAGTCCATGGTGCATGTATTTAAATAAACTTTGGAAGGCCAATGTTAGGGCAGAGGTGTCCACTATTATCACCTGTGATTTTCGATTTATATTTGGGGAAAGGGTAAAAGAGACTAAGAACTGGAACTGGAGGTAAGGAAATCAAGCTATAGTTCGCCAGTCAGCCAAAGGGTTGCAAGCATTGCTGAGAGCAAAAAAGTCAGTGCCCTAGGTACGAAAAGAGAACCAATGCGAACAAAATGAAGGTTATGAGGTTGTTGAGAAACAGGAAAGTTAGTTAAATTATTAAAGTCAGAGAGAAAAACTAGAGAAGGTGCCTTAATTTATCTATTGTCATTTATGACCATCATCTATTGTTGCAGTGTTTTGGACCATGATTTATCAGTGAAGTAGTAACACAGGAGTAAAGATTACATTAGGCAAACAAAACTTTCACTAGGAGGAGGGAGTTGATGACAGGAATCTTGAGTTAGGAGGTTTAGAAAAGACATAGTAAAACTTAAATATGTGGTATGGTTTTGTACGGCATGGAAATATGGTTCAGTTTAAGGTATTAATTTTTTTGCAGATGCAAAGGTATTTATTATTGTTCTGTTTCCTTCCGAAACCAACTTAAAATGGTAGAATACTGATAATAATCCTTGTGACTTTCCACCGCATTGTTGTTTATGTGACTAAATTAATGACTAATATGATTAGCTTATTTGGATTGTTACACATTTCACTTTTTTGTCTAAATGAATCCCTTGAACAACGTTATATTAATAGTTTTTATATTTACTTGCTTCTGTATTATCTTAATATCAGGACTATCTTATTCTTAGTTTAAATGAATGTTTATTTTAGTCTAATGATCTTGCATTCTTCATTACAGGGAATTGGTTGAGTCTCAACTAGTGAATACAGTGCTGGCAGAATATATATTACTCTGTAGTGAGTCAGATAGGTCTGAAATAATATCAGCAATAAACAGTTTTCTTCCTCTTCTGACTCGAACCAAGGAGGGAGCTAAAGTTGGTATGATGTGCCTGTGGCATGGCACACCAAAGGTAAGATGCTTTTAATGCAACCATATAATGATATGAGTCCATTTACCTGTCAGTCTTGGTACTGATACCCATGTTAATTGATGTTAATGATATCCAAATATAATAAAATATTGTGAAGCTAGCAGAAAAAAACATACCAGTTAATTAATTTCTCTGAAAATAAAGTAGCATTTAACTGCTTGAACATGCTGAACTAGATGAGGCAAGTTCTAGCACCAGTTTAAGTAAGGTAGTTAATCGAAGTGAAGAACTGTTGGGATGAGTTTGGACTCTATTATGTTATAGGTTAAGAATAATAATCAATTCTGCTTGTTATTGCTTGGAAAATTGTCTGAAACTTGACCTTACTACCAATTTTGATATGAAGGAATTGCCATAATTAATACTTACACAAATGTGATTTTATTGATTCAAGGAGATGGCTTAAAATATATAGAATAGTACATAAGATCCTGTAGCATTAGAAAACAGTTTGCAAATGCAGAATATTCAATCAAATTGATGTAAAAATTACAAGGACCGTAATTTTGAAAGCACTGTAATTTTTCTGAATTCTGAGAGTAATGCTCATCAAACGCAAAGACTGTTAATATCGTGTTAGCATTGTTTTGTTGACTGCCAAAATGAAACAAATGATAAAAGTAAAATTCTATGATGCTATTACTATAGCTTATGAATTTATTGAAAATATTCAACTGTAAAAATAAATCAAGTGACATTAGGATTTTTCAGTTCACAATAGGAAATGAGGTTGGCGAGTTGGAAGAACCTATGAAAAGTGCAAAAACGTTTGGTTTGTGCATAAAAAATGCATTGCGGGTGCTTTTAATGCAAAGGTCATTTCCTACTGCGTCATCTGACTAAAATACCCTCCTTAGGCAAGAGGTGATTCATTAACCCAATCCCACTAATTGTGCTTACACGTTTAGAATCCTTTTGACAATGTGTATCTTATCTGTGCAGTGGACTTTTGTTCTTGATTACTTTTCATGATTGACTTTCGTGTGTTATTACCAGATTTCCTTCATACAGCCAAAATTTGATAGCATTTCCCACGTAAAAACATTTTCAATTTGGCCTTAGTGTGCCTTGTGAATGTCAGGCTTAAAGCCCTTGTGAAGTTTTTCATGTGATTAACACTATTGAAAGTCACATAATTTGGTAATTAATTAAAGTATTCATCTGATTCTAATGAATACTTGAAGGGAATAGTAGCCATAAAATTTTTCCATATGGTTTGAAAAATATTTGCATGAAACCTCCCTTAAGCAAAACTGAAAGAAAGTGTAAGATTTAATGACTCTGTTTGTAAATGTAGATCAATATTTTCTCCTTAAATTTCTGGTTATTAGATCTTAGTCATTTTGACTTGAAGAATTTTAATCAGAGTTAATCATTTGTTTTCAGGATAGAAAAGCAGTGATTAAAAGTCTTAAAGGATTTGTGTCAAAAATTGCTGTTTGTGAACATGGTTATCTTGTTCTACTTAGTATATTTGATTCTGTTGATGACACTGTCTTAGTGAAAAAGGTAAAACTTTTGTTTATTGGATCAATTGACTAACTGCATGCTCTAAAGGCCAATATATATTTTCACAAGCCTGACTTACAAGTTCTGTGAACTAAATGGTGTTGGTGTTTTTCTGTTTTCTATTTCCTTAATGATATGCACGTAAAGAAGGTAATTCCTTATTTGACCAAAAAAGTTAATATGTCCTGCTACATTTAAAATATTATATTTTATAATTTCATTTTTAAAACTATACCTGACTTTATATTACATACAGGCATTAATATCAGAATTACTGGATGATGTTTTAAACATTGCCAAGGATAAATATGGAAGACGTGTGATTTTGTACTTGGTTGCACCAAGAGATCCATCATATTTTCACCCTGATGTCGTGGAGATACTAAAATCGGGAGATAACAATACCTACAGGTAATTTATTTAAAACAGCTTGTGTACATTTCACATAGTATATGAAAAAAAAATGGTCTTGTTTGTGCATGAAGCATCAATAATTTTTATTCCCTATATTCCATATTTATAAAACTACAATGTTTTTATTAGCAGTAGTTTACCAGGTTAGGGTGTATTTTGATGGACCCTGGGACAACACACTACTGTACTCTACATCTCTAGCTAATATGACTCAAGAAATGTTAAACTCTCTTTTACATTCATGATTACTTATTTTTTAGCTCTGCATTTAGCTTCTACCTCTCTTAATTCTAAGTGCAATAGCGATTGATTTCCTCCCTCTACCTCCCTTTCCCTTCATTTTTGCCTCTATTACCTCTTTTTAGCATCCATTGCCTCTCAGAAGCTCCTACATCTACCTGTCCTCCCTTCTTCAAATTTCTCCCAACGTGTGTGTGGTACACTAATCCCTAAAATTGCGATTGATTTTGCCCATTACAATGACAGAAGTGATAATTGAAAAAAAATAAAACTAAACCACTACTTGGGTCAAATTGAGTAGCTTCATGCGTGATGTAGGGGAAGTCGAACATAATGAATAACTAATCGTAGCACTTTTCCTCTAAATATCAAGTGGAAAAGTGCTACGATTAGTTATTCACTACATGGGTAATAAAGGAAATTACAAAGTAATATTACATGTGGCCCACCACGTCCAAAGTCACGTACTGTCCAACATGAAAGCCCATAGTAAATGCTGCACTGCCCAACATCATTTCCCAACCTAAATTACACTCTGTCCAACTCACATCCTGGATTGATTCATGCCAACCAGCATCACATCTTGTCCGAAATTACTGATCATCTAACATTAACCACTATCATAAGCCAAATTCTTGCGCCGTCCACATCACATACCCACCAATTTTGCATATGACCTGTGCAGAATTTATCACCTGGTCGTATGCCCTCTGGCTGTCTTACACCTGTTCTTAAAACTACTAATATTTGATGGATAGGGCTCAAACAACTCTCCAGGCAGCTGGTTCAATTCCACAAGTCTTGTTTTTTAAAAATCTTGTCCACCATTCCTGAATGTACTCAGTGATCCTTTCTCCATTATGTAGTTGACAAATAATGTGATACTTATTTCGGATGTTAAGGAAAGATTAGTGAGAACTTTGAAATGGGGCTTGGTTTTATATGGTACAGAAACATGGTCATTGAAACAAGATGGTAGCGGTAATTGGAGGGTTTTGAGATGTGTGTGTAGAGTAGAATGGGACAAATGAAATGGACATATATTTTGGAATTGGAAACTTTTCCTGTTTTCAGTATGAGGACTTGTGTGCTCAGCAGATCAAGCTGCTCTGCTGGTCAGAGAGAATTTGAAGATTATTGCAAGATGTTTTAGGGTAGAAGTAAACTTCTTCCATCCAAAGTTTCTTGTGAGGGGCTGTTGCTGAGATATTTATAAACTGTTCATGAAATATTTTTAAACATTCATTTTTATGTAGAAATTACTTAATTGTTATTATGCTAAATTTTAAACTAATGTTATTTTTATGCATGTATACAAGGGGGTTGTTTGTGTTAGTGTAGTATAATCTGTTCTTCTTGTACTAGTATTGAATTAATGTCAGTTATATATTTTTGGTTGTTATTTTCCCATGGGAATTCTAAACTGTGGTAATTGGATATTGTTCATTTTTTTCCAAATAGCAAAAAGGCAGCTGATGTTAGAAGAGCTGAACTCCTTAATGCAGTACTGGAACCATTTTTAGAGTCTATTGCTAAAGACATATCTCAATGGTTTAGTGACAATTCATTGGGAATGGTGGCTTTGGCTATACTTAAAGCAGGAAAAGGTAAATTGAATAAAGATTTTTATATATATATTTCGAATTAAGTTGGTTTTAAAGTAATTCACTTTTTATTTCAACAATTTTTGAAGGGCCAAAATTGAAGGATGCCTTTAAATTCCTGGCACTTCATGTTTGTAAGGAAAGAGAAATAAAAGAAAAGGAAGAGGCTGTTGCTATTTTAGAAGACCCAGGGCTGCACTTAATTCTGAAGAAATTGATCCTCTATGATAAAGTGAGACATGAGCAAAATAGTGATGAAGGTAAGTTGTCATATAAGCCCTCAGTGTAAAGGCCTTGGATATGATGTATTACATACCGTAACACAGAAGTTGCAATGATCTAGCAGTAGCATAGGCAAACGGCTAAGTGTGCCAGAGAGTGATAGCATTTTATTGATATCCCACTCTCTTGAATCCAAGCTTGTGGAATATGGCAAACAGAGCACATGCCATTAAGTTAGGAGTGATGTGTACAGTGAACATTTACAATTTGTGTTTTCATCTGATATATGAATTGATACAATCATTTTGGAATGATTTCATGGTATTATCAGTATAATGGTATCAGCCTTTAGTGAAGAATCAAGAGAGTGCAAACGATGTAAATAAAATTTGTATTTATTTATTGTAAACGGTTGGAGTAGCCACCTGGCTGTATTTATAATTTCATTCTCAAACTATATCTAAAGGAATATTATCTTACAACTTTAATCTATCTTTTGGCCAACAAATCAAGATGAAATGGCATTGTTGTGATCTACTTAAATCCTAGAGAAAAATATGGAAGCACTTTAATTTATATTTTATTCGGTCACTATTGGTTTTATGTTTTTCTTCCATTTAGTGAAATAGATGGTGGAAAAGGGAGTCAAATGAGAAATTACATATAGCATTTTAAGTATAATTACTATTTACCGCCAATTGCAGTTACTCAAAGTCAACTGGTTGTTAAATTTTCCATGCTTTGATGACCCCTTAAAAAATTGACATTTATTTTGTTTTCACAGCTGACAATGAAATATTATTAATTTGTATTTAATAATTAAATATTCATTGGTCAATGTTGGCCGAATTAAAAGTATGCCAAAAAGCAATGGCTGTGGGTGATATTGGAATATAGGAATTACATTTTTAAACTTCAAATTTAATAATTAAAGTGATCTGCGGATCAAATCTCAAAACTTTGAGGTTTCCTAATTGGAAGTGTAAATTGTATATAAAGTTCTATTACTCTGTTTCTATGTACATGTATGTGTAGGTAAGTGGTGTAGGTTCATTTAAAGGTAGTGAATTTATCTTTTTTTTGAGAAGCTTGGGTTGGATTATTGTTATTTAAAAACAATTTGGGTACAATTTTCTGATTTATGTCAGTGAATGGTTATAGATTAATGATAAACAGCTAGTGACACTACAAAATGTACGTTAACTGTAGTTTAGAAACACTGTTCAAGTATTAGTATCAAAAACATAAGACGTTGAATTTGTTACAAGCTTGAGGAGAGAATTGACGGGTGCATTCAGGGCACTCAAGAACATGGCATTGACTGTCCATGATGGTACATTGGTTGAGTCGTAGACAGTTTAAGAGAAGAACATGTTTAGTTTAGATGCTCTTGTAGATAAGGTACAAGACCAAAGAAAATCCTGTAATCCACCCTGTCTAACTTAAAGGAAAATGGTTTTTAAGTATCTAAATGGTTATTGAAAAACCTTTTGGTTATGGAAATGAATTTAATGTTTCAGAAATGAAATATCCAATTGATTAAATTGGAGAATACAACCGTTATTCAGTTCAATACATAAAAATGGAGATGGCCTAAGAATGAAAAGGTTGAGGTGAATGCTCTCACTTCGGAAGGTTTCCTCTATTTGTTTGTACTTCCGGAGAAATTCTAACTTTGGTTTAGTTCTCAATGCTTTTATTTAGTTAAGCCTTTTTAAGTAACATTAACTTTGTAACAATGCAAAGTAGATCTGGATTGAAATCCACTTGGTTGTTATTTTAACTAGTTAAATAAACAGCCTGAGAAAGAAATATTTTGTGCATCTCCGATTGCCAAGACAATATATAACTATTCCAATGGTCCTTTTTGAAAATGAAAAGAAAGAAAACTTACAAGTTGTGATCAAAAAAAGACCGGACTGATTTAATTCTGCACAAACCATTCAACGGATCAAAACGAGATACAGTACGTCATCTAGCGACTCTTCTGACGACTAGAACATGAGGTGTTGCATTTGTTTACATTGAGTCATTACGCGGCAGCAGCCGTACGTGTCTTAACCTGTTCCTCGCCGCTTGCAATGGCCGCAATGCAGGAGCTAGAGGAACAGCATGTGTGCGATTTGGTGCGGGCAAATCGCAGTTTAACTGTTTGGGAGATAGCCAAGGAAGTGAACATTAGTTTTGGATCTTGTCAGTCAATTTTAACTGACATTTTTGGCATGACGTGCGTCGCATCGAAATTCGTCCTGCAGGTGCTGACTGATGTACAGAGACAAAAATGTGTGGACATTGGTCAGGAACTCCTGGATTAGGCTGATGCCGACCCAGAGTTTCTTAAAACCATTGTAAACGGTGAAGAAACCTGGGCTTACGGTTGTGATGTTAGACAAAGGCCCAGTCTTTTCAGTGGAAAGGTCCTCATTCTCCGTGACCAAAAAAAGCTCACATGTTACGGTCCAATGTGAAGGTCATGCTGGACTTCGATTGGCAAGGGCTGATTTATACGCATAAGTCCCTCAAGGTCAATTTGTCAACAAAGATTTCTACTGGAAGGCTTTGAAGAGGCTGAGGGTTGCAGTGAGCCGAAAAAGGCTGGACATGTGGAGATATAATGCATGGCGTTTCCACCACGATAACATGCCGGCTCGCACAGCACTGATCATGACAGTGTTTTTGCCGGAACCGGAACATCCGTGATCCCGCAGCCACCTTACTCTTCAGACATGGCTCCATCAGACTTATTTTTGTTTCCAAAGTTAAAATCAACCGTGAAAGGGCACCGATTGGACTCTATTGCGGACATTAAAACTAATTGTACGGCGGACCTGAAGAGGATCCCTAAGGCGGCTTACCAGGCAGGGTTTGAGAGTTGGAAGAAACATTGGCAAAGGTGTGTCATCAGCCAAGGCATGTAATTTGAGGGCGACAAGTTCGATTAAGCTGTATCTGTCGAAATAAACAAGTTATAAAGTCAGTCCTGTCTTTTTTTGATCACACCTTGTTCTCCAAAATTACCAGTTGATTAGCCTAAAATTATTTCCATTAAGCACAATGTGTGTAATTTTAGAATAAAAATTTTTTGAGAGTTATGGACCCTATCGATGAATACAGCAAAAATTGGCTAATCTCCATGAAGTGGTAAGGTTCTACTAAAATTGAAGGCTTCAGGAGCATAAATTTGAGGTGTTGATTTGTGTGTAGATTTTTCTTAATGAAAAAAGTGTAAAATCAAGCATTGCTCAGAATTGTCTAGGATTATGGCCAGTTAATTCAAGTTTTCCTTTTATTTACTGTTCTGTGGGAGTAAATGTAGCTCATTTCAATTTCTATTAATTATTCAATTGTATTCTTTTTCAGTGCTCTTCAGTGAAATATTTTTGTCTTGCCTTGATAACAATTCATTGTTAAGGATCCTATCAAGCAATCGAGGATGCTTTATTTTGGTGACGTAAGTTTGTTATTATTACTCTTGCGTGTTTTATTTATTCATTATGGCTGTGTTTTTCACCTTTATAAGTGGTGCGATAGCTTACATTGTCTATTCTTCCTAATCTTAAATTGATATTTCTGGTTTCATTACAAATGCTAGCATTTTTGAACTCCGGATATTATTTATATATTCATATTTTTGGGACCACTGATAGAAGTGTATTCATTCCTTAAAATACAAATATTATATTTTGCTGCTGATTGCATATTTTGTGCAAGTGCTGTGGCTGGTTAATGTTCATATAAGATGAAACTTGAGTAATTTCCAAAGTAAAATGTATGGACAATGTGCAGGGAAACTCTGGAGTGTG
This sequence comes from Hetaerina americana, assembly GCF_022747635.1. Classification (NCBI taxonomy): domain Eukaryota; kingdom Metazoa; phylum Arthropoda; class Insecta; order Odonata; family Calopterygidae; genus Hetaerina; species Hetaerina americana. Next base: position 16,361,837 of record NW_027286292.1, read on the forward strand.
TCAAGATTAAAGAATTTGTAACATAAGATTAATGCTAATTGAGAAGATGTAGCTGTATTTATTGAGACGAACAGTTCACAATTTCTTGCCTTGTGAAGCTGTAAGTTGAGGAAACACAGTGTATCTTAAATTAGTCTGTGGAAAAGTGCATAAAATCTTTTGCTATGGATGCTGATATTTTTCAAATTAATTAATTTGTGTGAAGTTGCTTTTCCGGACTCAAAAGAAGTATATGGTTTTGCTGTGAGATGATGCCACAAAAATCCATATTTTGAAATTAGTAGAATCTGGTATTGCTTTTCAATGCTAATACCAATTGTCTTGCATTTGATCAAAACAACACTTCATAGTGTTGTCTGATATAATATTAATGAGATTTATAGGAGTTAGAAAAAAATGTATTAGTTATGTTGGGTGGAGTGGTAGTCACACACAGCCCATCAGTACCTATTTACTCGTGGGTAGACATGTCCTGCTGATCATGTAGATTCCTGTGTGGAACCAGACCAAATTGGCCAAATCACCAAAGGAAAGTGTAAATTTCGGTCATCGACATAATTTGTACGAGGGTCATCCGGAAAGTAGTACCCGTTCGTGAAATAAAGACACAAAAGTAAATATTAACAAACATAAAAAATTTTATTTGAAAGAGGATACTTTAAACTACTTCTCAACATAATCTCCAAGCAAATTAAGGCATTTGTCATAACGTGTGACAAGTTTCTGTATTCCTGCTGCATAGTCCTTCGCCGCCAGCTCATTGAGATACGCGAGGGACCCATCTTGCACAAATTTTTGCATAATGCAGATGGTGTTTAACAATTTCATGAACAATTGTTCGAGAAACATTGGGAAAATGCTCACAGATGTCATCAATTGTGACGCGCCGATCGTTCCTCACGAATTCGTCAACTGAGCTCACCAGTTGGTCTGTAATGACAGACGGTCTCCCCGAACGCTCATCGTCGTGTGTGTTCCCCCTCCCCATGTTGAAGTTGCGACACCACCGCCGAACAGACGACTCGTCCATTACATTGTCTCCATACACCTCCTTTAATTGGCGATGAATATCACATGGGCGAACGTTTCTTGCATTGAGGAATTTAATCACTGCCCTCACTTCACAACTGGCGGCGTTCTCAATTTTTTTAAACATTGTAAACAATCACAGAAACAACACAGGCAATGCTAGCGTCACGCAACTTGGCTCAGAGAAGGCAGACAAGCCACTGAAGCTATCTGACCTCGTCCAGCGGCTACTCGCGTCGTCAGCACTTCATGCGGCACGAACGGGTACTGCTTTCCGGATGACCCTCGTAAAAATGGCCTTGTGATACAGATTTTCAAGGTGATATTTTGCACCTTGTGATTAGGTGTGCTCATACTAAAATACTTTCTATGGATAAATCTACATTGATGCTAAGTTTTCTACGTACAAAGTAAATGTGCAGAAATTAGAACCTGCCACTGTGAAAACTTGTATAACTAATAAATATGTATGTATATTAGGTAGTTGGTGTATGTTTATCAGTATATTGAAAAATACTATTATTAGTAGGTATACATGTTTCTCTTCTCATTTTAATGTGGTCCTTGGCCTTTTCGTCATAAATTTCTCAATCGTTAGTAAAAGTAATCAATGTTAAATTTATTGGGTCATATTAAAACCTTAAATGACTAATTTCATAGAAACCGGCTTCACATGCAATCAGTTGTCACTTAAAAATATACAACTGCATTGTAAATATATTGTTAAATCTTAAATATCTTTTCGTCAAGTCAATAGAATCAACTATATGTAATCTGAAAGAAAAGGGTAAAACAAAGTTACATTTCAATCTGATTACAGGAATGTAGAAAAATTTCCATTTATTTGCATTCATATTGCCCATATAAATAGGCATAAGATTTACATTTCCATTTATACTGTAGCTCATATCTTGATATCATGTAGGAGGTCTTCCAGAATGGATCCAGCCATACAAAATTCTGAGAAAATAAGCCTACCTGGAATAATGAGGCCTTAGTAGTTTTAGGCCTTCAAAGTAGGTCTCTTGGGACCTGACACATATATCCCAGGGTCTCTTCCACTTTTCAAAGCAATCAGCGAAGTCCTTTTTGGGAGTGTTCATCAGTGCCTTGTCGCATTCTCTTTTATATCCTCAACATCAACAATTTTGTGCTGCAGATGCATGGGACTTGCTCCAAGCTGCAAACTGTGACCCAGATTTTCTAAAAAGGTGATAATTGGAGATGAGTAGTGGGTCTATGGCTATAACCCTAAATCAAAAGATCAGTACTTCCTGTGTCACAAAGGTGCTTGCAGATGGAATTGTTTCTCCGAGTGGGTTTGGCAGCAACTCAGGGCCAATTTTAAATTGTCCATATATAGCTAAAAAATGAAAATTCAATTCTGAGACTATTTCAAAAAGCTGTTTTTACATATTATTTTGGCAAGTTAAAATATTCATATTCCATTTATAAATTGGAGCAATCCCTCTTACCGTGGTGAAATTTCATTTCAAAATTTATATATTTCTATATTTTTCCTGTAGACATGTTCAGTGAACTCGCTCATTGAATTATGTGTTTGAATTATATTTCTAATTTTATTCACCTTACCTTTCAGACTGTTTGAAATAATGATTCCAAAGATTAAAAATATGCTGCAAGAAAGGTTGAATGAGAAGATCATTTCAATGAAAATAGCAAAGCTGAAATCTGCTGGAAGTGAAGTGTTGAAGAAAAAACTGAAGGAGTGAAAACTATTTTTTAGGGGAAGCCTGATGGTTCGGTGGCTAACGTAATGGCTCTCTCCTCAGAGGGCCCGGGTTCAAATCCCAGAGGCAGCAGATATTTTTTTTATTTGTATCCAGATCTCTACTTGAGGTGCTTTGTGGAGGATACTTTGGAGTATGCCCTCCGTCGGATGGGACGTGAAACTGAGGACCCCTTGGCACCTTTCATCAAGAGTAGACTAATGCCGATGCCAAGATTCTCTCCGCCCTTCATCCTTTTCGATACATCTCTAATGGTGCAAATAACCTCAGCTGTTGGTCGTCTCCCTGTTAAGTGATGGGGAAGCGTGATGGTTCGGTGGCTGACGTAATGGCTCTTTCCTCAGAGCACATCCCTAATGGCACAAATAACCTCAGCTGTCGTTTGCCTCCCTTTTAAGTACGACTACCTTGTATTTTTTAGGTTTTAATAAAAATTGTAAAACTATCCAGTAACTAATTTCATATTAGGTATAAATATAATACAGATAAATTTATTAGAAATTGAGCTCCAAAAGCAAATAATATTTTGTAATATTAAAGCACTGATTTTTGAGGAATTTGTTACGGAGAATTAATTCTTTGTCAGGGGCATTGGGTCTATGAATAAGCTGTGAAAAAAGATGTTTCAGTGTGTCTTCTTAATTCATATGTCATCAATTTTGTGGGAATGAGTTCTACTATTTTGCCTTTCGGTAAGCTCCAATCTGCCTTTAGTATTTTTAAATTTTACATAACCTCCCCGATAGATAAATTAATCAATTTATAGAGAATGCCATAATTTTAGACGATATAACCCTTAAATTAGCAGACATCAAAGCATTGAACAAGCAAACATCAACAGACCTGACAAAAACAATTTTCATTGATGTTACTCATCAATTGGTATAAAAGTAATAGAAAAGGAAATATGGTGACTTCCAGTCATAGATACTTCACGATGGCGTTCCACATTTACTTGTTTTTGATAAGTATTGACTACCACATAGCATATTAAATGTTTTTGCAGTGAGGCTCGTGCATTGTGCATGACTCTGTCATGATCTGCCTGGTAGGTTGCAGGGTGTTGTCCCTGCAGATGTATTTAGAGACTTAAATTATCCATAAAATACATGTACACTACGTAAATGTACGGGTAAATTCAGAAAAATAACGTAATGTGGTTGAAGAGATGACTTAAGAATCATGTCAGAATTAAAGGATAGGAGAACCACTCCTGAAAGCAGTGGACAGCCCTTTTCCCAATAATTTAGTAAAAGATCGTTACACCAGCCTACCACCTCCGGCGTCACCGTATTCCACTTGTAGCCCTTCAAGTTTCTATTGGGAATGGAGACTGGGAGAGAAACCTGCAAACTAGAGTGATTAAGGTTATTCCTATCGATAATACAAGAGTGAGCGGGAAGAAAAAGGTGAATGAAGCAGTTTTATGGGTGTTCTCTCTTTCTAGCTACACCAAGGTTAGAAGCAGGTGTTTGTACCTTTACTCCTCCAAATAAATAAGGGAGTGAATCTGTTGTATGTAGAGGGAAAAAGGAAGAATCACTACTCGCACATCTATAAAATTTAATCCCATATGTTGCAATAATGGTAATCGTGGCTAGGTAATCATCTTTGGATAATTGGAAATGTTTTACCTCGCCTCGACGAGGCATGAGATGATAAATCAATGGCTGAGCCATTGATTTATCATCGGTCCTTTTTTCCAAGTTGAGGAAATATATATATATATATATATTATATACATAGGTAAGTAATATATACGTATATATAAATATTATATATATATATACATGAGGTCTGTTCAAAGAGTATCGTGACTTGTGTGTTATTTCACAAATTATTTACTTTTTCATGAATATCTATTTTGTCCGCCTTAAAGTAATCCCCATTTGATATTATACACTTGTGCCCACGTTTTTCCGATCCTCGAAGCACTTCAAAAAACCATTTTTTATGATCTTGTTCAGCTCCTTCGATGCAGTCCTTACCTCGTCATTGTAGTGTAGCGTCGTCCTTTTATGGGCCTCTTCAGTTTCGGGGACAGTAAAAAGGCGCGGGGCCAGATCTGGGGATTGCGGTGGCCGCGGCATCATTTGTGTGTTGTATTTGGCCGAAAATTCAAAAAGTAACGACGTGTGAGCAGGAGCGTTGTCATGGTGCAAAAGCCAATTTTTGTTCTTCCACAAATCCGGGCGTTTGTGGCGGGTTGCTTCGCGCGAATTGAGCATAACTTGCAGGTAATATTCGTTATTTATCGTTCTACCTTGTGGTAAGAACTCCTGCTGCACCACGCCCCTGCAATCGAAGAAAACTAAGCGAAACTTTCATATTCGACCGAACTTCTCGCGCTTTTTTCCGCCTTGACTCGTGCTCTAGCTTCCATTGGGATGATTGAGCTTTAGCTTCCACGTCATAACCGTAAACCCATGACCCTCAAATTTGCTCCAGAGGGTCATAACCGTAAACCCAGTTATGACCCTCTGGAGCAAATTTGGGTCGTCGCGGACACCTCATTAGCAATGTAATTGCGTTGCTGTTTTTGGTCGAAATTGAGCAATTTTGGCACGGTGACCAGTGTCATGTCCAAATCATTGGTAAAAATCGAATGGCATGAGCCTGTCAATATGTTTAGGTCGTCGGCAACTTCTCTAACGGTGATTCGACGATTGGCCAATACTCTTTCCTTCACTTCATCAATGATTTCGCTTGATGTTGACGTGCTCGGGCGTCCGGCACGCTCTTCGTCGTTCACATCTTCTCGGATGTTGTTAGGGGATTCGTTAGACATATAATACCTCTTGGAAACAAATTAAAAATTCCGTGCCTGAAGTTACTTACCTGACCTGCCGACGAGAAATTTAATATGATGACTTTCCATTAATTTCTAACCCTTGTCATTCATGTAAGTTATCTACAAAGTCTAAGAAGTTGAACTAAAAGGAACTATCATCTTGACTAACGAGACTTTTTATCCCTCGTCCGAAGCTGACAGCTCGCAGGACCTGAAGTTCCTTAAATGAAACGCATTCTGTCTTGCAGACTTACGGCATGGACGGTTAACAATGTCAGCGTAACTCAAACCTTATTTAAGCCCATTTAAACTCTTTTTTGAGAAAATTAAGTGTGTGCAAGAACGCGGTCTGGACTTATGTTTTAGAAATAAATTGCAGTGAAAAGAACTACCGGAGAATTTTATTTTCTCTCTTCTCTTAAAATTTCGTCGAGGCTGTTTCAGAAGATTTTTTCTGATGGTGGCATGTTCTTACCTGCATATTTTCATTAAATTTCCACCGAGTAAGCACCAAAGATAAACTTTTTATGATTTAAAAATACCAGAGAATATTATTGGCGAGCTGATAAGTTGTGGAATTTGATGAACCTGAAAATATGGATGTTTTGAGGAAATAATTAGTTGATGAGGAGCAGAAACATTGGCCAAATTTTATTTCTCTTTTTGAGCTGTGACGGAAAAAATTGGTTTAAAATATGTCACAATATTTGGGACATGGGTGCAATACATTTATGTACTGAAATTATGATGCCAGTAAAAAAAGGTTTTGAAAATGCGGTGGGCGTCACGGGCATATTTTTGATGGGGAACCGCTAAGATATTCAGTTATTCCCGACACGCGATACGGATTGCATCAGTTTTTTGTAATATTGTATTTTAGCGGAAATGTTTCAATGAAAAATAGCATGGATTCCGTTAAACAATACAATGCCACCGTTGGAAATGGTACTCTGTCGGTGCAAGTGGTTATAAAAACAAGGAATAGGCAACGCAGAAACCATCTTAGTGGCTAATCTTTAAAGACAGTAAAGAAAACTACCTCCAATGCTATCTTCTCACTGAATCTTCCTCGCCGGAGTTTTATCACGTGCGCGCAGCAAGATACTCTCTTCGCGTTGGAAGTAAAGAGATCGCGTTTAATTTACGTAAATGTTCACTTTATAATTACCAATGTAAATTCTGTAATTTTTCAAAACTTTCATGCAAAATCATGTAAATTGTTCTTTACCAAAGAGATTTCCTTGATTACTTTCACCCCAACCCATCACCACTCGTGGAGAAATGACATACTTACCATTCTGTACAGCATTAGTTAGTTGTGTATTAATGGATACTTCATTTCTATCCTCCTGATACGGTTTACTCAACTTCAAATAATTTTCTTTTCATTTCAACGAACGTATGGAATTTCAGTTAATTCCTGTGTCCATGTCTGTGGCGTGTACGAAACATATGTACCAGCTGAAAAATATTAACTATATTTTATACAAACTAAAACATCTGTATTCATATTACTGACCATATCCATACTTCTGTCTTGTGTAGTCATTTTGCTAAGTTTCAGTTCACTCTTCTTACAAAATAATTATTTTTGGTAAATGTTTTAAAAAACAGTTTCATACGAAATAATACGACTTTTAATTTTTCAAAAAGAAGTGTTTACTAGCTGCCTCGAATATTAAAAAAGATTGAACAAAGTCGAAATCTTGTTTTGTGTCCGCCTAATTCCGATTCCAGACCATAGGGTGAAATTCAATTGTAATCGATCCCTGAGGAATGTCTACCTGAACACTCCTTTAATGACTCGCTCACCTATATTCTTTCCGAATTAGCGCGCCCTACTATCTCCACTTTTCACATCCTTCATTTAACTTTAAAATTCCATGCAGTTTTTGACACCCGCATATCATTTGATTTCCCCAGTCGACGTAAAACTCCAGCCTACAACTCGTTATCAGTCAAACCTAATAAAGGTTCAAGTTTGTTAAAATGATTATTGACTTTATAGGTTCATAATATTACCGTATATTTCTAAAGGTGACATCTGAGCTTTGCCTTGGTTGTTCATAAATGTTATTGGTGCAGGTTTCATCTAGCCTTAGGTCCGTAACCAGGGATATACCGTCTAATTAAAAGAAGGAACACATATCTGTTGACATAACTAAGAAACGTCTATCGAGATACGTCCAAATCCAGATGCCGCGAAATTGTTTTACTAGTATTTTTGGGGATACCTTTCGATTCAATCTATGATATTTTTAATATCTGTCTTTCAATTAACTTGGAGAGAAGTGAAACTCTCGGGTCATAATAGAGGCTTGTATTATATTGATTTTACTACTGGGACTACTACCATCGATATTATCACAGCCCGTTCAGACGCCCAGAATTACTAGTAGGCACTCATTATAAGGAGGTGAACTGCGAACGAACGAAATGCGCAAACGCGAGTGTAACGAATCACACGTTGGAGAAGCGCGTACGTGAAGCCATCATAGGCGTCAATCGCTCCGCCTCTAATGCACCGGGAACAAATCGATAGAGAGCCTATGGTATGCAATGGACTCCAGCAGAGTATGTTACAGGGAGCGGAAGAACGGAAAATTCAAGGGTCTTAGATAAGAAGACTAAGGTAACTTTTTCGAAGGACAAACTTGAGGAAGGAAATAATATCTAAAGGAACAGCATTCCATAAGCATGCAGACCCCTCCCTGATCCGCTAGACAATTGCGTAAAACGTATGGACTACACAAGCGGCAGTCGCTCCGCCGCTTCTGTCCCCGCGAAGGAATCAAATAAGAAACGCGCATATGGAGAGGGAGAAAATGCCAGATGCGAGCAGAAAAGAGAAAGAATCGGAGGAAAACTAATTTTACTTAGAACTGGATGTGCCTGATAAAGGAGTAGAATAGAAAGACGGAAAAAGACATTATTTTGATATCGAGAGGAAAAATTGCGTCCGTGGAATGGGAACAGCTACCTGCAGAAAGGAGGGGGGAAGCGGCGGAGGCCAGCGGGGTGAGAGTTGCTATGGAAACGGAGCGGTGTGCAGTGGATGCAGGGGAATGGCGGCAAGGGGTGTTTGAACTGTGCCACCGATGGATTGGGAGGCGGCGGCTGGGAAACCGAGAGAGCGGGAGGCACGGTTACCGAGGAAGCCAGTGTAACGAGGGTAAAGACCAGCAAAGCAGACCGGGAGGACACGGATAGTCAGAGGGGGCGAATGGAACACCGAGGGAAGAGCGCCCCAAAGGACGAATCGACGTGGGCCGGGAATGAGGAGGAGCTAGCACGCGGGGTCAAAGGCGCCAGGACGGAGGGGAGTGTAGAAGGTAGAGTTGTGGCCCCAGGGCGTTTCTTGGCTGGGGGGTCAACTTGGTTCGACGGAGCAGTTGAAAGCGCGTAGGAACGTGATAGGACCGCGAAGATTGCTCGGAGGAGTGAGCAGAAACATTTGGGTATATGAAAGATGGGAAAGAAAAAAAGCTGATAAGAAAAGTTTTAGGTATAAAATGAAACAGGAAATCCAAATTTTCAAAGAATATAATTACAGATGGGAGCGTAAAAATGAGTTTAAATGTAGGGACGAGAAACTAATGAGGAACGCAAAATGTTTTTAAATTAGTTTAAATTTACTTCGTGACTGTAGAATTAAACTTAGGGGTTCAATTCCCAGAAGAAGTTCGAGGGATTGATTTTCGGAGAAGGGGGCGGGAAAAGTTTCTTAAACGAAGGGAAGGAGGAGAGAATCAAGAACATTTTTATTCGGAAAGAGATACCAGCAATTAAAATCAGTAATATGACATCAGGCAGAACCATACAAATGCGCCTTGGAGGAATATATATTCAGTCTAAGTCCCAGAAGGAAGCTTAAAACGCTAAGAAAGCAAAGTTGCTATGATATGGAGGTCCTGTCCTTGTTACATGACATCAGAGGACAAGTGATATGATGGAAGAGGAAGACTGTTAAAAAATGAATTAAGATCGTTCGAAGGTTTCCGCGGCGATGAGTAGGTGATTTCCACATTTTTCGGGCTGCGTCCGCGTATGTCGTTTAAATGTACAACAGTTTCGCCAGCTATCCTGCTGGCGTCCTCAGGTCAAGGATGAAAAGAAGCTTGTTGTCCCGTCTTATATAGGAAAAATCCGGCGCCAAAACCGGGAAATTTCTTGGCCAATCAGGGAACGTCCTCATATTTGCGCGGAATAATTCTTTTCCACGCACTGTGGAGTGGATATCCATCCTCTCTGTTAAAATTTTCTGGCCTTTTAACGATTTCAATGGCCTCTCTGATTATTCTCTGGAAGTATTTTCCTTCTTTCGCTATTATTTTAGCGTCGTCGAACAGAATAGAGTGTCCAGGTTCACTCCAGGCGTGCTCAGCGATGGCCGATGCTCTAAACTGTTTGGCCTTGGTTGCCCTCTGGTGTTCACTCATGCGTGTTTTCAGCGCTCTGCATGTTTCACCGATGTACCATTTGCCACAGGAGCATGGCACTTGGTACACGCCTTCTGATATTAACGGTGAAATTCCATCCTTGGGTCCGGGTAGGGTGTCAGCTATCTTGGTGACGCAGTTGAATCTGGTCACCACATCATGCTTCCTTAAAGCCCTCGCGATTCTTTCCGAAGTCCCTGTGATGAAGGGGATGGTGACGTAAGCCTTCGGTCGTGGTCTGGAGTCTTCCTCCCTGTCAGGAACAGCGGTGGTTTGTCTCTTCTCTGCCGAGAAGGAAGAAAAGAAGAGACAAACCACCGCTGTTCCTGACAGGGAGGAAGACTCCAGACCACGACCGAAGGCTTACGTCACCATCCCCTTCATCACAGGGACTTCGGAAAGAATCGCGAGGGCTTTAAGGAAGCATGATGTGGTGACCAGATTCAACTGCGTCACCAAGATAGCTGACACCCTACCCGGACCCAAGGATGGAATTTCACCGTTAATATCAGAAGGCGTGTACCAAGTGCCATGCTCCTGTGGCAAATGGTACATCGGTGAAACATGCAGAGCGCTGAAAACACGCATGAGTGAACACCAGAGGGCAACCAAGGCCAAACAGTTTAGAGCATCGGCCATCGCTGAGCACGCCTGGAGTGAACCTGGACACTCTATTCTGTTCGACGACGCTAAAATAATAGCGAAAGAAGGAAAATACTTCCAGAGAATAATCAGAGAGGCCATTGAAATCGTTAAAAGGCCAGAAAATTTTAACAGAGAGGATGGATATCCACTCCACAGTGCGTGGAAAAGAATTATTCCGCGCAAATATGAGGACGTTCCCTGATTGGCCAAGAAATTTCCCGGTTTTGGCGCCGGATTTTTCCTATATAAGACGGGACAACAAGCTTCTTTTCATCCTTGACCTGAGGACGCCAGCAGGATAGCTGGCGAAACTGTTGTACATTTAAACGACATACGCGGACGCAGCCCGAAAAATGTGGAAATCAATGAATTAAGATGTTAGCGCAAAAATAAAATGAAAAAACATTTCATGTGGTTTTATATCTATGTAACTATAATAAATATAAATATGCGAGTGTGTGCATTAGTTTCTCCATGCAAAAAGTACTAAATATTTAGTGCTCTAAAAAATTTCATTTTTTTAACTGAAAGAATTGTATAGGAAAGAAAGACTTGTATGAAAACGGAATGAATAACTGATCGAAGCACTTTTCCACTTGATATCAAGCGGAAAAGTGCTTCGATCAGTTATTCATTATGTTCGACTTCCACCACATCACACCTGAAGCTACTCAATTTGTTGTATGACAACTTTGCAAAAAGAAATTTTAATTAAAAAATACCACTCTGAAAACACCGGTTCCCGTCCGATCACCGAGGTGAAGCGTCGTCAGGCCAGGATAGTACCTGATTGGGTGACCGCCCGGTAGCGCTTGTTGCTGGTGGCGACGTCATGATTATCTCAATGGGAACAATGGCCAAACAAACCAAAACTAGTGGCTACCAATCCCATGGACAAAGATTCGCGGTGTGTATACACGCATCATGTAATACGCTATAGCGGTATCTGGATGAGGGCATTAGTAGAGGAATAATAACAGAGGAGAAAAAATGTGAAAGGTAAGCTATGTCAGAAATTCAGTATTCCTTTTATAAATATTATCACGGAAGAGGCGAGAAGAAAATATTCAATATAATCACTTCATTTTCATTCTACTTAGTGTAGTACTGTTGGGATCAGTTAAAAAAAAGTAAAAATGCACCGAAACAAATACTCCGGTGAACGTGTGCGATTATGAGGGTAGAAAAAATCAAAATCATCTTCAGTGATACTATAACATAACCCTAGCTTTGTAAATCGATTCTTTTCTGAAGAATTTGTTATTTTTTGTGTATTTTATCTATAAAACATTCATTACTGCTTTTGATCGGAAAAAGTTTCTACAGTGCCAAATAGAACCAAACACAACTTATTCTTAAATAAGTAGGAGCGACTTAGAGGGATATAAGAAATATGCACATAGTATAAATAGACCATTAGACTCCCATTCAATTAGGAACTAGGAAAGTTGGAGTAAAAATAAAGGAATTACTAAGAAAAAAGCCCACTCCATCTCATTACCGATAATGACGAAGAGGCTTGCACGCGTATCCTCAAGGACCTTCCGGAATCCGCCTACCAGGGAGCCCTCGAGCTGCAGAAAAGCCGCTGGCAAAGGTGTGTCGCCGCTCAAGGGATGTACTTTGATGAATTTTGAGGCATTGAACATTTAGCGTAACATTGTCCGAAATAAATCTATTTTTCTGCAAATTTTCCCGATACTCTTCATTCAATCCTTTCACAGGCTATCGACAAAATACGAGAGTAATTTGAAAAGTTCTCGGAATGGAATAGAAATAAACGACTAACTCAGTGAAACCTTTATTCAATGTAGTCTCCCTGCACGCTAACTCACTTAGCCCAGCGATATTTCAATGTCTTGATCCCATCTCGAAAATTAGATATAGGGAAAATGGCCAGTGTAGACTAAGATATTCTCTCTTGTCTTTTATTTAGGGGCGTGATATTGGCTTACCGGTCCTTGGTAACTGTTCGATCATTTTTGTATTAGTTAAATATTATTTACAAATAAGGAGCTATTTCTGATGACATCGTTTTGCAAACACGGACATGGATTGGATGAAGGCCTGTTTGGAATGATGTTTTAATGTTGGCGCCCGATTGATAGAAAATAGGTTACATGTTAGACATAGAATCATGGAAGCAATCGGGTAGCGGCCCAAATAGTTCTGTCTAGGCGATTGTTTAATACGCTATGCAACTAGTGGTTTTCATACCAGCTATTTATAAACTGATTTTCAGTTTATATAAATTGCCAATCCTACAGCCAATATTGGATTTTTCGGAAAAACTCAATACCGATATTTCGGTCAACTAGAAGTCCGTCAAATACTGTGGAAAATTTGACAACGGGGGAGACAACATCAGCGAAGTACTGCCGCTGGTCAAGTGGGAGGATATGACGGAGGTACTGGGGGACCGGTTTCCTTTGGCGGGGCGGGAGACAAGACTAGATGTGGGGAGGGAAGAGGAGGTGGGGGAGATGTGTTTTCTATTGTATTGGGTAACCTGCGTACTTTTAAACGCAGGAACCAGGTTTAATTAAGGGATTGCCGATGATTCCTGGTTCGTTGTTCATGATTTCGTCTCTGTGTAAGTGTACGTAGGATGTTTGGGTTCCTGAAACTGATATTGGCGTATATTGGGAAACTGATATTGCGAGATTTTTCTTACGGCTGGCGATCAGTTCATCTATCAAATTAGGACCGTATCCATTTACTACGGCTATGTGTTAATTAATTTAACTAATTCTCCTTCGTATCGTGGTTTTGTGAGAGGGAGAGTGAACATGCGGCTTATTAAACAATTGAAGGCTGCTATCTTTTGCTGATAAGGTTTTTGTGAGCCAGCCTTTATGTTGTTTTCGGTGTGCATTTGTTTCCCAAAAAGTCACATTCGACTGTGTCGCCGTTTCATGTGACGAATACGTCTAAAAATGCAAGTGCGTGATCGTGTTCAACTTCGTTTGTGTGTGTGTGTGGCGTGATAATGTGGTCTGCATGTTATATTCATGATGTTGTGTTTTAATTGGGTTAAGCAAATGTGTCTTACAAATTGTTTTTTTTTCACTGTTGTGTCTAATGTTGGTTTCAATCTATATGACTAGATCTTCTATTGGGGCGTGACCATGGTAAAGAATGTATTAATCCTTTGTTTAGCAGGGATTTTTATTCTGGCTAAAGGATTGAAACCTTATATATTCACAACCAATAGTTCACACCATTTTCGTTTGATTTTATGTTTATTTTTATTCGTTTATCTATATATACAAGGTCTGAAAAATTAAGATGAGATTGGTCTATCAAAGCGCGAAATGCCTGATGGATGATAATCAATAAGGTTTCCCCTTCTAGCGGGTTCTATGAGAGAAAACTTCCGCATTGCTCGTTGCCCTATATTCAGCGCGTGTGCATTGAATTTTGAGAAGAGTGCAACTGAATATTATACAATGATTCATGTGAGATTCGGGAATGAATCAATGAGTCGGGCACTGTGTTTTCCTTGGCCAAACCAATTCCATTTAAGAAAAACCACGACCGAAGTAGAACAGAAAACTGGACGACCATCGACGTCAACAAACAATGCCCACGCATCAATGTGAATAATTTAGTGCGTACACACCATAGACTAACTATCAGGGGGATTGCCAATGAATTTGACATTGGTGTTGGATCGTCTTTCACCATTTTGTGAGAAATTTTGGACATGCAGTGCGTTATGTCCAAAATTGTGCCGCTAGTGACAACGGATGAACAGAGGCAAAAATGTCTTTATATCAGCCAGGAACTGCTCGATCGTTAAACAACGACCAAAACTTTAAAAAAAAATGTTTCAGGCAAGGAAACGGGATGTATGGTAATGATAGAGAAACCAAAACTCAGTCTTTACAGTGGAATGGGTCTTTCCAACGACCCAAAAGAGGACGGATGTCGCGATCGAACGTGAGGGTAGTGTTGATAGTTTTCTTCGATTGGGAAAGGATTATTGGGATTATTCATTATGAATATGTGACCAAAGAGTAAAAAGTGCATTGGCTGCACAATATAGAGGTAATGAGAAGGTAAGGCACGCCATGTTACGGAAGAGAACACAAATGTGGGAAAAAAACAAAACAGCCTTTCGGAGCGTTGTAAAAGTTTTGGCTGCCAGGGGCTATATTTTGAATCAACGGAGAGCAGGGCAAATGATTACTTAGGGTTTAATGATCTGTTTGGGTTTAGGAAGAGAAGAGGCACGCGCGATGCCATTGCAGTAATGAGATCATTAATCAATAGGAATATGTAATACAAACAGGACGTATTATCCTGTTTCTTAGATTTCGAAAAGGTGTTTGATAGAGTGAATTGGGAAAAACTATTGAGTATATTGCAGAAACTAGGAATATATTAGTGGAACAGGAGGCTAATCCGCAACCTGTACATGTCTCAGACTGCTCAGGTGTGAGTGGGGGGCGGGGAATCCGGATGGGCAGTGTTAGGAAGAGGTGTAAGGCAGGGTTGCCCATTATCACTGTTGCTGTTCAACCTGTTTGTAGAGGAAATTATTAAAGAGGCATGGAAAGAACTGGAGGTAGGAATGAAAGCCGGCGGGGAATACGTAAAATCAGTTAGGTTTGCTGATGACCAAGCTCTGCTTTGTCAGTCAGCCAAGGGGTTGAAAGCTCATTAGCAGAAGAAAGCGTGCCAAGCGGCTGGAAGATAGCTTCTGTGACGCCCATTTTTAAAAACGGAGAACCCCAGTAATTATAGGCCAATATCGCTCAACTCCATCTCCTGCAAGATTCTTGAACACATTTTGTTAGTTCCATAATGAGGTACCTCGATGGCCAAGATTTATTGATTAATAACCAACACGGGTTCCGTAAAGGTAGATCCTGCGAAACTCAACTCGCACTCTTTGTTCATGATATAATGCATTCCGGTGAAAGTAATATTCCAGTTGATGCGATATTCCTAGATTTTAAAAAAGCTTTTGACAAAGTCCCTCATTGAAAGTTACTCGCGAAGTTGGAAACTTATGGAATACACGGGAGTATTGTATGCTGGATTATACAATTTAAAAAAAATCGCGTCCAAACAGTCGTCCTGGACGGTGTATCATCCCATACTGTGATCACGTCACATCAAGGTCACGTCGGGTGTACCACAGGGAAGTGTCATAGGCCCCATCCTTTCTCTTATTTAGATAAATGACCTCAGTACCGTGGATAATAGCAGGCTCCGTCTTTTTGCTGACGATGCAGTGATTTATGGGGACATTTGAGGTCGCGAAGACTGAATCGCGGTAGCTAATGACCTAAATGCAATCCAGACTTGGTGCGATACATGGCAATTGGAATTAAATTTGAAGAAATGCGTAGCGATACATTTTTGGGAAAAGAGTAATTCCCTCTCATATAGTTACAAAGTGAAACAAACAGAAATCGCGAGGGTAGATTCCTTTAAATACTTGGGTGTAACAATTACTCACGATCTATCCTGGGGAAAGCACACACGAGAAATATGCGGTCGTGCTAATAAAAAATTGGGATTTGTAAAAAGAGTGCTAGGTAAATGCGACGAAAAAGTGAAGGAACGATGTTTTCTTGTCCTAGTCAGGCCCCACCTGGAGTATGCTACCAGTATATGGGATCCTCAAGAGATAAATTTGATTTCGAAATTAGATCAAGTTCAGCGGAGGGGGGCTAGAATTGTCAAAAATTGTTATGACCAACGCAGTAGCGTAACTACTTTGCTAGAAAATTTAGGCTGGGATCCCCTTAAACAGCGGCGTTTACAATATAGATTAAACTTATTAAAAACATTTGAAGATGGGTCCTTTTCCGATGACATCAAGAACATAATGCGAACCCCAACGTATTACGGGCGGAGGGATCACGAATATAAGATTAGAGAGATAGACTGCAAGGGTGACAGGTTTAAATGGTCATTTTTTCCTTGGACAATAAGAGACCAGAATGCTTGTAATCAAAATCCCCCTGGAGTCAACTCGACACAATAAGTATTAACCTACAAGGTAGGGACTGCGCATGGTTATACGAGTATATTTATATATATTTTTTGCAGGTTCCCCCCACCTTTCCCCATCCATTTGGAAAACCCTAACCCCCTCATCCCTTACCCTTTCCTCTTGGTACTGCACCCCCTGCCACACATCTTTTTGGTGGCTCGCAGGGTATTGATATAGATGTAGATGAAGAAGTTTTGCTGAATGAATTGGAAATACAGTGCGATCGATATGGGATGAGAATTAATATAAATAAAACAAAGGTGATGCGCTTTTCCAGAAAGAGATAGGTTAAGCCTACCATTAAAATGGTAGGCTTATTAAAACGGGTGATTCAGGGCTGTGATTCCGTTTCTGTCCAAAAATTCGCACAAGAACTTCGCTTTGTTGGTTTGACCGTTGTCATGGAGGAGCAACCAGGTACCTGCCTCTCGCTATTCAAGTCAAATTTGACGATTTCTTGTCCACAAACGATAGGGTAAGCCGATATAATATTTGCAACTAATAGTTAACTCCTCTAGCATATCATAGCTTTTGTGAATGATTCCTTTTGAATCGAAGGAAAATATTAACGACCATCCTGCATTCGCACTTTCTTTAATTTCCGAATCTCTTGTCTCAGCCTCGCTTTGCTCTGCCGCTTTGTTACTGACTCAGACAGAAAACACTGTCTCTTTGCCAGTGCCATCTATTAAGGGAAATTAGTATTTTATGGGCTGCCTTTAACAGGTATATAAGTGTTCGAATCCGCCATGTTTTCCATCGCCTTAAATTTCGTGCGGCACAAAACGCGCAGAGGCCTTCATTTTCTGAAATACTGTAAACTCTGTGCAAAATGTTATTAGGTATTTGTGAGATCTCGTCGATTAGTGTTGCAGAAACACATCTATCTGTTTCAATGATTTAGGCAATTTTTTGCATATTTTCGTGCTTTACCATATTCAGTTCTTTCCAGAATGATATGCAGGCATTACAAAAACATTTGTCGGCAATGGGAAAATAATGAAAGTTTGGCATGAAATAAAATGATGTATCAACAGAGAGGATGAAAAAGAATGGTAGAAGGTGTATAAATATAACTAGGTATCAAAGCTATACTAAAATGCTTGATGACTTCAGAGGGAATATATACACTGCAAAAATTAGCCAATTATGCGACGTTAGCTAAACTATGTTAAAGAAATTTGTGTAAATGAGGGTAAAGAATGGAATGCAATAAGTTGTCCTGTTAAACGTTGATCGATTTATTACGCACCCTATCCAAACTCTTACACATTCGTTCAAAAATTTCATTTTAATATACATTATAGGAATGTAAATTAGGGTAATCGAATAATTAGGTTAGAATAACTAAAATATAACCTATCTTTTTTGCTCAAATCTTTTCGATGTTACACATACACGTTTATTTAAAAAAATCATCACCAAGATCATTATTACGTTGTTGTAGATTATAATATTTGGTTTTAGGTAAATAGAAGAACTATATAATTATAACTTTAATAAATTCAAATAATTTGTTTACCATAATACTCTTTTCTGATAGAATTTAAAAACCCATTTGTCTATTCAAACTATACATATAATTTCATAAATATCCGGGAAAACCTTTGTTAAATATTCTTAAACTTTGGGCATAAGGAAGGAATGGTGATTTTCAGCAATAACTACACTACCTGCCCCTGTTGAAACTCAAATGGTTTAACGGATATTCGTATATCTGAAACCTGTTTTACGCATGCATATGGTATTTGAAAATTTAAATGCATAAAAATAAATTTATCATGTGGATACCATTTTTGATGTTTTTTGAAACAATTGCATCGAGTGTGTCCATTAAAGGTAAATGTGATCAAAGCCCTCCTCCTACCGAATGGAATTGAATTCTAACTACGATCATTAAATCCTTTGATACTATTAGACTCTAACAGTATTTGATCTATTTCTCTGCGTAATATGATCCTTTAATCCATCCTTATGATTAAAAATTTCTCCAACAGAGAGGTGTAGTTATTTTATTATTTAATAACTATTCGCTTTCTACTATATCAGGAAATCTTTATTCATCTTTTCATATATCCCTCCTCTTTCCTTGAAGATCAGTCAGTGATATACTACCTTGATCAAGAAGTTTTGCCAAACAACCAATTGGATGCGAAATACAACGCTTGAAATATGTTGAAGAAAAGGCACACACAGTTTTAGAGATCCAGATGGATGAATCACCAATCACATATAGGCACCGGTAATGACCTTTAGAAGCTACTGGGGGGAGATGGTGAATAAGATGGATGGGAGTAGAGACAGCTTGACTCAGGATAACGAAATACGATGTTTGAAATTTTATACAGTTCTCACAATGCTTCCGAAGACCACTGCAATGACGGCAGCCGTCTTTGATCTCTTATCGGCAGGGATCGGGGGGGGGGGGGCGTTGGTTGGGAGCAGGGATAAGTGTTAAGGTCAAAGATAGATAGATAGATAGTGGTCTTTATTTGGGCGAAATTGAGACCAAATGGCCCCTTCTTCCATTTAACCCATCGTCGTATACATATTCATATGTACACATAAATACATATAGACAGACATCAATTCATTTAACACAGATTTGCACATCGAAAAGAAAAAAGTATATATATATATATATATATATATATATATATAAATATATACACACACATACACATACATACACATACACACACATACATACCTATATGCATACACATACCTACACATACTATATCAATGATTATCGTTTCCTTATACTTACGTATATTGTAAATAAACGAAGTTCTTGATTCCTCATTTCCATAATTTTTTGGCATTTTGCTCTTCTTTTAGTTAAGATAAACTTACTAGAACACGAGGCCATTTTATTTCTCTTTAATGGTTTCCTTTCAGTTTCTTCTAAGTTAGGGTATTAAACGAGTTACGCCCCATTATCACATCATCGTTCTCTGCTTTCAACAACCTTCTAACTATTAAAGAAAAATATTTTAATCCAGCCGCATTTTCTTTCAATTGTTTCCTTCGACCATCTCTGTATGAAAACTTGGAGAAATAAATTTTAAAACATCTACGCCAGCTGTTCTTCATCCTCTCACGTATCAGCAATGTTAAAAATATTTACTAAACCTCCCCATGCATCATGTGCTGGCATTTCTTACATTTAACCCTCTATAAAGATTGTAAATCTTGAATCTCATCACTTAGTTCCTTTGCTTTCAAAAAAGAATTAATAAGTTACAGTCAATATAGGAGGAACAAATATTTACTAAAACAAGTAAGTACCCGCCGCTATGAGGCCGTGAGGTAATTCTTTCGAGATGCTTCCTAGAGGTGATGTAGAGAAATTTTTGGCTATGTTTTTTTGGATTAACCTTCGTTACTTCCTTTAATACTTTCAATACTCCCCTGTCACGGATAAAAAAGCGATTGGGAACTTTTAAGACATAATAAGTGCATATTTTATATTGATTTCACGGCTGAGGTTACTACCTTCGCTACTATCGCAGCCTGTTCAGTCGCCCAGAAATATTTGTAGGCACTCACTATTAGGAGGTGATGTACAAACAAACAAAGTGCGCAAACGCGTGATCTACGAATCACACGCACACGAGATACTGGCTCAAGTGTCAATCGCTCCGCCTTTCATGCCCAGGGAAGTAATCAATAGAGAGACTATCGCATCGTAATGGACGCCAGCTTTGTATGCTGCAGGGAGCGAAAGACAGAAAAATTCAAGGGTCTGAGGTAGGAAGACTATTTTCCATACCCTGTCCGAGTAAAGGTAGGTTTTTCAAAAGTAAAATTAGAGAAAAGAAGCAACAGCAGAAACATAATCCCACAAAACTGCAGACCCCACCCAGATACACTAGACATATGCGTAAAATGTGTGGACGGCGCAGGCGGTAGTCGCTCCACCTCCTCTTTGGCCGCGAGGGAATCGATAGAAACGGTACATGTAGAAAGTTTGAAAATGTCAGGGACGAGTAGAAAAGAGAAAGAGAACGTTTGGGAGGAAAAGTAATTTGAACTGAAACTCGATGAGCCTGAAAAAATAAGAGAAGGAAAGAAAATGAGTAAAAAAGAAAAAATGAAGAATGGAAACTAAAAAGTGGCTACATGTAAAAAAAGGGGGAAATCAGAGGATTCCATCGGGTTTCAGAGTTGCCAGGCAATCGGAGCGGTGCGAAGTGGAGGCAGGGTAGCGGCGGCAAGTGGTGTCTTAACTGAGTCACCGAGAGAGTGGCAGGCAGCGGCTGGGAATCCGAAAGAGTGGAAAACTGTGGTAGCAAGTTTGGATAGTTGAATGGCCAGCGAAGCAGCCTGGGAGTGGACGGATAGTCGGCAGTGGCGAATGCAACATCAAGGGTAGATGCTCCCCGAAGGACGGGGGAGCTGGACTAACGACCGCCAAAACACGGGGTCAAAGGCGGCGCCATGAGGAAGGGGAGCGTATAAGGCCTTGTTGTGGCCTATGGGCGTTTCTGGGTTAGAGGCCATCTGGAATCGCCGGAGCAGATGACAGCGTATACGTACTTGAGAGTCTACGAGGATGGCGCTCCGGTCCGGGAACAGGAAAATTCTAGAATATGAAACAGGGGAAAAGGAAGAGGAGTGAAAGAACGGTTGCATTGCCAAATAAATTGAGACAGAAAATGCAAAATTTTAAAGAAGAAAGGACACATGAGAGCAAACTATCGTGCAAAGGTTTCCTCATTTAGAGTATAAATGCCTTTATGACTTCATTTGCGGAACTAAAAACAGACATTCTATTCCCAAGAGAATTTCGAGGGATTGAGTTTAAGAACATCGGACCGACATAGGTTTTTATGAAAGAAGAGGAGGAGAAGGGAAACAAAGTAATTTTTAACCGAAAATAACTAACGTAAATTATTGCCACTATAATATCGTAAGAACTAACTAAACCGCTGCACATCGGTGGAATATGTTTGGTACCATAAGGAAGCCAAAAACACGAAAGAAGGGAAATTCCAATTTTAGGGTGGTCCTGTCTCCTCTACGAGACATTTGAGGATATGCAATATAATGGGAGTTGAAGGCTAAAAAATGAAAATAAATATTTACGGAATAAACAAGTAAAAAAAATCATGTGAGTTTATATCTATGTGACCTCATATGAATAACGAAATATGAATAAGTAAATGTATTTATTACTTTCCTTATGCAACATATTTTAAACCTCGAATGTGCTAAACAATTATGTAAAAAAATAATTCACCCATCAGGGAATCAATATTATGGCGACTACATTCAACGTAATTCTTTGTCGAATTCTATGCAACACCATTTATTGAGGATGATAACTGTAGAAAACTGGTGAAACATTACTTCCCTTATGCAAAATATTTTAAACCTTGAATGTACTAAAAAAATTATATAAAAAAGAATTTTAAAATAAACCAGGCTTGTTCACAAAAGTTGGTAACAAAAACTGGTTTCAACGTTACAAAAACAAATTTTAATTAAAAAATTCTACGCTGAACACTCCGGTCCTCCTCCGATTCCCGATGTTAAATGGAGTCGAGCCCATATCTTAATGACCAGCGCGAGAATTCAACCAACTAGCATTTCTGCTTTCTCGGGCGTTCTTTAGACGGCTTTGAATGCATCCGATGCGGGAATGTTTGTTTTTCCATGAAATCAACGCTTTGGGTTTTTTTCGCGGTGACGCATCGAAAACAAAAGAATGTTTTAACTTAGAAAAAAAAGGCGAACAAATTATGACAGTTGCGCGTGAAATTTAATTTTTCGCGTGACCAAGGAGACGCGACGGTGGAGTTTGGCACGTTCGACAAGTAAATTTGATCCTCTATCGATTGAAAACATGTTATTATTTGCCTCTCGGAAAGGGAGGGAGGCCCGATAGAATATCGACGTCCGTATAAGCGGTTGAAGAAGTGTAGAGAAATGCGACGTATTAACGATCGCTTTGCGACCGTAGCAGACGGAGGAGAAGCGATGAAAACCGCGGTACTACATTAGGATTTACAATGTTGTGTCTTCGTTCATCATACTAATTACACCGGTTTTTGTCCTATCCTTGAACATAATCGGTTATGGTTTCGGACGTATAATATATTATAATGGAAATTCCTTGCCTATATTTTGACACAATTTCAAATAAGTTCAGGGACTCAGAAAATAAAAAAAGTGGAACATTGATATTTCGAAAGGTATCGGAAAGAGCTAAGAAACCCCCATTCCAATTATGAAGCTACATAAAACAGAACGGAATAGAAACTTTGACGATACAGATATCTGTAAGCTGAAAGAAAGTCCGCACGAGACATCCTAGATGTGTGAATGAATTTGCCTATTAACCTTTAAAAAATTAATATAAACTCTATGTTCAAAGTCTAAGAGTCATAGCAATACCTTTTTAATTCATTGGAAACTCTATACTTCCATGCCTAAGAAGAATGAATTGGGCTTGTTGACGCCGTAGAAAAGGACATGTACACTGGGCGAGCAATGGGTATTCTACGCAATCTACATAAAAATGTCAAAAGACACAAGCTATAGGATTGAAAATGGAGCTACGGACTGCGTTTAGGACTATTTGCGAAATCACAGGTTCATTAAATGCATTCACAGTTGAGAGAACTTGGGTTTTACATCTGAAATATAGGTACCCTATATATTTGGTTCAGAACAGATTGCGAAAATAGGCAAATGGCGCTCGTTTTTAAATTCTTCCCCAGTACAGAGATGGACGCCATGGCCTGGCTTGTTGCCAGGTACTTGGAAGATGTACAAAGAGGAAAAGGTGAGGAAAGAATGTTTTATGAAAGAGCTATCCGGGCCACCGCAGGGGCGTGTGGCGGGGGTTTTACAGCCGGAAAATAAGTGTACCGATTGTTTCCCGCCGCTCCAAGCGCGCCCAGCACCGCTCTGACGGGCTGCGATTGGAGGGGGGTATGTTGGCAAGCGACGCTGAAAAAGGCAGTCGGCTCTGAGCTGTGGTGTAGTGAGGAGCTCTGTTAACGCGAACCTCCACGCTCGACCCACGTCACGGAACGCGATGCCGAAGCCACACTCGTATATTTGTTTGTATCTCGGGCAAGCTAAAAATGTGTTGAGCGTTACTGATGAGTTAGTACTCATTAGAAAAGGGAATTTAGAGTCCGTTTAATGGTATATACGATATCAGTTCCACCCCGTATGAAAGGCTTTCACTCTGTATGAAAAAATTTCACTCTGGTGTTTTTGAAGCGATGTTGTTGCGGGCTTTGATGAGGAGGTCATGGCGTATGTCATGAGTACAGTGTTGGTGATTACAAAGCGTGATGTCGTGAAATTTTACAAATTCTAAATATTATCCTGCTTTGTGTACCTCCTGAAGGGAAAGGGGTGGGTGATCGATGCCCTTCTTATGAATTTTTGTTTCCTTCTTTGAGTGTGGTTGCATGAGTGCCGAATATAATTATGAATAGAATGAAACGAGGTAAATAGCTAAGTAATTGTGCATTTTACAGTCAGCCGAGTATGAACTAATTATTATGAATCCCTATTTAAGAAGAGAAGGTTGTTGTAAAAATATTTCAATTTAGGAATAAATTAATGATAAAAATATCACGTTAAAAATATAAATTTTCGTTCGATCACCGCAGTTAAGTGGCGTCCGGGCTGGATTGTACCAGGAAGGGTACCGGCCTTAGAACTCACAGATATACTGTCGTTGTCGTTAATTTTGATTGTTTCTTTTTTTGGAAAGGCGTCGAACATCTTCGGGGCAACAATTCGTTCATTGAGTTGTTTGTATGCGGCGGAAAGCGCGCCACGTGTGCCGTCCGCGAAACACGTGCTTATCATCTGCAATCAGCGCAAAAATTGAGCAATATATTTATTCAAATTGTTGCCATACACTCCAAACCTTTCCGCATAGGCACTATAATAGTATAGGAGATATATTTTCAAATTACTACACCATATATGAAAAAATTTAAAAATAATGCGATATTCATAAGTGTGGTATGCGGAGTTTTTCTGTTAGATGGAGCTGAAATGACTGAGGGAATCAGATGACAAGTAACAGGATAGAGTGTATGACGTCTTTGAATATATTATTAATTTAAACGCTGAGATTTCTACCTTCGCTATTATCACAGCCCGTTAAGACGCCCAGAATTACTAGTAGGCACTCATTATTAGGAGGTGAACTGCGAACGAACGAAATGCGCAAACGCGAGTGTAACGAATCACACGTTGGAGAAGCGCGTACGTGAAGCCATCATAGGCGTCAATCGCTCCGCCTCTAATGCACCGGGAACAAATCGATAGAGAGCCTATGGTATTGCAATGGACGCCAGCAGAGTATGTTGTAGGGAACGGAAGAACGAAAAATGCAAGAGGTTGAGGTACGAATGCCATTCTTTAGACTCTTTCTAAATAATGGTCACATTTTACAGTAAGCAAATTGAGGGAGGATATAGGAAAAGGGATAGCGTTCTGCAAATATACAGACTCCTCAATGATCCAGAAGGCATTCATCCAAGTACACTTGAAACGTGTGGCTACTGTAGGCAGCAATCACTCCGCCTCTTCTCTCCCCGCGAAGGAAACAATAAGGAAACGCGTGTATAGGGAGTTAGAAAAATTCAGAGGCAAGTAGAAAAGAGGATCAAATGGTATGAGAGGAAGGCGAATGTGAAATTGAACTTGAACCGCGTCTTTAGGGAGAAAAAGAAGAGAAAGACGGGAAAAAACAAGAAATTGAAATCGTGAGAGCAGAAGTGCGTCCATGGAATGGGAACAGCTACCTGTAGAAAGGCGGGGTATGCGGACGAGGGTTACAATGGAAACGGAGAGGTGTGCAGTGGAGGCAGAGAAG
The DNA here is from genome assembly GCF_022747635.1 of Hetaerina americana. Taxonomy (NCBI): domain Eukaryota; kingdom Metazoa; phylum Arthropoda; class Insecta; order Odonata; family Calopterygidae; genus Hetaerina; species Hetaerina americana. The sequence goes on from NW_027286292.1 coordinate 16,387,359, forward strand.
CGGCGGATAGGGGTACTGGAACCGAGACACTGATGGAGTGGGAGGCAGCGGCTGGGAAATCGAAAGAGCGGAAGATTGAAAACCTCCCGTCCTCTCGGTTTCATTACGGTGTGTGCCTTTTCTTCAACATATTTCAAGCGTTGTATTTCGCATCCAATTGGTTGTTTGGCAAAACTTCCTGTTAATGCCACGTTTTCCTTCCACATCAATCCCCCCCCTTCCCCGGATGCAAAATGTATTAAAGAAGGCACTTGAGTTCATTTTGTTACCTAGTGGCAAATTCTTACTATCTTTTTTTATTAGGTTCCAATTCCACCACATCGCGCCCTTAATATTACAAATATTTTTCACTCCAATGTTTTTGATGTTAAACATACACGGTTATTTTAATAAAAATTATCACTTTGATCATTTTTTTCTTGGTTGTATACTATTAGAACTGGCTTGAGATAAAGAAAAGAGCTGAATTTTCAAATTTTTCTTTCGGATAGAATTTTAAGCTCCTTTTGTTTATGAAAACTTTACAAATCATTACATAAATGTTTACTACACTCATCTAAAATATTCTTAAATTTGAAGAGAAAGAATGGTGTTTTAAGTAGAAACTACACTGTTTCTGCCCCTACTGAAACTAAAATGGTTAAACGGATATATTTCTGAAATCAATTTTACGCACGCATATGGTATGAGTAAATATAAATCTAAAAAAAATATAAAGTCGGGTGTGTACTTGTTATGGTGGTTTTCAAAACAAATGCATCGTGCGTGTAAATCAAAGGTAAATGTGTTGAAAGTCTCTCTCCTGCGGAACGGAATCGAATTCTACCTATGATAATTAATTCCATTGACACTATGAAACAGAAACAGTACTTCACCCAATTTCCTAATCGGGATTGATCCGTCCAACCATTCTTATGATTAGATATTTCTTCAAGAAAGAGGTGCATTATCTTTCATATTTAATTTTTATTTATCTTTGACTTTATCCTTCCTCTTTCCCTGACGAGCAGTCAGTATTATATCAATGATTAACTCATATTTTGTAAATAGAATTTCAGTTCCACTCTTTTTTCGTCTAACCCATGCGTTCATTTTGTCTAAAAACAAATCTCGATTTCTCATTTTACTTTTGTCCTTCTGCCCTTATTTTGATTGGATCATACTTAACGGAACATGAGGTCTCTTTTTTCTTTATTGGTATTGTTTTCATTTCCTGTGCAATAGCGTAATAAGTGAATCACGCCCAACAGCTACGTTCACAGCTTTCGAACATCTTTAAATTATTTTTGGTAAAATATTATAATTATGCTCCGTCTTCATTCTGCTATTTTCCTCATCCATATCTTAAATAAAATGTAAAGAAATATTTATTTTAGACCTGCGTCCAGTGGTGGTCATCCTCTAAAGTATCAAATATGTAAAATATATTTATTAATCCTCCTTATGCATCATGTCCTGATTATTATTACACAAAAATCACTGCTAAACATGTTTATTCTTTGATCTCATCACTTGGTCCCTTGGCTAAAAAAAAACTTAAGAATATGCAGTCAAAGAACAAAGAGGAAGAAATAATAACTAAGACAAGCTAGTACTTATTATCGACATACTCCCTTATTGTGGTTTAATAAATATTTTGGCTTGTATTTTTTGGATTGACCTTCGTTACAACTTTTAACATTTCGATTATTTTCCCGTTCCGGTAAAATGAAGCGATTGTGAACATCTAAGACATAATAGGTGCATATATTATATTGATTACACGGCTGAGGTTACTACCTTCGCTACCATCGCAGCCTGTTCAGTCGCCCAGAATTATTTGTAGGCACTCACTATTAGGAGGTGACGTACAAACAAACAAAGAGCGCAAACGCGCGTTCAGCAAATCACATGCAAGAGAACCGCACAAGTGTCACTGGCTCAAGTGTCAATCGCTCCGCCTTTCATGTCCAGGGAAGTAATCAATAGAGCGACTATCGTAATGCAATGGACGCGTAATGCAATATATTTGAGGTAGCAAAAGAACGGACTATTCAAGTGTCTGAGGTAGGAAGACTAATTCCCAGTACCTGTCCGAGTAACGGTAACTTTTTCCAAGAGAAGAATTTGAGAAAAGAAGTAACAAAAGAGCCAATATTCCAAACTACTACAGACCCCACCCAGATGCACTAGACAAATGTGTAAAAGGTGTGGCCGGCGCAGGTGGCAGTCACCTTAGCCTCCTCTCTAGCCGTGAAGGCGTCAATAGAAAAAGCGTGTATAAATAGGGTGTAAATATCATAGAAATGTAGGAAAGAAAAGCAGAGTAGTTGGGGAAAATGAATTTATAATGGAATTGGTTGTGCTTGAAACATGAGTAGAAAGAAAGAAAGTGAACAAATAAATGAAACTGAAGAATGGAAACTGAAAAATGGCATCCATGGAGCGCGAATGGCTACCTGTACAAAGGATGAGGGAATCAAAATATTCCAGCGGACGTCAGAGTCACCAGAGATTCAGAGCGGTGTCCACTGGTGGCAAGGGAAGTCGAACCGAGGCACCAAGGGAGTGGGAGGCAGCGTTTTGGAAACTGAAAGAGCGGCAGACTATGGCAGCAAGTCGGGAGGGTAGAATGGCCAGCAAAGCAGCTTAGGATTGGGCGGAAAACCAACGGGACCAAATGGAACACCCACGGTAGAACTCTACGAAGAACGCGGGCAGGACCAACGTCGTGCCAAAACAGGGGTACAAAGGTTGCGCCAGGATGTAGGGGAGCGTAGAAAGCCTAGATATTGTCTAACGAGTTTTTAGGTTGGAGGCCATTGTGAATCTCCGTGAGGGTTCCGCCCCGTCTGGGTAGACTGGACAGGAAAATTCGGATATATGGAATAGAGAAAAATGAAAGATAGAACGGCTTCCATTTCATTTAATTTGAAAATGGGTAGTAAGGGAATAGGCCAGGCATATAGGAAAGAGAGTGAGCTGTAAAGTTCTGAAGGTATTTTCTGATGGAGAGGAGCGATAAGAAATGAAAACCATGTGGAAAACTAGTATCTTTCTAGAGAAGGGAATGATGATTCAAGCTGAATGTAATCAAAAAATAATTTAAACTCTTGTAATTTATATTAATTTAAAAAACGAGCATGTAAATATTTTAATATGTTGAGATCAAAATGGAACTATATTTAGAAAGGATAATTTTTGCATGCCAACTATAATTCTGAAGCAAAAAAACCTTTAACATTTAATACCTAATTCGGCATAATGGCTTATTTTTTCGAGTGTATACCCTTCCATTCGATAAATCAAGCATTTCCGTGGCTTTGTTACATTGTTACTTCCATGCTCTTTCTAACATTATTTATCGTCATGTCTGTTTACCTTTCATTGTTTTTCATGCAAAAGTAATCCATTTTTCTGAGTCGACAAAAGTTTTTGTAATCATCCCTGATATCGCACCCACAAATATGAGCAATATATTTCCGAAATAATTGAATCAGATTGATGTGTTTTTTACTAATAGAAGACATGTCAGGAATCACTAACATCTCAATAAAATAACACTATTTTGTACAGAGTTTTGAGGATTTGAGTAAAAAGAAAGCCTGGGCGCGCTTTGAGCCGCACGTACTTTAATGTGATGAAAAACACGACCCAGTGTAACACTCCAAAGACCTCTTACTAGTAGTCCTTATTGATACTAATTTTATTTCACATCTACATCATCTAAATACCTTTGAAACCGTCGCAAGGGCGTGTGGCGGGGGATGTTAGAGCACCAACCGAATATAATAAAACGATACCCGCATGCAAAAGCCACAAATGTATACAGTACACAAACAAAGCATGGTTATCTGATATCTTTGCAATGCTTAATGTTGTTCCGACTTCTAAATTATATGTTTTAAATATTCCTAAAATTACTTTGGTTTCTTTTTATTATGATTTCAGATTGTTCAGGGAAAGAATGAGTAATAGTATCTATCTGTTGCTTTATGTCTTAAGTAAAAACCTTAAATGATGGACGCTTCACTTTCATCTGTGTGCGAGGTTTTGCCAAAACCTAAGCTAATTTACTATGAAATAACTCCGTAAAAGGTCTAAAATACACGGTAAACTGTGCAGACCATATAAATATAATAAGCAAGCAAAACCTAACTTGGTTATTTAGTAGAGACTTTCCATGATATCGTCTTCAAATAATAAGTAATTAAGATAGGAAAGCAAATAAATATCCTCTAAAAGATATTAAAGGTTAAAAAAACCACTAGTATTATTACCTACGACGGTAATCCCAGAAGTACCCAACCCAACTAAGAAAACACCTAAAGTTTGGAAAAAATCTATTTATTTTTCATCAAAAACCCCTATCAGTTCTATCCACTTTTCCCTGCGATGTTCCATACTCTTTTTATAATAATAACTGTGTTGCTCCTCAAAATAGCCATTAACCGCCGACATCACTTCTTCGTAGTTGGAAAATCTTTTACCACCGAGTCAGTTTTTCAAGTTAGCGCACAGAAAATAATCCGAGGAGACTAAATCTGGCAAACAGGGTGCATGAGGCAACCTTTCAAACTTTAATTCACGAATGTTGGCCATTGCAATAACGGATTTGTGAGCTGATGCATTGTCTTGATCAAACAACACTTTCTTCTTAGGCAAATGCGGCCGCTTTTGCTTGATTTCTTCGCCCAAACGTTGCAATAGGTCCGCATTACACTCACGGTTGAGAGTTTTTCCTTTTTCAAAATAGTCAATGAAAATCATCCCATGCGCATCCCAAAAAACAGACGCTATGATCAGTTGCCAGTAGATGAAACGGTCTTCGCCTTCTTTGGATCTGGTTCTCCCTTTATAATCCATTTTTTTGATTGTTCTTTTGTCTCGGGTCTGAAGTAATGGACCCGAGTTTCATCCACGGTTATGAAACGGCGCGAAAATCTGCTTTGTTGCTGTGAAACTTTGCTTGCTCTGTCTCAATTCGGCTCCAAAATAAAAATTACTTTCTATCTCTCTAGCCTCCTTCTCTTCATTTATAAAATTTTTGATCGTGCCTTTCTCCTAAAGTAAACTGGTTTAGGTCTCATTTGCCCTTTCTTCAGGGGAAATGTGGTTTTCCTGTTTCAGTTTATTTGACTTTGGAAATTTTATCGATTTTTTTCTTATTATTTTCTTTTCTTTCTTATATTAGAGGAGGCTAAGGTGACTGCCACCTGCGCCGGCCACACCTTTTACACATTTGTCTAGTGCATCTGGGTGGGGTCTGTAGTAGTTTGGAATATTGGCTCTTTTGTTACTTCTTTTCTCAAATTCTTCTCTTGGAAAAAGTTACCGTTACTCGGACAGGTACTGGGAATTAGTCTTCCTACCTCAGACACTTGAATAGTCCGTTCTTTCGCTACCTCAAATATATTGCATTACGCGTCCATTGCATTACGATAGTCGCTCTATTGATTACTTCCCTGGACATGAAAGGCGGAGCGATTGACACTTGAGCCAGTGACACTTGTGCGGTTCTCTTGCATGTGATTTGCTGAACGCGCGTTTGCGCTCTTTGTTTGTTTGTACGTCACCTCCTAATAGTGAGTGCCTACAAATAATTCTGGGCGACTGAACAGGCTGCGATGGTAGCGAAGGTAGTAACCTCAGCCGTGTAATCAATATAATATATGCACCTATTATGTCTTAGATGTTCACAATCGCTTCATTTTACCGGAACGGGAAAATAATCGAAATGTTAAAAGTTGTAACGAAGGTCAATCCAAAAAATACAAGCCAAAATATTTATTAAACCACAATAAGGGAGTATGTCGATAATAAGTACTAGCTTGTCTTAGTTATTATTTCTTCCTCTTTGTTCTTTGACTGCATATTCTTAAGTTTTTTTTTAGCCAAGGGACCAAGTGATGAGATCAAAGAATAAACATGTTTAGCAGTGATTTTTGTGTAATAATAATCAGGACATGATGCATAAGGAGGATTAATAAATATATTTTACATATTTGATACTTTAGAGGATGACCACCACTGGACGCAGGTCTAAAATAAATATTTCTTTACATTTTATTTAAGATATGGATGAGGAAAATAGCAGAATGAAGACGGAGCATAATTATAATATTTTACCAAAAATAATTTAAAGATGTTCGAAAGCTGTGAACGTAGCTGTTGGGCGTGATTCACTTATTACGCTATTGCACAGGAAATGAAAACAATACCAATAAAGAAAAAAGAGACCTCATGTTCCGTTAAGTATGATCCAATCAAAATAAGGGCAGAAGGACAAAAGTAAAATGAGAAATCGAGATTTGTTTTTAGACAAAATGAACGCATGGGTTAGACGAAAAAAGAGTGGAACTGAAATTCTATTTACAAAATATGAGTTAATCATTGATATAATACTGACTGCTCGTCAGGGAAAGAGGAAGGATAAAGTCAAAGATAAATAAAAATTAAATATGAAAGATAATGCACCTCTTTCTTGAAGAAATATCTAATCATAAGAATGGTTGGACGGATCAATCCCGATTAGGAAATTGGGTGAAGTACTGTTTCTGTTTCATAGTGTCAATGGAATTAATTATCATAGGTAGAATTCGATTCCGTTCCGCAGGAGAGAGACTTTCAACACATTTACCTTTGATTTACACGCACGATGCATTTGTTTTGAAAACCACCATAACAAGTACACACCCGACTTTATATTTTTTTTAGATTTATATTTACTCATACCATATGCGTGCGTAAAATTGATTTCAGAAATATATCCGTTTAACCATTTTAGTTTCAGTAGGGGCAGAAACAGTGTAGTTTCTACTTAAAACACCATTCTTTCTCTTCAAATTTAAGAATATTTTAGATGAGTGTAGTAAACATTTATGTAATGATTTGTAAAGTTTTCATAAACAAAAGGAGCTTAAAATTCTATCCGAAAGAAAAATTTGAAAATTCAGCTCTTTTCTTTATCTCAAGCCAGTTCTAATAGTATACAACCAAGAAAAAAATGATCAAAGTGATAATTTTTATTAAAATAACCGTGTATGTTTAACATCAAAAACATTGGAGTGAAAAATATTTGTAATATTAAGGGCGCGATGTGGTGGAATTGGAACCTAATAAAAAAAGATAGTAAGAATTTGCCACTAGGTAACAAAATGAACTCAAGTGCCTTCTTTAATACATTTTGCATCCGGGGAAGGGGGGGGATTGATGTGGAAGGAAAACGTGGCATTAACAGGAAGTTTTGCCAAACAACCAATTGGATGCGAAATACAACGCTTGAAATATGTTGAAGAAAAGGCACACACCGTAATGAAACCGAGAGGACGGGAGGTTTTCAATCTTCCGCTCTTTCGATTTCCCAGCCGCTGCCTCCCACTCCATCAGTGTCTCGGTTCCAGTACCCCTATCCGCCGCTTCTCTGCCTCCACTGCACACCTCTCCGTTTCCATTGTAACCCTCGTCCGCATACCCCGCCTTTCTACAGGTAGCTGTTCCCATTCCATGGACGCACTTCTGCTCTCACGATTTCAATTTCTTGTTTTTTCCCGTCTTTCTCTTCTTTTTCTCCCTAAAGACGCGGTTCAAGTTCAATTTCACATTCGCCTTCCTCTCATACCATTTGATCCTCTTTTCTACTTGCCTCTGAATTTTTCTAACTCCCTATACACGCGTTTCCTTATTGTTTCCTTCGCGGGGAGAGAAGAGGCGGAGTGATTGCTGCCTACAGTAGCCACACGTTTCAAGTGTACTTGGATGAATGCCTTCTGGATCATTGAGGAGTCTGTATATTTGCAGAACGCTATCCCTTTTCCTATATCCTCCCTCAATTTGCTTACTGTAAAATGTGACCATTATTTAGAAAGAGTCTAAAGAATGGCATTCGTACCTCAACCTCTTGCATTTTTCGTTCTTCCGTTCCCTACAACATACTCTGCTGGCGTCCATTGCAATACCATAGGCTCTCTATCGATTTGTTCCCGGTGCATTAGAGGCGGAGCGATTGACGCCTATGATGGCTTCACGTACGCGCTTCTCCAACGTGTGATTCGTTACACTCGCGTTTGCGCATTTCGTTCGTTCGCAGTTCACCTCCTAATAATGAGTGCCTACTAGTAATTCTGGGCGTCTTAACGGGCTGTGATAATAGCGAAGGTAGAAATCTCAGCGTTTAAATTAATAATATATTCAAAGACGTCATACACTCTATCCTGTTACTTGTCATCTGATTCCCTCAGTCATTTCAGCTCCATCTAACAGAAAAACTCCGCATACCACACTTATGAATATCGCATTATTTTTAAATTTTTTCATATATGGTGTAGTAATTTGAAAATATATCTCCTATACTATTATAGTGCCTATGCGGAAAGGTTTGGAGTGTATGGCAACAATTTGAATAAATATATTGCTCAATTTTTGCGCTGATTGCAGATGATAAGCACGTGTTTCGCGGACGGCACACGTGGCGCGCTTTCCGCCGCATACAAACAACTCAATGAACGAATTGTTGCCCCGAAGATGTTCGACGCCTTTCCAAAAAAAGAAACAATCAAAATTAACGACAACGACAGTATATCTGTGAGTTCTAAGGCCGGTACCCTTCCTGGTACAATCCAGCCCGGACGCCACTTAACTGCGGTGATCGAACGAAAATTTATATTTTTAACGTGATATTTTTATCATTAATTTATTCCTAAATTGAAATATTTTTACAACAACCTTCTCTTCTTAAATAGGGATTCATAATAATTAGTTCATACTCGGCTGACTGTAAAATGCACAATTACTTAGCTATTTACCTCGTTTCATTCTATTCATAATTATATTCGGCACTCATGCAACCACACTCAAAGAAGGAAACAAAAATTCATAAGAAGGGCATCGATCACCCACCCCTTTCCCTTCAGGAGGTACACAAAGCAGGATAATATTTAGAATTTGTAAAATTTCACGACATCACGCTTTGTAATCACCAACACTGTACTCATGACATACGCCATGACCTCCTCATCAAAGCCCGCAACAACATCGCTTCAAAAACACCAGAGTGAAATTTTTTCATACAGAGTGAAAGCCTTTCATACGGGGTGGAACTGATATCGTATATACCATTAAACGGACTCTAAATTCCCTTTTCTAATGAGTACTAACTCATCAGTAACGCTCAACACATTTTTAGCTTGCCCGAGATACAAACAAATATACGAGTGTGGCTTCGGCATCGCGTTCCGTGACGTGGGTCGAGCGTGGAGGTTCGCGTTAACAGAGCTCCTCACTACACCACAGCTCAGAGCCGACTGCCTTTTTCAGCGTCGCTTGCCAACATACCCCCCTCCAATCGCAGCCCGTCAGAGCGGTGCTGGGCGCGCTTGGAGCGGCGGGAAACAATCGGTACACTTATTTTCCGGCTGTAAAACCCCCGCCACACGCCCCTGCGGTGGCTTGTGAGGTATTATGTAGATGTAAATGAAATAAAATACTACCTTGATCAAAAAGTTCCCGGAATAACCACCGTGTGGCGCTCCCATCGTTCCGATTTGAGTTCTGTTTTTTTGTTAAATTGGTACATCTGTAGTTGATATTCCCTTTAAATCTTAGTGTCATAACTTGACATTTGCAAAAGTTACGTAGCCAAGAGTACATCTATCTCTGTGTGTGTTGGCGATTTTTTACAATTGCAGAAATGGATTTAAATTTGCAACAACGAACTTGTATTAAATTTTGCGTAAAAAACGGATTTAGTGGCGCACGGACGTTGGAAATGTTGGACAAGTGTTTCGGCAACGATTCTCTAAAAAAAACGGTCGTTTACCAGTGGCACGAGCGGTTCAGAAGTGGTCGTGAGTCAATCGAAGATGATGAACGCAGTGGCAGACCATCGACATCGAAAGTCGGTGAAAAAATTGATAAAGTTAAAGAAATGTTGGTCAATAACCGCAAATTAACCATCAGAGAAATAGCGGAGGACTTGAACATTGCCTATGGATCCGCCCAAGACATTGTGGTTAATGATTTGGGTTTCCGTCGTGTAGCATGCCAAAAGACCTCAATTTCATGCAAAAAAGAGACCGTGTTGACGTCGCAAAAGACATGATTTGCGAGGGTGAATCCGATCCCACATTCATCAAAAGGATCATTACTGGAGACGAGACGTGGGTTTATGAGTACGACACGCAATCCAGACATCAGGCAAGTGAATGGCGTTCACCAAATGAGCCGAGACCAAAAAAACCACGTCGTTTTCAGTCAAAAAAGAAGGCAATGCTGACGGTTTTCATGGATTACAACGGTGTAGTGCATCATGAATTTTTGCCAGAAGGCCAGACAGTAAACAAAGAGTATTATTTGGGCGTTATGAGACGTTTGCGTGAAGCAATTCGCCGAAAGAGACCAGAAATGTGGGCAGAAAACTCGTGGATTTTGCACCATGATAACGCACCGTCGCACAGTGCTATCATTATTCGTAATTTTTTGACGAAAAATGCAACAAATACCATCCAACAGCCACCGAATTCACCTGATTTGGCTCCCTGTGACTTCTTTCTGTTCAATCGAGTTAAAAAACCATTACGGGGAACGCGTTTTAGCAGCCGAGAGGAAGTAATGGAAAAATCGCAGGAAGCACTGATGGACATACCGAAAACCGAATATAAAAAATGTTTCGAGGATTGGATCAAGCGCTGGCATAAGTGTGTTGCAGTCGATGGGGATTACTTTGAAGGGGACAATATAGATTTAGATGAATAAACTTGTATTTTTAATTTTCTGAATAAATTCCGGGAAATTTTTGATCAAGGTAGTATACATACATATCCACACACACATACATATACACATACACACATAAACATACATACATGCATGCATACACATACATAAATACATAAATAATTACGCACATATACATCTACATCTACATCTATACACCCATACATACATACATATACATATATAAATTAAGAATACACCTACATATACTCAAATTAAATGACAGTGAAGATAGAGTACAATAAAATGAGGAAAGTCTAAGCAAAGAATGAGGTTTGTGGGAAAAGCTGGGGAGAGGCATTGCTCAACTAGTAAAAACCCACGCAGGAAAAACACCCACGAAGAGAAGGGGGGTGTGAAAAACCTGCGAAAACCCTATTAATTAGAGGAAAGATACATGTGCATTGTGACAATCATTTTTACATAGTATACATATTAGTAAGTTACTGAAATTGAATTGGAGAAATTAAATACATAGAAGGTGCGGGGAAGGAATGAAGTACACATATCATGGGTGGGTGGGAGTGGAACAAAGCAAGAGGAAGGGGTGAATGTGTGGCAGTGAGAAAGTTGTAAAGGATGTTGATGGAAAGGAAAGGGGAGGAGGAGTTGAACCGCATGTTATTAAGGACAGGATGTCCTTCTTTCCCCGTTCCATTGCGTTTAATGTTCTGCCTTTGTTGAGGACATGTAGCCCTTGCAACTGGAAATCACAGATGTAGTTGGTCTCAAGAAGGTGTTTGGTGATCATTAATTTGGAATTCCCTAGGATCGTGCCCTTTGATTCGGGTGGAAAAATTCCTCCCCGTTTGGCACACATAAGCAGCTTTGCACCAACAATGAATCGTGTAAACACCACTCATATGTGTATTTTCGAAAGCATCTTTCTTTTTGCAAAACGGTTTTTCCACGTTGAACCGGGAATAAAAAGAGGCCCTGAATTTGTCCTTAGGTATAGCGCGGGCAATCCTATATAAGGTATTATTAATCAAGGCTATTGCGCACCATTTACGGGTTTCTGTGGCTGGTTCCGTAAACAGAGACGTGGTTAAGTTGGTTGTTGGCGAGCTTGGTCTATTTCTTCCGGATCAGAGAGTTGATCAGATCCTCGTTATAGCCATTGGTTGCGGCGATGAATTTACGCCTTGTGTTTCTACTTACATGCGCTACACGTGGAAATGTGTTTTAGGTTGCAATACGAGGAATTTCATGTGTTTGAAGACCGAGTGAGAAACCTGGCCCATGGTATCGAGGTACGGAAACGTACAGTGATCGCTCTTAAATTGTTACATCTCTCAAGAAAACGTGCTGACAGTGTCCTCTTCACTATCAACAGTGCCTATCAACCTACCAATGAGAATATCTTCGTCCCGAGATTTGTGAACATTTCCAAATGTCATATCTCCGAACTTGCAATGAAATCTCTCCACAAAGGTCTATTATACAACCCTGTTCTCCCAACATCCACCAACATCCATAAAAACTTGGCTTTGAACAGTGAGGTGGTCCTGTCCGGCGAAATAATGGGCACTCAGCAGCTCATCGCCAACATCATTTCGGCTGACATAAAGAAGATGCCCAGTAAGTTCCAACACCCAACTACGGAAGAAGGCACTCTCAAGAACCACTTGAAGAAAATAGAAGATGGGGATCTCACCATTTCTAAACCACGCAATGGAAACTGCATCGTAATTCTGGATAAAGGTAATTACGTAAGTTAGTGCCAAACCTTCATTTCCTCCAAATTAAGTTATCGTGAAGATAGACTTCACTACAGCATACCAAAAGTTAGCCAAAAAAACGCCATATCTTGGGTAGTAATACATTTAGTATCAGGGAATAATTTTACTTGATTGATATGAACCCACTAACCGCAAGATTGAATGGTTGATCCAAACAACAAATCCCATGTCTGTAGTGGAACTGCTCCAAAATATCACCCTACCTCTGAACGCCAATTTAGTACTCGTATCATTTGACGTCCAACATCTTTTCCTCATTCCAGAGATTATCAAGGATAGATCAGAAGAGAATATTTTAGATTCTGCAACAGAAAAACTAGTGGACAGCATCCTACACTGGTATACTATAGATATATTGACCACATCATATGCTGTTCGGGGACAAGAGGCAATTCGTTTTGTGTATCGTTCGATATTTAAATTCAGAACATAATTCTATAACTTTCACCATGGAGCCGGGAGTTAATGGGAAAAGGAATTTCCTCGAGTTTACCGGGAGTAAAAACATTTATACATTACATTTATGTTATTTATTTGAATATTATATTTATGCATATTATTATTATTATATGTATATTTAAATTCGGAAGTAGTGGAGAACAAAAGCTATCCAATGGTAATTTTCTAATGTATATATATGGAAATATAATATAATGGAAATATGCATGTAATGAAAAAATAATGTATTTCAATTGAAAAAATGTCGAATATATAACTATGTGAATATATTGAGACCAAAACGGAACTACATTTAGAAAGGATAATTTTTGCTAGCCATTTATAATTCTGAAGCACAAAAACCTTTTTTAATATTCAATACCTAATGCGGCAAAATGGCTTTTTTTTGAGCATGTACCTTTCCATTCGATAAATCAAGCATTTCCATGGCTTTGTTACATTGTTACTTTTATGCTCTTTCTAACATTATTTATCGTCATATCTGTTTACCTTTCATTGTTTTTCATGAAAAAGTAATTCATTTTTTCCTAGGGTGTACAAAAGTTTTTTTATGCCCGCAAATCATCCCTGATATCGCACCAAAGAAAATGTGCAATATATTTCCAAAATCATTGAATCAGATGGATGTGTTTTTACTCATCGAATATATATCAGGAATACACCAACATAGTCATAAAACAACACTATTTTGTACAGAGTTTTGAGGATTTGAGTCAAAAGAAGGCCTGTGCGCGCTTTGTGCCGTTCGTACTTTCAGGTGATGAAAAACATGGCATGGTCGAACGCTCCAAATGCCTGTTACTGGCAGTCCTAAATGATACAAATTTCACTTTACATCTACATCTACCTAATGCCCCGCAAACCATCGCAAGGGAGGTGCTAGGTCATCACCCGTAATTAAGAAAAAGAAAATCGCATACAAAAGCAACCAATTTATGCAGTCCACAAACAAATCATTTCCTTAATTGAATTGTTTCCTTGCGGCGGAAAGCGCCCACCATGTACCATCCGCAACACACTGTGTTAGCATCCGCAACACACTTGCTTAGCGTTCGCGATCAACGTGGAAATTTTATAATTATGTTGTACAAATATACATGCAATGCACTACAAACCTTTCATCAATGATACAATGACGGCATAAGAGATAAAATGTCTGATTGCTACTCAACAACTGAGGATTGCATACATTTTGAAATGATGGGAAATTTTTGTGGTTGGTGTACCGGATGTTATTTTGATAGATAATGCTGGAGTGACTGAGGGAAAGAGATGATAAGAAAGGGGATAGGGTTAAAGGCAGACTATAAAGACTGCATGGTCATTTGAGGGGGCTTGGGATGGTAAGACTGTTGACCAAATGATTGTACTAGTAGGTCATGAAGAAAATATCATTGCATTAATTTCCAGTACCTGAATGCATCAACTTCATGTTCTGAATAATGGGAAACATTATAGATATTGCATTCAGTCATATTGCTCTGTTTTCAAATAGACATCTTATTTCGCATTCAAATTAATTATTATAATGAATGGTTCTTGGGGTTAAATGATAGGTCAGAATTTCACCGTAGGTATGGCAAATGGTGCCCATTTATCTTCCACATATATGTCCCAATAAATCACCACTTTACTATGACTAAAGGTTATTTCGCAAAGTGCCTTAAAAATACAAGATTCGCGCGGTTAACGCGAGAGAACCTCTCTACATATGCATCTAGAGAATGCTCCGCATGCCACCGCAATGGCGTGTGGCGGGGCAGTTAGGTCATCAACCTTGCGTAGACTTGCAGTCACCATTGTGACAAAATTTGTACAAACACCATTGTGAATTAAAAGTTTTTATTATTTCTAAAGTGAATTCAGTTACTTACAATTGCAATATCTGATTGTTTAGGGAAAGAATGAGTATTTAGAGAGAAGCTGTATGTACTGGAATCTATCACCCTAGTTATATCTTTGTAGTCTGATCTACCTAAGTAGTGTGCGGCCATAGTGTTCCTTTAGTGTCTTCGTTAAATTCATTTGTTCTGAATCTTTATAAAAGTTTTAATCTCGCTTGTTCTCTTCGTATCTCAAGTGGCTCACAGTCTAAATCTACTAAGAGACCTGTCACACTTGTGTTCCGATTATATAAATATTTAACGAATCTGGTGGATTTTCTCTGGGCTTTATCTAATTCTTTTTGCCAAATTTTCTCCCAGGGATCCCACATAGTTGCGGCATAATCCAAAATCTACATGTACATCTACATAATACCCTGCAAGCAGCCTCAAGGGTGTTTGGCGGGGGGGTGTTATGTCACCACCCGTAAAAAGGAACAAGACCACATGCGAAATCAACACATACATGCAAAACTATACCCACGGCGGTATTAATTTATGAAAATATCCTTAAAATTTAACAAGAATGTAAATTCATTTTGTATCATCTAGGCACCTTATGATGCAGTTTGAAATTAGTTCAATAACGTGCAAACTAGAATTTGAAAAGCAAGAAGGCCAATACCACATGGACTTGCAGCATAAAATGGTCTACTTCCCAATGACACAGGTAGGGAATGTGCAATCCTCTCAGAGATTCAAGATGGCCTCCAACCCAAACGTTCTCAGGTCATAACTAGGCCTTCTACTCTACCCTCCTGCCTGGCGCCACCTTTGAACCCTTATTTTGTCACTCCGTTAGTCCTGCTCCCGCCCGTCGTAGTGTTCTACCTTGGGTGTTCTATTAGCCCCCGTTGATTATCCTTCTACTCCCAGACTACTTCGATAGCAATTCTACCCTCCAAACTTGCTGCCACAGACCCCCGTTCTTTCATTTCCAAGCCGCATCCTCCCACTCCCTCGGTGCCTCGGTTCGACATCCCCTGACACCTGTATAGTGGTTCCTCTCCGTTTCCCTGGTGACTATGACCCCCGCTGGCATACTCCGATTCCCCCATCCATTGTATAGGCAGCCATTCGCGTTCTATCGACGCCATTTTTCATTTTTTCCTATTTTCTCACTTTCTTTCTCTCTCGTCATTTTTCAAGCACAACCAGTTCAATTATAAATTCCTTTTCTCCAACCACTCTCTCTTTCCTACGTGCCTATACTATTTACACCTTAATATACACTTTTTATATTGATTCCTTCACGGCTAGAGAGGAGGCTAAGGTGACTGCCACCTGCGCCGGCCACACCTTTTACACATTTGTCTAGTGCATCTGGGTGGGGTCTGTAGTAGTTTGGAATATTGGCTCTTGTGTTATTTGTTATTTCTTTTCTCAAATTGTTTCTCTTGGAAAAAGCTACCCTTATTTAGACAGTTACTAGGAAATAATCTTCCAACCTCAGACCCTTGAATAGTCCGTTCTTTCGCTGCCTCAAATATATTGATTACGCGTCCATTGCAATACGATGGCCTTTCTATTGATTACTTCCCTGGGAATGATAGGCGGAGCGATTGACACATGAGCCAGTGACACTTGTGCGGTTCTCTTGCGTGTGATTCGTTGGACACGCGTTTGCGCACTTTGTTTGTTTGTACGTCACCTCCTAATAGTGAGTGCCTACAAATAATTCTGGGCGACTGAACAGGCTGCGACGGCAGCGCAGGTAGTAATCTAAGCCGATTAATCAATATAAAATATGCACTTATTCTGTCTTTAAAGTTCCCAGATATTAAATCCAACAAATGCCATTGTCCCGAAAATATACTAGCTAGGGTGATAAAACATTAAGCTCATGACATCGTCCCGTGCCTCGAAGTTATATTTGACAAACTCTTAGGGAGTGCAGATTCCCTTAGATTTGGAAAGCTGCGCAAATATCGCCTATTTTTAAAAGTTGTGACAAGGAGGATGGGCTTCAGTAAATACAGACCTATATTTCTCACTTATATGTGTTGAAAAATTTTAGAGCACATAAATGAAATACCTTGATAAAATTAACTTTATAAGTAACAATAATCATGGACTCAGGAAAACCCGCCCCTGCGAGCCCGAATTAGGATTATATACTTAAGACATACTTTAATCGGGCGAAAGAGGTAGGGAAGTGGATGCGATCTTTTTAGATTATCAAAAGGCATTTGATAAGGTTTCCCATGGTAAAGTCATTAATTTTTTAATGGGCGCAGATATAAACCCAAAAAATCGCCATGTCCCGAAAATATACAAGCCAGGGTGACAAAACCTGCTAAAAGTTCCTAGTACCTCGAAGTTATACTTATTTAAATTAACTTGTTGAATGTTCGCGTGGTGGTGGAGTTCCACTTTCTTGCTTGCTGTGTTCTGGCTTGCACGTCGTTGGATGGCTTTCGTGCAGCATCCAGGGGTGCAGTTGTTTGTTGGTTTATGGTATATGTGTTTGCACGAGTGTTGGATGAAGGGATTTTTACATGAGTGTGTGCACCGCTGTGGTTGTAGTTTTCCATGCTGTTGATTTTGCATGCAATATTGTTCTTTTTTACGGGTGTTGACCTCACACCCCCCGCCACACGCCCTTGCGGCGGCTTGCGGGGTATTATGTAGATGTAGATGAGATGTAAACAAGGGCGCAATGAATTGGGTAGATTGGGTGCGTAATCCCACACACGGGCTGTTTCTTGCGGACATTCTCTAGAGGCCGATGCAGAGAGGTTCTCTCGCGTAAACCGCGCGAATTTAATATTTTTTTATGCAGGAGGCGAAATAACCTCTATTATTGGCGATTAGGTGTATTAAAGGAGCATACATATGGAAGATAGAAGGGCACTTTTTGCCATACCTACATTTACTATACTTCAACTAGACATCTTATATCGCATTCATATTAATTATTATAATGAATGGTTCTTGGGGTTAAATGGTAGGACAGAATTTTGCAGTAGGTATAGCAAATGGTGCCCTTCTATCTTCCACTTACATGCCCCACTGATTCACCTCATCGCTATCACTATGAGTTATTTCGCCTCGTGCATAAAAAAATATTAGATCTGCGCCGTTTACGGTTCGGATAAAAATTTCGTATTCTATACCGTACATATTTTCTTTATTACATATGAACGGTAATTGTTTACGAAAAATACCTATAATTTAACTATTTTATTCGTAATGGATTAAAAGTTTAGAGTTAAGATAATTGAAAGAACATTAGAATCATAAACTTAGTAAGATTTAAGATTTTTTAAACGATTTTTTGCTTTTTGGAAAGAATCGACCCAATTCCCCAAAATGCGCATGCAGTGGGTATGCTTCTCTTAATATTGTTTGAAATAAAACATGGTGGATAAAAAATCATTTCTTTATATTCATTTATTCATTTGGAATTATTCAGAAAACAGCCCTTTTTACCTTTGCGTTGGACTGTCAAATGATTATAACAGTGGAAACAATTAGAAATTTCCTAGCTCTACCTGTAAGTTGAGGAAAACCCAACCAGGCAGGAATCGAATCCTCGACCCTTGGGTTGGCAGACAAGAACGTTACCCGGATGCCACCGGGGCCGGAAATAATTGTAAGATCTCCAATTAGCAGAACGGAATGTATTCTTCCGAGGATCCGTCTATGGCCATGTACCCTAAACGACGATCATCTACTCTTTTGCATCACGTCGAATCACAAATCATCCATTCCAATTGAAATTTCATTCAAAGAAGGGCTGCTATCCACTCCTAGCTATTTATTGACCTTCTTATAGATAATCATATTTTAATTTACCCGTTGAAGTTTTTGGATTAACCTTCGTTACTTCCTTTAATACTTTCAATATTTCCCTCTCACGGATAAAAAAGCGATTGGGAACTTTTAAGACGTAATGAGTTCATATTTTGTATTGATTTCATTGATGAGATAACTACCTACGCTACCGTCGCAGCCTGTTCAGTCGCCCGGAATTATTTGTAGGCACTCACTATTAGGAGGTGACGTACAAACAAACAAAATGCGCAAACGCGTGATCCTCGAATCACACGCCAGAGAACCGCACATCTGCTACTGGCTCAAGTGTCAATCGCTCCGCCTTTCATGCCCAGGGAAGTAATCAATAAAGAGGCTATCGCATCGTAATGGACGCCAGCTTTGTATGCTGCAGGGAGCGAAAGACTTCAAGAAAGAATTCAAGGGTCTGAGTTAGGTAGGCTATTTTACCAGATTCTGTCCAAGTAGAGGTTACTTTTTCCAAGAGAAACGATCTGAGAAAAGAATTAACAAAAGAACCAATATTCCACACAACTATTGATCCCACTCAGAAGTACTAGACATATTCGTAAAAGGTTTGGCCTGGGCAGATGACAGTCGCCCTATCCTCCTCTCTAGCCGCGAAGGAATCAATAGAAAATGCGCGTAGAAAGAGGATTTTAGATATCATAGACACGTAGGAAAGAGAAGGGGAGTGGTTGAGAGGTAAAGTATTTTAAAATTGTTCTGTTTGCACCCGAAAAAGGAGGAGAAGGAAAGAAAGTTAGCAAAAAAGAGGAAATGAAGATTGGAAACTAGAAAATGGCGTGGAACGCAGATGCCTATGGAATGGAATATAAAATGGATGTAGGATCGAAGTATGCTAGCGAGGGTTCGAGTCACCAGGGATACGGAGCGGTGCCCAGCGGTGGCAGTGGATTTCGAACCGATGCATTGAGAGAGTGCGAGGCAGCGAGTTGGAAACTGAAAGAGTGGGGGGGGCTGCGGCGAAAAGTTTGGAGGATAAAATGGCTAGTAAGGTAGCTTAGGATTAAACGGATAATCAGCGGGACAGAGTGGAACATCTAAAGTAGAATTCCACAAAGGACTGGGGCAGGACCAACGTCGTGCCAAAACAGGAGATCAAAGGTGGCCCCAGGATGGAGGGTAGCATGGAAGGCCTAACGACGTTTCTGGGTTGGAGACCATCTTAAATTCAATGTCAAATAAACTGAAACAGAAACTCTTAATTTTGAAAGAAAAGATGACACATTAAATAAAACTATCAGTGTAAAGATAGACACCTCAAAGAAATGAGGACTGCAAACTTTTTCTTCTATTAAAGTGTTTATGCCTTCATGACCTCTTTGGAAAAATAAAAATGTGTGTTCTTTCCCAAAATAATTTCAAGGGATTGAGTTGAGGGATATCGGAGCGAGAAAAATATTCATAAAAAGTGGAGAAGAAGGAAAAAAAAGTAACCAAACAGTCGCATGGAAACGTGGAAAATTTTTTATTAAAAAATGCCATGCTGAAAACTCCGGCTGACTCCCGATCACCGAAGTTAAGCGGATTTTGGCTAGGATAGTACCCGATTGGGTGACTGCACGAGAACACTGCGCTCTGGTCGTTTCCCATATTTTGATAATTTTTTCCAGAGTAAGATTCAATCATGTCCTCTTCCTTTAGTCCGGGGATTTGTTTATTTGCAGCAAAATATGCGTTGCATGTGCCGATCGTGAGTTGATATATATCATAATTGACGAGGGCGATAATTTATCCGCTTCCCATATGGGCTTCAAAATTTTCGTCGCAGGAGTGTTGGTTTTCCTTTGAAATAGACTCTTTGGGTTTATTCTAACATTGATGCATCGGAAAAACAGATAATTTTTACTTGCGAAAAATGTACAAGATATTTTGGTTGCATGTAATATTCTCTTTTCGCGTGACTGAGGGAACAAGACGGTGAAATTCAGTTCGTTCGGCAAGTAAATTTTGCTCTATATAAATTAAAAAATATTTTGTTTCTTGTATCTTATGAATGGCACGAGTTACGATGGAAAATGGACGTTCTTATTAGCAGTTTGGGGAAGGTAGGGATTGACGACGAACAATAGATTGCCTTGCGACCGTATCAGACGAAAGAGAAGGGATGGAGATCGCCGTTAAAATTAGGATTTTGTGTTTTGAGTCTTCGCCCATTATACTAATATTCCCGACTCTTGTCCGATCTCCGAACGTAATTGCGTCGAGTTCGGACGCATAATGTTTTATAAAAGCCATAAAAAAGGGTGAGAAACTCAAAAAACTAATCAAAGTCAAATATAAATGTTTCGAATAGTGTCAGAACAAGAAAGAGAGCTCCTCATCCCATTTCCATTGATTAGAAACTCAAAACAGATAGGAATGAAAACGATGACGAGACGAAAATAAGTCATCTGTAAGAAAAACCGGACGATATATTTCATATGCGTTACTGAATAGCCTATCAACATTTGATTAGTTAATATGCATTCTATGTTCAAAAGCGTGGAGGCAACGACATTACCTTTTAAATTTTCCGAAACTTAATTCTTCCGCAGCCTTAGAAAATACGATATGGTAAAATAGAATTGGGGTTTTGGAAGATGTAGGGCATGCATGGCTTTTTACATTTGGTGCACAATGTATATTCTAACCAAACTACATAACAATAAAAAAAAGATATTAGATTCAGGGTTGGAAATTGAGCCGCATGCATGGCTTTTTACATTTGGTGCACAATGTATATTCTAAGCAAACTACATAACAATAAAAAAAGATAATAGATTCAGGGTCGGAAATTGAGCCGCAAATAAATGCAAAGACTGCGTTTAGGAGGACTTGCGAAATCATAAGTTCATATAATGCAATCACAGTAGAGAAAACTAGGGTTCTTCAAGTGAAATATAGGTTTCTTAATAATTATGTAGAAAAGGGATGGAAAAAATAGGCAATTGGTGCTAATGTTTAAACTATTCCACGTAGAAATGTGGATGCCAGGTGTGGCTTATCGCCACATACCTTGAGCGTGTAACAAAGAGGAAACCGTTAGGTATAAATGCGTTTTGGTTTCAGTAAGATTTAACTCTGCGCGATGTTGATGGGGGCTTTGATGAGGAGATCATGACGAATGTCATGTGCGTTGCATAGGTGATTCGGAAGTGTGATGTCTTGGATGTTTTCCAAAACTTAAATATGGTTGTGATATTATGCCCATTCTGAGGAGGAGGACGGTGATTAATTGCCTCCTTTTGACTTACTGCTCGCTTCTTTAGGTGTGGTTGCATCAGGACGAGTGCATGAATAGGAAATGAATAGAATGAACTGAGGTAAATAACCTATATATTCGGAAACTTACAGGCACCCGAGTATGAATTAATGATTGATAATCTGGTCTTATCATTTTAAGATGAAAAGGTGTGTGCAAAAATTATTTCAAGCTAAGGAATAATTATTAATTCAAAATATCACGTTAAAAAAACACTTTTTGTTCGATCACCGAAGTTGAGGGGCGGCGGGGTTGGATTGTAACAGAAATGTTATCACCCTAAGAACAGGAGGATATGTAATCGTTGCCTTAATTTTGAATGTATCTTTTTTGGACATACTTCGTGCATCTTTTGGCAAACATTTTGTTAATTGAATAGTTAATTTGCAGCGGAAAGCGCTCACTATGTGCCGTCCGCAAAACCCGCACTAGCGTCGGAATAAAATTGCACAAATATGTATGCAGTGCACTATGAACAAAAGAGTTAAAATATATGGCTGCGTAGGTTTTCGTGGCGGTGATTTGAAGTATTCTGCATTGTCGGGTTTCACCGCGTCGTTGTTTGATTCAGACAACAGTTTCGCCGAAGTTGCATTCGGCGTCTTCAGGTCGAAGATGAGGGACTCGGAATTTTGCCACCCTTATATAGGTGGTCCCGTCTAGTGGCTGCTCGCTGATTGGTCCGTTCCCGGAGAACTCTCTTCCACGCGTTGTGGAGATGGTAGCCTTCATCTCTGTTAATGTTCTCCGGGTTTTTTACGATCTCAATTGCTTCCCTAATTAACCGTGGGTAGTATCTACTCTCCTTGGCTATTATGTTTGCTTTTTGGAATGAGATCTCGTGACCGGGTTCACTCCATTGGTGTTCTGAAATGGCCGACAGGTGAAACTGCTTTTTTATTGTTGCCCGGAGGTGTTCCTTCATCCGAACTTTCAATGAGCGGCATGTTTCCCCGATGTAGGCTTTCCCACATTAACAGGGTACTTGGTAGACCCCTTCGTATAGGTCTTTCGGAATTTGGTCCTTCGGTCCAGGCAAAATTACGAAACTTCTCCAAGATGGAACGTATAAGACACTGAAGACCGACCCGACAGCAAAAATAGAGCGAAACTACAGAGCTCTGATAAAGAAATCCCTCATTCCGAGGGAAGAACAACGTGGACTATTTTCTTCGGCCCCAAAACCACCGAGATTATACGGACTGCCGAAAATACATAAGGAGGGGATACCACTCCGACCTATTGTCAGCCAGATCGATGGCCCAACATACGGACTGGCGAAATACCTGGCCCAATCTCTACAGTTCTACGTCGGAAAAACATCGTCATTCGTGAAAAACTCCGCACATTTCATCGACATCCTGAAAAAGATCACAATTGACAGCGATGAATTATTGGTGAGCTTCGATGTTGTCTCACTTTTCACCAACATCCCTATAAAGGATTCGTGGGAGATCATTAGACGCCTTACCTCAAACGGCATCCCGGAAGACTTCCCCACACTGGTGGAGCATTGCCTCAAGAATGCTTATTTTTTGTGGAACGGAGAATTCTACGAGCAGGCAGAGGGAGCAGCCATGGGTTCGCCGCTGTCTCCGGTAGTAGCTAACCTGTTCATGGAGTATTTTGAAGAGAAGGCTCTTAACCAGTACGAGAAAAAACCTAGGATGTGGTTAAGATATGTGGATGATACTTTCGTCATCTGGCAGCACGGCGCAGCAGAACTTCAGAAATTCCTCGAGTTCCTAAACTCACAACATCACTCCATCAAATTTACGATGGAAGTAGAAAAGGACAACCAACTACCTTTCTTGGACGTGTTAGTCACAAGGAGGAGTGATGGGAAGCTGGGACATGCTGTCTACAGGAAGAAGACGCACACTGACCGTTATCTTAACGCAGCCTCTCACCACCACCCGCTCCAGAAGACTTCTTTGGTGAACACACTAGTTCACCGAGCCTATGAAATTTCTGACGCCGATTCTTTGCCAACGGAAAAGAAACATCTGAAAGCCTTGCAGCAAAATGGCTATCGGAACGATATGGCCCTTAAAAGGAACGCCAGGGAAGAAAGGCGAAGACGGGATTGGGAGAAGTCCATCAAGCAGACGGAACCGGACCCAAACGCATACGCTACTATTCCCTACGTATCCGGAACATCCGAGAAGATAGTCAGAGTCCTAAAAAAACATGACGTGGTGACAAAATTTAACTGCACCAAGAAAATAGCGGACGCTCTCCCTGGACCGAAGGACCAAATTCCGAAAGACCTATACGAAGGGGTCTACCAAGTACCCTGTTAATGTGGGAAAGCCTACATCGGGGAAACATGCCGCTCATTGAAAGTTCGGATGAAGGAACACCTCCGGGCAACAATAAAAAAGCAGTTTCACCTGTCGGCCATTTCAGAACACCAATGGAGTGAACCCGGTCACGAGATCTCATTCCAAAAAGCAAACATAATAGCCAAGGAGAGTAGATACTACCCACGGTTAATTAGGGAAGCAATTGAGATCGTAAAAAACCCGGAGAACATTAACAGAGATGAAGGCTACCATCTCCACAACGCGTGGAAGAGAGTTCTCCGGGAACGGACCAATCAGCGAGCAGCCACTAGACGGGACCACCTATATAAGGGTGGCAAAATTCCGAGTCCCTCGGAGGACAGCGAGAGCTTCCAGGTGGATCAGCAGCAGCGGAGCAGCAGCAGCAGTGCAGCAGCAGAGCAGCAGCGGATCATCGGAGGCCAGCATCGGAGAGGAGGAAACTTGAGAAATAATTCTCAAAAGTTTTCCGCTTCTGGGAGAATCTTCGCTCGACGCCATATTGGAACCGGAGATTGGCTGAAGGCGAGGACCAACCAGAAGGCAGCGGCGTCCGGGCGCTTGGGTATATAACCCGGCGCTTTACAGCGTTCATTCGCTCTTCTGAGAGCGAGCGACACTGCCATTGCCCTTCTCAGGGTCTAATTTTCTTACAGGTTTAGGGACCGAGCACCAGAACGTAAGAAAGAGCCCCACCCGTGGTAACTCACTTACGCACCTGGTGGTCGAAGGAACCGCCCCATCCGGGGACTAGGGTTTAGCAGCGAGGACGGGCTGAGGACCAAGAGAGAAGACACCACGCTTTCCCGCTCTTCCCAGAGCGCGTAAGCAACAGTTAAAAGGCCCTTTTTAGGACCTTTTGATAGATTGATTTTTCAG
This sequence comes from Hetaerina americana, assembly GCF_022747635.1. Lineage (NCBI taxonomy): Eukaryota > Metazoa > Arthropoda > Insecta > Odonata > Calopterygidae > Hetaerina > Hetaerina americana. Next base: position 16,412,443 of record NW_027286292.1, read on the forward strand.
GCCGTTCACACGGAACGGAGGAAAGGGCCCCACCAGTGGTAACCCCCCTTCGTACCCGGTGACCGAAGGGACCGCCCCAGCCGGGGAAAACCGGTCCACAGAGAGAGGAACGACAGAGGGACGTGTCCTCTGACTCTACGGCTGGTACACTAAACCCCCTTGCCTCCCCCAACGCACTCGTTGGCCTGGTAAGGGTCCCTTTCCCTATAGGCATTGCACGCCGTTGCACTCAACGGTCGCCTGGGGCACACTCCCACGCAAACAAAAGCGGGGCCGGGCTAACGTAGTCCCCGGTTCTCACCCGCGGGGGTGAGGGCGTTTCCGGCTGTCTGCGGGCAGCCGGTCCTGTAGGTACATTTGGGAAGGGGGGTAGCAGCGCATGAGAGCCTGCTTTTTCTTACAGGCCCTTTCCAGGACCATCAACCAACTCGGCGCCGCAACCGTGGATCAGCGAGGGACTTACTAACCGGTGCTAAGACATTACCCAGGATAAAAGAAAGTCCAAGGCTTCACCAAGGACCATGGCGGAAGGGAAAGGAGACGTCCAGGACGGGCATACCTCTTCGGAGGGATGGCTCATCGCTGGAAGGCTCCGGCACCGGACGCCAACGTCGCCGGTGGCCTCCACCTCGCGCGCGAAAACGCTCTCCCCTATCCACTCCCCAACCCCGTCCGACTCCGAGTCGGAACTTACTTCCTTTCGCCCTCCCCCGCATGGTGCGACCGAATGTGTCGTGCGCACGCCATATCCCATCCCACGATCCCCTCCCCCCGAAGAGCTTCCCTTACCCCTCTTCAACCACTCTCCCACGTCACCCTTTCGCCCCCTCCCCTCAAAAAACCTTCCCAAAAATCCTAAAAAAGGGCAGGTTAAAGCAACCCAAAAACCACAACCACCCAAAACCACCCATACCAAGCCTACGACGAAACCCTCAAGGCCACCGGCGACTCCCCCTAGAATAAGCAGTCCGGCGCCTTTCATTCTTATCACTAAGCTACCGATGGGAATGACCGAGAAGCAATTCATCTCTACTTGGGCACGAGCGTACCCCGGGCTCGCGAACGTGGAAATACACGTTAAAACTGATAAACGGTGCGCCATGGTCAGGATGCCTAGGCATCACTACGGCCTCCTCAGGGGTGAGAACAAGCGGAAGCTTGACCACCAGCTGGGGGAGCCCACGGTGATACTTCGGCTGGACCACGAGGCCAAGCTTATGAGCCGTGCCGCGAGCGAAAGGCCCCGAGACAATTTTGTGCGAGAAACAATGTATTCTTTCGTTGTTAAAGGGGTGGAGCACGAGCGACCAGTGGAAGACGTCATCCGTGGGCTGGAGAATGCTGGGGTGCCGGTGAAGAGGTGCTGGCGTATCAAGAGCCGCAGGACATCGGCGTACACCACGGTGCTGCGAGTGCTCACCAACGACGCCCACGCTGCACGGACCATACTGGCCCTCAAAGGGGTAGTAGTAGACGGAGTATGGTTCCACTGCGAGCCTTCACATCCCCCCCCGCCCCAACCAAGGCAGTGCCCCCGATGCCAAGATTTTGGCCATACAGTTGGGCAGTGCAACGCAGACGCCAAATGCGGCAGATGCGGAGCGGGCCACCGAGCCGCAAACTGCCAGGCGGAAGCTTTGCGCTGCGCCAACTGCGGGGGCGGCCACCACGCGAGCGCATGGGCGTGCCCAAACAGGCCAAAAAACCCATCTTCGCTCGCAGCCACAGCCCCGATTCATGCGGACCCTTTCCTTTCCACGGCTTCCGAGAAGGACGACGACGAGGCCAAGAAGCCGGTTACGAGGGGAGATCTGCTGCGGCTGCTGACGCTTATCCACGTCAACCTCCAGCCAGCAAATCGGGTACTTACTGCTAGGATCATCAGGGAGGCGGCAGAGTCGGTTCTGGGAGTATCAGTGACACCACTGTACTCCGGGAACCGGGTCTTTCCCAGCGTCTCCTACGCATCTATGACCGCATAATGGATAAGTACTCTAGGGTTGCTTTCATCAACATACGGGGTGCTGTGCGGCAAAAGAAGCCGCTGATTATGGGACACATAGGGTCAAAGGGAGTCTCCATCATGGGGCTGGTGGAGACATACCTGCACCCACACTCAAAATTTAACATTTCTAATTTCCAGGAATTCAGCACCCCGCGGTTGGCTCCGAAATCCGGAGGAGTAACACTTCTTATCCGTGACGACATCCCAGCGAAGAGACTCCAATTCCCAGAGCCCATGGAAGACAACAACGAGGGGGTCCTCGTACAAACATCCATCAATCAAAGAAGAGTCAACATAGGAGTTCTATATTCAAGAACGCAGGACAGTCTTCCAATCAACGCCATCAACTATATCACCACAATGAGTGAACCCTATATTATACTTGGAGACCTAAACGCACGCAATCACTCTTTTCGGGACGTTGTCACCAACACCAAGGGAAGGGAACTGGAGAACCTCATACAAAACAACAACATGATCCGACTTGACATAAGAACACCAACTTTTGTCGGCAGAGGTCCTTCCTTCCCAGATCATGCCTTAGTTTCTCCTGCTATCCTCCATCTCTGCGGCGACGTCTCGGTAGATGACTGCCTTTCCTCTGACCATATGCCTTTCTCCTTTCCCCTTTTTCCCATCACCCGAAGGCTTAGACCATTTCTCCTAAGAACCGACTACTCTAAAGTCGATTGGGCGGCCTTCGACGAGAAAATCAATCAGGCCACAGGACGTATCAGCACCCCTAAATCGATGTCCGACATCGACAACGCCGTAGATACGGTGGAAGAGGCCTTCAGGGTGGCGAGAAAGGATTTCCCCATAAAGAAGATTAACCCTGCACGACCACCACTACCACGGCACATAGTGGGACTAATAAAAAATAAACGCAAACTCTATCGGGACTGGGTGAAAACCAAGGACCCCGCATTAAAAACGGAGTGGAACAGGACCAACGCCATCATCCGGAGGAAGATCATCGAATTCAAAGAGGTTGCGTGGGAAAATACATGCAATTCCCTTGACTACAGGGACGGCGGAAAATTCTGGGACAAATTCAAGGTACTATCAGGCCAAAAAAGAAGGGAAGCAGTCAGCCTCATCGGACCGGATGGAACGCCCATTGCACTTCCCGAAGAGAGGGCCAAAGAATTCCGCCGAGTCCTGAAAACCATTTACCGACCAATGGAAGACAACCTATTCGACGAGGATCATGCCCGGAAGGTGGAAGATCATCTGGATTCCTTACCCTACCCATTGCATCCCAAATTCAACAATGACCAACAGCTGGATGATATAATGGGAACCATTGACTCCGACGACCTAACACTTGCTAGGCCATGGAAGAACACTGCTCCAGGTGAAGACGGGATCACCAGTCGGCAACTAAAACATGCCCCATCCTGCTATCCAGCATTGCTGAGGATATTCAACGGCATGGTGACCATGGGTTACTATCCCAAAAAATGGAGAAGAATGACCATCGTCATGCTACCGAAAGCGGGAAAGGACCACAAGAAGGCAGACAATTATAGACCCATAAGCCTAACAAGTAACCTAGGCAAGTGGTTTGAGCGGATCCTAGTGAGAAGAATGACCACCTCCTTCGAAAGCAAGGGTATCCTGCCGCAGCACCAGCACGGTTTCCGCCCTGGAAGGTCCACCATCGATCCCCTTGCACTTCTTACCACGGAAGCTTCGGAGGCAATTAACAAGAGGAAGCACGTGGCGGCCCTCTTTCTGGATATAGAAAGGGCCTTTGACCACGTCTGGCACAGAGGGCTTTTGTACAAGCTATCGCAGATGCCAGGGATCTCGCCATCCCTGATCCAACTGATCAACTCTTTTCTTTCAGATCGAATTGCCAGGGTCAAAGTTGGCCAATCTACTTCCACCCCGTTCCACCCAACAGCTGGTGTGCCCCAAGGCACTGTATTGTCTCCCCTGCTCTTCTCGGCATACTGCTGGGACATGCCATCGGATACGGCACAACGGCGAACAATCACCACAGCTCAATATGCAGACGACACCGCTATCTGGACGACAGCCGGAAACCAAGGAAGGGCGGTGGCCTGCTTGCAAAAACAGGCCAGGCTTCTAGAAGATTGGTTCCAAAAATGGAGATTGAGACCGAACCCAAACAAGTCCACCTTTCTCATTTTCAAAAGTTACCAGGACCACAGGATGCGCGGGCTGCCACAACCCTCAATTGAGCTTTGGCAGCAACGGATCCAACCATCTGTTTCTGTAAAATATCTAGGGGTCACCCTAGATAAACATCTAACATTTAACACACACATACAAGACGTGTGGGCGAGATGCAGCCGTCGAAGTGGCCTCTTGCGGGCGGTTCGGGCAAGGGGTAAAGGGGTCTCAATCGAGTGTGGCTTGATCCTGTACAGGGCCTTTATACGCCCTGTCATGGAGTACGCCGCACTCGCGATCTTACCTTATAATAACAGCCTCAACGTCTGGGCCGCCCTGGAGAGGAGGATACTGAGGCAGCTGCACCTTCTGCCACCCATGTCTCCCAGCTCAGAAATCCACAAAATAGCTAATACTGAACCTCTCCTTCACAGGTTATGCCGCCTTCGGGCACGGACTGCAAACAGAATGGCCATGTACAATCCTGACCTACTGGAAGACATTCTGCAGTGCACCCCTTCTGTGCTATGGAAACGCCCCATACAGAAACTTCTCTCGCCAGCATGCATCATCCGACAGCAACTTCGTCTGTACTACCCGGAGGCAGAACTTCCACCTCAACGGAGACTCCTGCCGGTTCCGGTTACGCTACGCCCCAGCGAAGACTACCCCCTCTTCGAGAAGAAGACTCGAAGAAAGAAAAAGAACAAAGATGTGGACCCTCAAGCTCTTTCACAACAAGTGCCAGTGATATGATACGTGTGTGTGCGTCTAAAACTAAGACTATAAGACAATTATTGTTATACTTTGTTATTGTCATTAGACAATTATTGTTATTGTTGTTCACACTTCTTCTTGTAATCTGTCCTTCTGGCGGCCTGCGGAGGGTTTTTCGGGTTTCCCCTTCGCCTCGGGCGAATGCCAGGCCTATGCTACCCCGAAGAAAAGAGTTCCGGATTTTGTGTTTTTTTTCTTTTCTGCAACCGCTGATCAAAGACATTTTCCACAGCGGTTCTAGTCCCTGAAGAGGCATGTGCCTATAACAGGGCTTCCTTGTTAGTTGTACTGTTACCTATATTATCTGTTATATTATTGTTATTACTGATTATTGTTACTGTTTTGTACAACTACTTGGATAAATAAACAACTTTTGAACTTGAACTTGAACCGAGTCCCTCATCTTCGACCTGAAGACGCCGAATGCAACTTCGGCGAAACTGTTGTCTGAATCAAACAACGACGCGGTGAAACCCAACAATGCAGAATACTTCAAAAGAGTTAAAATTTCAGATTGCTACTCAGCAACTGAGGATTGCATGCATTTTGAAGTTATGGGAAATTTTTGTAGTGGTGTACCGGATGTTATTTTGATAGATTAGGCAGGAATGATTGAGAGAAAGAGATGACATGTAAGAGGACAGGGTGTATGGCAGCCTATAAAGGCTAATTGGGAATGAGAGACGCCTTGGGATGGTAAGACCGTCGACCAAGAAATTATACTCAAAGGTTATGAAGAAAATATCATTGCATTAATTTCCAGTACCTGAATGCATCAACTTCATGTTCTGAATAAAAGATACATTATAGATATTGCAATCATTCACATTTCTCTGATTTTAACTAGATCTTATATCGCGGTGTTCATGGTATTAGTAGAATTAGTCTAGTTTGCCCAAATAAATGCGATATCATGCACATTTAAAATTTGGTTTAAATTCAAACCGTTTTAATATAATTTTGCGCAGTGATAAAGTGTTTCAAATTTTGCTATTTTATGTGTAGGTTGATGGTTGGCTAATGATATAGAAAAGAGGAAAAAGTGAATAAATCGGCATCTAAACAAATAGGCATGTGGGTGTGGGAAAAAGTTTAGGTAACCTATCCTAAAATCCTCGGTGTTAACAATTAAGTTATTTCAAAAATTCAATGTGAAAAAGATTTTTTTTTCCGAGTAATTTCTAATGGAAATCCATCCATTATGCTTGCTTCATATGATGAATGGGAAGATGTGGTTATTTTTCCTTGCCCTATACTCCAAAGAAAGCTTCCTGGGAGAGATAAATGGAAAAAAATGGGTAGTAGGGGAATAAGGCAGGCATATAGGAAAGAGAGTGAGCTGTAACGCTCTGAAGGTATTTTCTGATGGAGAGGAGCAACAAGAAATTAAAACCATGTGGAAAACTAGTATCTCTCTAGAGGAGAGAATGATGATCCAAGTTGAATATTTTTGTACAGTGATTTACAGTATTATTTCCAAAATAAATGAAATTATATTTCCCTCGCCCCTCCTTCTGTTCGCTTTGGGAGCTCTTGTCAATTCACGAATTTTTTTTTTTTGAGGGGATCGAGATGGCGCGGGGGCTAACGTACTGGCTTCCCACCCTGAGGGCGCGGGTTCATATCCCGGCGGTGTTGAATATTTTTCAGAGGTATCTCGATCCCTACTTGAGGTGCTTTGTGGAGGGCACTTTCAGTGAGTACGCCGTCCGTCGGATGGGACGTTAAACTGCGGACCCCTTGGCGTCTTTCGTAAAGAGTTGGCTAAGCCGACGCCGGGTTTCTCTCCACCCTTCATCCTTTCCTGTCCATCCCCTATGGCGCAAATGACCTTAGCTGTCGGTCGCCTCCCCTCAAAACTACTACTACGAATATTTTGCCAATTTGAGTAGTGGAGGATGCAACCTCTACAAGTCGTGGAAGTGGCGGGTAGTCAGTTATTATAAACCTCTGCGCGCTGACAGTGTCACGAAAGACCAATCGAACGGAAATTTGAAGTGAAAATTTGCATTCATCATTTATGTGTGGTGTCAATATTTGAAATTAAGGTTCCCTCTTATCTGTCCTTTTTTTTACTGAGTTACTGCTTCAGTTATTGCTTTATTGAGGTAATTGAAGCAGGTATATCTTTCATTTTAATTGTTCCCTATTCCATGTATCCAAATTTTTCTGTTCACTCTACCAAGACGGGGCGCAATCCTCGCATGGATTAGAGATGGCTTCCAACCCTAAAGTCCTTAGGCCGCAACTAGGCCTTCTACGCTCCCCTCCATCCTGGCGCCACCTTGGAACCCCTATTTTTGCAAGCCAATGGTTTTGACACCGTCCTTTGAGGAGATCTACCTTAGGTACTCCACTCGGTCCCGCTGATTATCCGTCCAATCTTAAGTTGTTTCACTGGCAATTCTACCCTTCAAAATTGCTGCCACATTCTCCCGCTCTTTCAGTTTCCAAGCCGCTGCCTCGCACTCCCTCAGTCCTCGGTTTGTCAACCTCTGCCACCATTGCACAACGATCCGTATCCCTGGCGATTCTGATCCCCGCTGGCATACTTTGATTCCCCCATTCATTGTACAGGTAGCCATTCGCGTTCCACGGACGTCATTTTTCAGGTACCATTCTTCATCTTCTCTATCCAATTTAAATTCCTTTACCTCCCAATTACTCTCGTTCTCTTTCCTACGGGTGTATGATATTTACACGCTCTTTGTACGCCTTTTTTCTATTGATTCTTTCACGGCTATAGACGAAGCGTAGTGATTGCCACCTGCGCCGACCACACCTTTTACGCATACGTCTAGTGTGTCTGGGAGGGGTCTGTAGTTGTGTGGAATATTGGTTCTTTTGTTAATTCTTTTCTCAAATCGTTTCTCTATTGGAAAAAGTCAGCTTTACTCGGACAGTGACTGGGAAAAAGTCTTCCTACTTCAGGTCCTTGAATTTTCCGGTCTTTCACTTCCTGCAGCATACACAGCTGGCGTCCATTACAATACGATTATCTCTCTATTGATTACTTCCCTGGGCATGAAAGGCGGAGCGATTGACACTTGAGCCAGTATCACGTGTGCGGGTCTCTTGCGTTTGATTTGTTGACCACGCGTTTGCGCATTTTGTTTGTTTTTACGTCACCTCCTAAAAGTTAGTGCCTACAAATAATTCTGGGCGACTGAACAGGCTGCGACGGTAGCGCAGGTAGTAATCTCATAAATGAAATCAATATAAAATATGCACTTATTATGTCTTAAAAGTTTACAATTGCTTCAATTTACCGAAACGGGGATTAATTGGAATTTTGAAGGTAGTAACGAAGGTCAATCCAAAAAATACAAGCCAAAACATTTCATACATCACAATTAGGAAGCATGTCGATAGAAAGTACTGAGTTATCCCAGTTAATATTTCTTCCTCTTTGTTTTTGGACTGTATATTCTTAAGTCTTTTTTAGAGCTAAGGGACCAAGTGATAACATGCAAGATTAAACATGCTTAGCAGTGAATTTTATGTAAGAATAATCAGTGAATGATGCATGGGCAGGCTTGATAATTTTTTTTTTATTTTACTGATACATTAGAGGATGAACAACACTTGACGAAGTTTTAAATAAATATTTTTTACCATGTTATTCAAGAAATGGTTGAGGAAAATAAGAGAATAAAGACAAGGCATGATTATATGGGGGGGGTAATTCAGGTATTACACTATTGTAGAGGAAATGGAAACGATACCAATAAAAAAGTGACCTCATTTTGTATTAAGTCTAATCTAATTTAAATAAGGTCCATTTATCTTCCACATATATGCCCCACTAATTCACCTCATTACTATCACTAAAGGTCATTTCGCCTCGTGCATAAAAAATAGAAGATTCGCGCGGTTTACGCGAGAGAACTTCTCTATGTCTCCATCTAGAGAATGCCCCGCCAGACGCCGAAATGGCATGTGGCGGGGGCTGTTAGGTCACCACCCGTGCGTGGAATTGCTATCACCAATGTGGCAAGTGGCCTTTTTTCTATCCATTACCCTACGGTTGCTATCTGGAATTGTCCGTAGGGAAAGGGAGAGAGGACACACCATCATGTGATAAATAATTGACTTGAAATATAAGAACTCTTTATAAAAGTGGAATTATGATCAATCCTGTCTTTACTTTTCCGCAATTTATTGATTAGCATATGAAGTATATTGTGGAACGTAGAGCCAGAAATATGACTTGAGTTGAATAACTGATCGTAGCACCTTTCTAATCGATGAAATTTTTATTTTACGGCCAGGTTTCGATGTATTACATTATCATCAGGTAGCAAACTGAAGTTATGGGCCGTCTAATATACATTTAAGATTCCGGAAGGAGGGGAGAGAACGTGGTAGGAAACAAGGGGGGCGTAGAGTGAGGGGGCGAAAGGGGGGGAGACAAGGGAGACGCTTACAAAAGAGAGCGGAAAAACAGCGTTTCGACCTTGTTAAAAACAGTACACATAGTCTTAGGGTGCGAAGTGGTCAACTTGGGTGAATGGCGGCAGTCACCAATAACCCATCGGTAGCCGGGACGACGCCAGAAGTCGGGCCGAAGGTTGGAGGCCAAGGGGATTAGGCCCTTCTGGAAGGGTGGCGGCAGAATAGCCCACACTATTGAGTTGCTAATGCTGCATTCACAAGTCGCGAGGATTCAAATTAGATCAAGTGTTTGAATTTTTTAGCTACGTTGCTTGTGCCTTTTTCCTCATTTGCCAGCCACTTTATCGAATGAGTTCATTTCGATTCATTGGAAAACTTAAATTTTCTTAAATAACTTTTAATTACGAGATAACATCACAAATCAACAAGGTAACCAGATATATAAACTTTGGATCACAATACCAATCAAAACTAGGTTAGAATAAATCAAAGCAATACTAGGCACAATTTTAGGCTAGGAGTCACTTGAAATACGAAGAGAGCAAGTGAGACGTAGACTTTTAGAAAGGCTCAGAGCAAACGACTTTAACGATGACACTAAAGGAATTATAATGGCCCCACACTAATTACGTAGATCATACCACAAAGATAAAATAAGGGAGATAGATTACACTACAGATGTATTCAAATACTCATTCTTTCCCAGAAAAATCAGAAATCGTAAATTTAGACTCCGAAATCATTTTAGAAAAATTAAAAACATTGAATTTACAAGTCGGAACCAAATTAAACATTGCAAAGACATCGGGTATATTTGTAAGTGCATGTGTATGCTAGTTGGTAGTTCGTGTGTTTGCATGCGTGTGGGGTATTTTGCATGAATGTATTCCATGCTTTGTTTTTGGATAGTATAAATTTGTGGCTTTTGCATGCGGTTTTTTTCCTTATTGATTACGGGTAGTGCCCTGACATCCCCCACGACACGCCCTTACGGCAACTTGCTGGGTATTGAGTAGATGTAGATGTACTTATTGATGTTACCTCACTTAAATATTCTGAAGAAAAGTTCACGTTTTCACCTATAACCCTTAAATTCATTGCATATTAATGGAAGTGGTTTAATATAGGTAAAAGAAGGACGTCCAGGTGACACGGTAATATTGTTCCTAAGACTCTATGACTCTATCTCATGAGATCCCTGAAAACGACCTTAACGGATAGGTGTCTAAAGAGTTGGAAACACGGAAATATTTGAGGACCGTTATTCACGATGCTCACAAACGATGGAAGAATCCAATATAATATTCGGATGGGACAGTTTGATCTTCTAGTACAAACTTCGTATGAGCAAATCCTATAAAGTTGAAGAAAACTGTAACTATTACCTTCACACGACACTTCTGTATTCCCGTTTTCTTTGGTTTAAAGCACACTGTTTTACACCACTTTGTTAGAGGCTTATACTGGAAATACGAAGTCCCGTCGCCAGTATCATCGATAAAGTGGAATTAGTATTATTAAGGGCAGCCAGTACCAGGTCTTTAGATTGTTCGACCAGACCATGTTTTTCACCACCGGAAAGTGCGTACGGCACAAAGGGCGCACAGGCCTTCGTTTTAATCAAATTATCAAAACTCGGTACAAAATAGTGTATTTTTATTGAGATTTTAGTATATTCCTGCCATATCTTCGATGAGTAAAAGGAACACATCTATCTGATTCAATGGTTTCGGAAAGGTATTTGCACATTTACGCAGGTGCGATTTCCCGGATGATTTACAGGCATTGCCAAACTTGAAAGGAAAAAATGCATTCGTTTGAAGTGAAAAACAATTGTAAGTCAAACAAAATGATGATTAATTTTATTAGATTGTGTATTTATCGAATGGAAAGGTATGCACTCAAAAAATAAGCCATTGTACAGCATTAGATATTGAGTGTTAAAATGGTTTTTGTACTTCAGAATTATAGATGGCATGCAAAAGTTATCCGTTCTAGATGTAGTTCCTTTTTGTACTCAAAATCTTCAGAAATGTACATATTCTTTAATTATTGGAATTTAATGTATATGTAAGAATTCAAATTATTTTTTTATTTAAACAGGTAATTAAATTGGATATCGTTTTCTCTCCACTACCTCAGAATTTAATTATAAACGGTACGTTTTTATAAAAACATTTTTAGATACACACCTATACTTGCTGTGGATTAAGTGATTCGGTTTTATACGAGGGTCATCCGGAAAGTAGTACCCGTTCGTGAAATAAAGACACAAAAGTAAATATTAACAAACATAAAAAATTTTATTTGAAAGAGGATACTTTAAACTACTTCTCAACATAATCTCCAAGCAAATTAAGGCATTTGTCATAACGTGTGACAAGTTTCTGTATTCCTGCTGCATAGTCCTTCGCCGCCAGCTCATTGAGATACGCGAGGGACCCATCTTGCACAAATTTTTGCATAATGCAGATGGTGTTTAACAATTTCATGAACAATTGTTCGAGAAACATTGGGAAAATGCTCACAGATGTCATCAATTGTGACGCGCCGATCGTTCCTCACGAATTCGTCAACTGAGCTCACCAGTTGGTCTGTAATGACAGACGGTCTCCCCGAACGCTCATCGTCGTGTGTGTTCCCCCTCCCCATGTTGAAGTTGCGACACCACCGCCGAACAGACGACTCGTCCATTACATTGTCTCCATACACCTCCTTTAATTGGCGATGAATATCACATGGGCGAACGTTTCTTGCATTGAGGAATTTAATCACTGCCCTCACTTCACAACTGGCGGCGTTCTCAATTTTTTTAAACATTGTAAACAATCACAGAAACAACACAGGCAATGCTAGCGCCACGCAACTTGGCTCAGAGAAGGCAGACAAGCCACTGAAGCTATCTGACCTCGTCCAGCGACTACTCGCGTCGTCAGCACTTCATGCGGCACGAACGGGTACTACTTTCCGGATGACCCTCGTATATCTGCAAGAACTATAAAATCATACCTTTTTTAGTTATTAAAGGTTTTTTCCCTAAACCCTTTTTGGGATAGTATTTAAAGCTAGTTTATTTTTTGCAAACTATAATTACATAATAATTACAAAAATGTTTATCAAACCCCGTGTTAATTTTATGTAAACCTTTGGAGTAAATGTAGGGTAGTTTTAAATAAAAATTACGCTGTCCTCGTCCCTACTGAAGTACAAATGTTTTAATGGATTTATTCTGAACATTATTTTACGCATGCATACGGTAAGCATAAGTTTTTATGCATATATATCATTGTAAATAATTTTTCTATTTTATGTTTAACATTTTTGATGGATTTCAATACAAATGCATTGTGTGTAAATCAAGGGTAAATGTGATCAAAGACTATCCTGGAGAACGGAATTACTTACTATCCATGATCATTTATATCATTTAAATTTTAAGACTCTAACAGTCTACGATCTATTCTTATTGTTGGAATTGATCGTCCACTCCTTCATTCCGATGAAAATTTTCTTCAAGAAAGAGGGGCAGTTATTCACCAATTCTTAATAAATATTCACTTTCTATCATATCAGGAAATCTTTTTTTTTTCTTTGCCTATATTCTTCCACTTTCCCTGAAGAGCAGTAAGCATTTAATCAATAAATACCTCATATTTTGTTAGTAGATATACCGTTTCACTTTTTCGTTTCCTTGCATAAGCGTTCATTATAAATAAACGAAGTTCTTGATCACTTATTTCCATTAATACTCGTAATTTTGCTCTTCATTTAGTAAAATAAGTCAAAATAGAACCTGAGAAAAATTTCTTTCTCTAATGATTTCCTTTCAGTTTTATCTGCATTAGTGTAATAAATGAATTACGCCCAAACCCTACGTTTTTTTCCTGCGTTACAAATGGATTTCTAAAACGTATTGAGGCCTCAACCAGCTCTGAAATAATAACGCCATATTTCCACAGCTTTGGTTATTGCTTTCAGTATTTTTAAATTATTTTCCATGAAATACTACCTTGATCACTGTGGCGCTCCCATCGTTCCGATTTGAGTTCTGTTTTTTTTGTTAAATTGGTACATCTGTTGTTGATATTCCCTTTAAATCTTAGTGTCATAACTTGACATTTGCAAAAGTTACGGTCGGTTTTCGGTATGTCCATCAGTGCTTCCTGCGATTTTTCCATTACTTCCTCTCGGCTGCTAAAACGCGTTCCCCGTAATGGTTTTTTAACTCGATTGAACAGAAAGAAGTCACAGGGAGCCAAATCAGGTGAATTCGGTGGCTGTTGGATGGTATTTGTTGCATTTTTCGTCAAAAAATTACGAATAATGATAGCACTGTGCGACGGTGCGTTATCATGGTGCAAAATCCACGAGTTTTCTGCCCACATTTCTGGTCTCTTTCGGCGAATTGCTTCACGCAAACGTCTCATAACGCCCAAATAATACTCTTTGTTTACTGTCTGGCCTTCTGGCAAAAATTCATGATGCACTACACCGTTGTAATCCATGAAAACCGTCAGCATTGCCTTCTTTTTTGACTGAAAACGACGTGGTTTTTTTGGTCTCGGCTCATTTGGTGAACGCCATTCACTTGCCTGATGTCTGGATTGCGTGTCGTACTCATAAACCCACGTCTCGTCTCCAGTAATGATCCTTTTGATGAATGTGGGATCGGATTCACCCTCGCAAATCATGTCTTTTGCGACGTCAACACGGTCTCTTTTTTGCATGAAATTGAGGTCTTTTGGCATGCTACACGACGGAAACCCAAATCATTAACCACAATGTCTTGGGCGGATCCATAGGCAATGTTCAAGTCCTCCGCTATTTCTCTGATGGTTAATTTGCGGTTATTGACCAACATTTCTTTAACTTTATCAATTTTTTCACCGACTTTCGATGTCGATGGTCTGCCACTGCGTTCATCATCTTCGATTGACTCACGACCACTTCTGAACCGCTCGTGCCACTGGTAAACGACCGTTTTTTTTAGAGAATCGTTGCCGAAACACTTGTCCAACATTTCCAACGTCCGTGCGCCACTAAATCCGTTTTTTACGCAAAATTTAATACAAGTTCGTTGTTGCAAATTTAAATCCATTTCTGCAATTGTAAAAAATCGCCAACACACACAGAGATAGATGTACTCTTGGCTACGTAACTTTTGCAAATGTCAAGTTATGACACTAAGATTTAAAGGGAATATCAACTACAGATGTACCAATTTAACAAAAAAACAGAACTCAAATCGGAACGATGGGAGCGCCACACGGTGGTTATTCCGGGAACTTTTTGATCAAGGTAGTATTTTATTTCATTTACATCTACATAATACCTCACAAGCCACCGCAGGGGCGTGTGGCGGGGGTTTTACAGCCGGAAAATAAGTGTACCGATTGTTTCCCGCCGCTCCAGGCGCGCCCAGCACCGCTCTGACGGGCTGCGATTGGAGGGGGGTATGTTGGCAAGCGACGCTGAAAAAGGCAGTCGGCTCTGAGCTGTGGTGTAGTGAGGAGCTCTGTTAACGCGAACCTCCACGCTCGACCCACGTCACGGAACGCGATGCCGAAGTTTTTGGAGCAGCGTTATTCCATCAAATTTGCGCTAAAGCTTGGGAAATCGTCTACCGAAACTGTCGGTATGATTAACCAGGCTTACGGGGAGTCAGCCATGTCCAGAAACATGATCTTTCGGTGGCACAAGATGTTCGTGGAGGGCAGAGAAGAGGTCGACGACGAACCACGGCCTGGACGCCCATCAACGACACTCACCGACGAAAATGTGCGAAAAGTTCGCGATGTACTGAACTCTGATCGTCGTCTTAGTGTTCGGATGATAGCAGAGCAGTGTAATGTGCCAAAAACAATAGTGCACGAGATTATTAGGGAGCAATTACAGATGCGAAAAATTTGTGCAAAGTTGGTGCCGAAAGTGCTCAGTGATGATCAAAGACTCAATCGTTTGGAAATCGCGACACAACTTGCGGATCACTGCAAAAATGATCCACATTTTTTAGAGAACGTTGTTTCGGGTGACGAGACGTGGATCTAAGCCGGAGTCGAAGAGACAAAGTGCGGAGTGGCACACCCCATCATCACCCCGTCAAAAGAAAGCTCGCATGAGCAAATCTCGGATCAAGGCGATGCTCATTGTCTTTTTTGACAAAAGGGGAGTCGTCCACTACGAATTTGTACCTGAACGACAAACTGTAAATGCTGCATTTTACGTCCAAGCGCTCGACAGGCTTCGAAAACGAGTCGCCCGCGTCCGGCCAGCGATCAAAAACATCTGGCGGCTGCATCACGACAATGCGCCGTCTCACACCGCGCTTTTCGTGTCGGACTTCTTGGCCAAGCACGGCGTGGCAACGCTGCCGCACCCGCCCTACAGCCCGGACTTGGCACCACCGGACTTCTTTCTGTTCCCGAAGATAAAGAGGAGTTTGAAAGGAACGCGATACGGGACTTTGGACGCCGTCAAAGAGGCCGTGACGACGTTTCTTCGAGAGGTTCCCGATGATGCCTTCGCGGGAGCGTTCCAGGAATGGGAACGCCGCTGGAACAAGTGTATCGACTCACAAGGGTCCTATTTTGAGGAATATTAGCTTAAGATATGTAAAAGTGTAATAAATTTTTTTCCTGAGCTCAGTACACTTATTTTCCGGACGAACCCTGTAGGTTAATACCCGTGAAAAGGAATGCCACCGCATGCAAAAGCAACACATGCATGCAAAACCATACCCACAGTGGCAAGGACATTCATGCGAAAATCCTTTTATTCTACACTCATGGAAATACATATACTAGCATCTAACAAATAATGGCACATTAGAATTCAGTGGGAAATTTATCCAATGACGTGTATTTAGAAAAGTAGAAAAACAAAATTCCACTACAACATGGACATGCAACATTGAACGGGCTCTTCCCCTATAACACAAGTGAGGAATGTGACCCAGGGCTGCAGGCAGCGGGAGCCCCCTCCCAGGGAGAGGGACGAGGGATGGAAATGAATCCCCTTGTTCATTCTCTTGTTTCCCCTCAACCATAATATTTTTTTAATTTTAAGAAATATATCTGTTCTCATCTGCATCAAACTCGTTTATATAAAGTCATTGAACGGTTTATGTAAACACTATTTTATAAGTTTTCCCATGCATCATGTCCTGATTATTCTTATATCGAACTCGCTATAAAGCATATGAAATATTGAATCTCGTCAATTAGCCCCTTGTTTCTTAAAAATTACTTTTATGGGAAAGACTGTCAAAATAAAAGGAGGAACGATCATTTACTGTAGTAACTAAGTACATTCTATTAAGATTCTTTCTAATCTTGATGTCGAGAAATTAATTGGCTTGTATTTCTTGGATTAGCCTCCGTTGCTACCTTTGATATTTCCAATTCTCCCGATCCGTTTAAAAGAAGCGACTGTGAACTTTTGAGGCATAATAAGTGCATATATTATATTGATTTCGCAGCTGAGATTACTACCTTCGCTACCATCGCAGCCTGTTCAGACGCCCAGAAATATTTGTAGGCACTCACTATTAGGAGGTGACGTACAAACAAACAAAATGCGCAAACGCGTGATCAACGAATCACACGCAAGAGAACTGCACACCTGTTACTGGCTCAAGTGTCAATCGTTCCGCCTTTCATGTCCAGGGAAGTCCGCGCATAGTCCGCGAAAGAACGGAATATTCAAGTGTCTGAGGTAGGAAGATTATTCCCTAGTCCCTGTCCGAGTAAAGGTAACTTTTTACAAGAGAAGAATTTGAGAAAAGAAGTAACAAAAAAACCAATATTCTGCAAATCTACAGACCCCACCCTGATGCACTAGACATATGCTTAAAAGGTGTGCCATGCACAGGCGGCACTCGCTCCGCCTCCTCTCTGGAGGCATTCTTGAGGGAATGGATAGAAACGGCCGTTTATTAAGTTTGAAAATGTCAAAGACGAATGTCAAAGAGAAAGAGAACGTTTGGGAGTTGCAATCGCGCCTATGGAGAGGAAAAAATTCAGAGGCGACTAGGAAAAGAAGTAGAAGAGGTGGGGGTAGAGCTAAATAAAATTGGAACTGGATATCCATGATAAGGGAGGAGAAGGAAAGAGAAATAACAAAAAGAATAAATTAAGAATGGGAAGTATTAAGTTCGTCTATGGAACACAAAAAGCTACCTTTACAATAGAGGGGAATGGCGGAGGAAGGTAGAGGGGTGAGAGTCACCGTGGAAACGGAGCAGTGGTAGTCGCAGAACTGCGGCAGGTAAGGGTGCTCGCAAATTAATGGCAGCATGTTCGGAGAGTATAATGGCCAGGAAATTAGTCTAAGAGTTATTCAGCTGGTGAGACCGGAACACCAAGGGAAAAGCGCCGGAAGTTCGTATTCACGAAAATAATTTTAGGTAAATAGAGGCAGAATTTCCTATCAAGATGACAATTTGGTCCTAAAAATTCACGGATATACCTTATGAGATCGCCGAATCCGGGAGTAGAAGGAAAGAAAAATAACAAAAAAGAAGAAATGGAGAATGGGAAGTAGTTTACTTTAGGCAAAGGGATATAATTAGTCTACTGATATTAAAAAGGAAGCTGGCTAGTTTATGGGAATTAGGATGGAAAATATCTCAGGAAATCGCCTGGTCTGTATACATGGAGGTTTTCTGTAGATGTCAAATACGAGGTCTGTTCAAAAAGTATCGTGACTTTTGTGTTTTTTCAATATTTATTATTTATCCATCATAACAGGGTGACAAATATCTGAGGGAATCGCCTAATCTGTATATGAGAGCTTTTTGTAGATGTCAACTATGTGTTCACTTCCCCGATAATTGATGGTAAGTTGGAGGAAATGATTTTTCCCATTACCTCCCGGCTCCATGGTGAAAAATATAGAAATATATCCTGAATTTCAATTTCGAAAGAAACCTTCCAAATGTTAATTGCTCTCCGTGCTACAACTTATGATGCGGTCGATATATTTATTCCAGTGTAGGATGTTGTCCACTAGTTTTTTTTGTTTTAGGATTTAAAATTTCCACTTCTAATCTGTCCATGAAAATTTCCGCCCAAGTAAAAGAGATGAGTTCATGGCTATTCCATCCTTTTGCTTGTCATATACTACAGAAAATACTTTTGATCAAAACCAAATTGGAGTAGCTTACATATCTCTCGATTATATTGAATAACTACATTGATTTTGAAAAGGATGCATTGAGCGTCTGATAATGCCTCTTTTTTCGCAATGGAGAGGAAAAGTTGATGGAAGTCAAATCATACTAAACTGACGTTCAGGGGTAGAGGTAGGGTAACGTTTTGGGAGCAGTTCCACTTTTTGTTTCAGAAAAGTTTGAAATAGAGTCGGAAATTTGGAGATAAAATGATTTTATTTCAGAGAATAAATTATGCACCGGCACTCATACTGGCTACTACAGGCTTATTGGTACGTATCTTTGTGTAGTTTGGATCAACCATACATTCTTGTGGGTAGCGGGTTTATATTGATTAGGTAAAATTATTCCCTGCCACTCAAATATTACTGCCAATGATATGGCGTTTTTTACTTTATTTTTGGCGTGCTCTAGATGGGTCTTTCTTTAGGATATCACATATTTGGAGTAAATGGAAGTTTGGCCCAAACTTACGTAATTATCCTTATCCAGTATTACGATGCAGTTTTCTTTATCTGGTTCGATGATGGTGAGTTCCTCTTCCTCTATTTCCTTTGAGAGGGCCTTGAGAGTGGCTTCTTCCGTAGTTGGATATTAACACTGACGGAACCTGAATTCATTTTGTTACCTGAATGTGATGCTACACCTTAAAACCCGGTCGTACTAGTAAACTTAACTAGTGGAAATTTTTACTACCTTTTCTTTATTTTGTTACAAATCCACCATATCACGCCTGAAGCCGCTCAATTTTACGTATATTTTTCGCTCCAATGTTTTCGATGCTAAACATACACGGTTATTGTTAATGAAAATCATCACTCAGATCATTATTTCTTGGTTATAGATTGTTAGAACTGGTTTAAGATAAATAAAAGAACTGTACTCTCAAATTTTTCTCTATACGGATAAAAATTTCAGCTCCTTTTGATTATGAAAACTTTACAAATAATTGCATAAATGTCCAGTAAAACTATGTATTATATTGTTAATTTTGGAGCTATATAATGGTGTTTTAGGCAGTAACTAAATTGTAAGTGCCCGACTCCCCTGCCCGACGACAGTAACTGACACTCAATTGGTTTGAGGGATATATTTCTGAAACCAATTTTACGCATACATATGGTATGTTTAAATTTAAATGCTTAAAATACATAAACCCTGAGTGTAACCTTTTTGATGGTTTTTAAAACAAATGCATTGTGTGTGTAAATCCAAGGTAAATGTGTTTAAAGTCTCTCTCCTACTGATCGGAATCGTATAGGTAGCTATGATTATTAATTCCGTTGACACTATGAAACAGAAACAGCCTTTCATCAATTTCTCTGCGTGACATTAATTCTTTCATCCATCCGTATAATTGAATATTCCCTCAAGAATGCGCATTATCCCTCCCTACTTAATAATTATTCACTTTCTACTATCACAGAAAATCTTATTTATCTTTAACTCAATTCTTCCTCTTTCCTTAAAGAGCGGTCATTATTATATCAGTGACTAGCTCATATTTTGAAAGCAGATTTTCTGTGTCAATTTTTCGTTGTCTTACCCATATGTTCTTCATGTGTAAATGAAGCCCTCGATTTCTCATTTTCATTAATATTTTCTTGTTTTTCTCTTATTTTAATTAGATTAGACTCAATAGAATAAGAGATCTCTTTCTTTCTTCATTGATTTCGTTTATGTTTCTTCTATATTAGTGTAATACATAACTAACGCCCCATATTTCGTCCACTGGCTTTGTTTACTTTCCAATTATTTTTTTAAAAAGATTACAATCATGCTCCTTCTTCATTCTCTTATTTACCTCGATTTGATGAAATTTAAAGAAATATTATTTTTTCCCCACCTCGTTGGTTGCTCTTAATCCTGTCACGTATCAATAACGTCAAAAATATTTACTGAGCCTCCAAATTCATAATGTGCTTGTTATTTTTACATAGAACTTGCTATAAAGCATTTCACTTAGTTTCTTAACTTTCAAAAGAGACTTAAGAAGATACAGTCCAAGCACAAAGTGGAACAAATATTTTCTAAGACAACTAAGTAATTTCTTTCAATAGGATTCTTAAATGTGAGGTTGAGAAATGATTTGGCTTGTTTAATCTTGATTATTCTTAATAACTACCTTTCATATTTCCAGTGCCCCCGCCCCGTAAAACAAAGCGATATCCAACTTTTAAGAAATAATAAGTGTATATATTGTATTGATTACTCGGCTGAGATTACTACCTTCGTCACTATCGCAGCCCGTTCGGACACGCAGAATTACTTGTGGGCACTCACTTTTAGGAGGTGACGTGCAAACAAACAAAGTGCGCAAATGCGTGTTCAACGAATCACACGCAGGAGAAACGCTCACTTGTCGCTGGCTTAAGTGTCAATCGCTCCGCCTCTCATGCGCAAGGAAGTAATCAATAGAGAAACTTCTGTATTGCAATGGACGCCAGCAGTGTACGTATGTTGCTGGTAGCGGAAGATTTGAAAATTTAAGTTCTGAGGTGGGAAGACTATTTCCTAGGCTTGGCCGAGTAAAGGTACTCTTCCAAGAGAGAAATTTGATGAAAGAAATAACAATAGGATCAAGAGTCATCACAACTACACAGCGCACCCTGATTTACCAGACATATGCGTAAAATGTTTGGCCGGCGAAGGGCATCAGGTTACTCTACCCAGCGAAATCTGCGGTCGCCGAACATTGCCTCAATAACGACTACAGAATCAAATTTGCCGGCACGAAGAGGCTATGCCACGCCAACGGCTACTGGGATCGCGTGGTGAAAGAAGCCGTGAAATCCGACTAGACACCAACAATTTCAACAGAGACAACGGCTTCCAAATCAGTAACACTTGGAAGCCAGTGCTAAAGAAAATAAAAAAATGCACGGGAACGCACCCGATTGGCCGTAGTGGAGCACATTAATGCTTCCCACCAATCAGGGCACACCTGAGCCTTGGCGGAGAGTATAAATACCAGGCCTTTTTCATGCTCTGATATTCCGCAACCGCTACCCTCTTTGTAGCCTTTCCTATTTTGTTGTCTCCACCCCGAAGAGGAGTTAAATCATAAAAAGGGGTTTCCGTATTGTTTTTATTATGTTTAAACTATATATTTTTATGTCCTCTTGTAAGCTTCTACTTTACGGAAATGAAGACCTTTAAAACTGAAAACATGCTCTGAACTTCACCCTGAAGACGAGTCAGCCATCGAAACGTCGGTGTACTGCAACCCGACCCAGTGGGAAACCCGAGAGAACTTCTTGAATATCATGCGCCGGGAAAACCTGAGATCCTTCATAAAATAAAAGCATTTTATTTGATTTTCTTATTATTTCGTTTCAATAAATATAAATAAGTAAATGTATATTTTACTTTCCTAATGCAAAATGCTTTAAATCACCAAGTTATTATAAACTATAATATTTTATAGAAAAAGAATATAAAAGAAATAAGACTTGTATGACAACTGGGAAAACATTTTTAACTAAAATGTTCCACGCCGAAAACTTCGGTTCTCTTCCGATCACCGAGGTTAAGCGGATTCGGACCAGGATAGTACCTGTTTGGGTGGCCGCACGAGAACACTGTTGCTCTGGTCGTATCCCTCATTTTGACTATTTTTTTCTGGGTAGGATTCGATAACGGTTTCTTCTTTTAGTTCGGAGAAATGTTTATTTCAGCGGAATACGCGTAACACGTCCCGGCCGTGAGTTCATAATTATCATAATTGACCAGAGTGATGGTTTATCCGGTCCCCGCCTTTATTATTTATGCATTATTCATCTTTATTGGCCTTCCAAGTTTTCGTCGCAAGTGTTGATTTTCCTTTGAAATAGACTCTTGGGGTTTATTCTTTCAGTGATTCGTGGGACTATAGGCTTATTTACAAAATCATAAGTTCACTGTGATCATTTACAGTATGGAGAATTGAGGTTTCACTCGTCTTACCTTACAGTTCTCAAACGTTTGAGAGATCGCGTGCGTGGTATGCGACCAAATTTGACTCAAGGAAGACGTGCTGCTATCCACTCCTGATTTGAAATAATTCACTTTCTGCCAGTTCCGCAAATTTTCTTTTTCTTTAATTATACCCTTTTCTCCTTTGCTGCAGAGCAGTCAGTATTATATCAATTACTACATGTCTTTTTGTTTGCAGATTTCTCGTTACACCTGTTTCTTTCCTTACCCATATGTTCAGTATATATGGACGAAAATCACGATCTCTCGTTTTCCATAATTTGTTGTCCTTTCGCTCTTTGTTTAGTGGGATTAGACTTAATAGAATGCGTGTCCTCGTTCTTTCTTTACGGGTTTTTGCTGCCTTTGCATTAGCATAATAAATGATTCAAGTCCAAGTTCCACAGCTTTGTTTGCTTGTCCCCATCCCCTTCTTATAATTTTTGGTAAAATGTTTTATTTCAGCCTCATTTTAGTTTTCTGGTGTAACTCGAAAATCGTTTTGTTAAAATTTAAAGAAATACATCTATAGTAAAGAACGGATAGCGACAATTTTCCACTAAATACCTCTAGGAAAACTGTTACAGTCCGTTCTCTATTATGTTCAAATTCAACCACATTACGTCTGAACCTACTCAAATACATTTATATTTCACATCTGTGTCATTTGTTCCTCTTCCAATCACCAATTAATAACGCTAAATATAAGATAAACATCCTCATGTATCATGTGGTGATTGTTTTCACGTTTAACTTTGAAAAAATTAAATAGCGCGTGCATCTTGTTTTTTAGCTCTCAAAAGGGTCTCTTTAGGATACATTACGAATACTAGAAGGAAATAAAATTATTTTAAACAACACAGTAGTGTTGATTGATCGAGATACGTGCTAATCGTGATACCGAGAAATTATTTTTCTTATAGCTTTGGAATTAATTTTCGTTTCTACCTTTGAATTTCCCAATACCTCCCTTTTAGTAAAAATGGAGCGATTGGGAACATTTAAGTCAGAATTTTTGCCTGTATTATATTGATTTTACCGCAGAGAATACTACCTTCGCCACTATCGAAGCCTGTTCAGACGCCATGAATTACTTGGAGGCACTCACAATTAAGAGGTGAAGTGCGAGAAAACAAAATGCGCAAACGCGAGTTCAACGAATCACACGTTAGAGAATCGCGCACTTCTTGCTGGCGCAGATTTCAATCGCTCCGCCTCCAAAACCAAGGGAGGTAATCGATAGAGACGCCATCGAATTGCAATGGACGCCGTCTAAGTATTCTGCAGGGAGCATAAGAACGGAAAATTCAAGTTGCTAAGTTAGGAAGGCTATTCTTTAGACTCTAACTAAGGAAAAACAACTTTTTCGAAGAAAATATTTGAAGAAGGAAATAGCAAAAGGGACAAC
Source organism: Hetaerina americana (assembly GCF_022747635.1). Lineage (NCBI taxonomy): Eukaryota > Metazoa > Arthropoda > Insecta > Odonata > Calopterygidae > Hetaerina > Hetaerina americana. The sequence continues at coordinate 16,436,293 of NW_027286292.1, forward strand.
ATTCCATAGCATGCAGACCACTCTACTAGACGTATGCGTAAAACATGTGGTCTGCGCAGGCGGCAGTCGCTCCGCCTCTCCTACCCGCGAAGGAGTCGAGAAAGAAACGCGCGTATAGGGAGGGGAACAATGTCAGAAGCAAACAGAAAAGGGAAGGAGAATGTCCTAGAGGAAAACAAACAACAAATGGACTAGATGTGCCTCTTTTGGGACGATAAGAATAGAAAGACAGCGAAAAGAAATGGGGAACGGGAAGGAGGAAAGCGAGCCTGGGGATGGGGAGTAGCTACATGTAGGATGGAGGGGGAAAGCGGAGGGGACCAGCGGAGTGAGAGTACCCAGGAAACGGAGCGGCGTGCAGTGGAGGCAGGGGAGCGGTGGGGAGGGGTTTTCGAACTGAGGCACCGAGGGAGTTGGAAGTAGCGGCTGGGAAACCGAAAGAGGGGGAAGCGGGGTTACTGTATCAGCCAGTTTGGTGAGTATGATGGTCAGGAAACTGGCTGGGAGGAAATGGATAGTCAGTGGAGGTGGGTGGAACACCGAGGGAAGAGCGACCTGAAGTACGAAGCGACAGGGTCCGGGAATGAGGGTGAGGCAAATCGTGGGGCCAAAGGCGTCATTAGGACGGCGATAGATTGAGCCCTTGGAGTCTCTTTTACCGCATAAGCCCTAAGGAACCCCTAGGTCTTCTACGCACCTCAGAGGGGAGCTAGGCCTTCTACGCATCCCGGAGGGGTGCGTAGGAGGCCTAGTTGTCTCCCCAGGGCGTTTCTGGGTGGATCGACTGAGGAAATGAATGCACAGGGGAAGTGAGAGGCCTGCGAGGATTGCGCCCCGCCCATTCGGGTACATGAAATTTTTAATAAACGAAGGGGAAGAGGAGGCAAACGAGGTAATTTTTTTTGAAAATTTTACTGGCATTTAAAATAAATAATATGCCACGACGGTGGAATATTTGATCTACGTCTCATCAGGAAGCCATAAACATGGAGAAACGAAAGCCTCTGTGTTATAGAAATTCGGACCTTCCTACAGGACATAAGATATAATAAAAGAAAAAGGCTGTGAATAAGGGTTAAAAATACGGACAGAAAAATAAAATAAAAAACTTTTCATTTGATTGAACATTTATGTAATGGTAATAAATATAAATATATAACTATGCATATAAGTTTCCTAGTACAAAAGATTTATATATTTTATGTTCTAAATTCGATCATCTTTAGCAGGAAAAAAAATTTTATAATAAAACAAGACTTTTGTAAAGAGATTGAAACTAAGAAATTTTAATTCAAATTTACCATACTGAAAACACTGGTTCTTGTCTGATAACCGAAGTGAAACCCTAACCAGAAGAGTGCCTGCATTGCTGACCGACCGGAAAGAACAGGAGGTGTAGGCTTATTAGTTGTTTTTGATTGTTCTTCTTTCAAAATAGGCCTCGAGCACCTTATCTTGTTTAAATTCGACAAAATGCTTATTTTCCCAGGAACACGCGTCCCTCATGCCGTCTTGTCCTAATTGACTGGCGCATGAATGTATTCGCCAATATTCGGCCTCATTCTTCTTTCCTGCGTTTCCAGGATAGCCTTCGAAATTGTGTCACGAGAAAGTAACTTTTGTTGAAATCAATGCTCGGTGTATCTTTTCGCAGCGGCACTTAGAAATCAGCCGAAAATGTTTAGTGGCGACAGAAGAAACGACCATGGGGCTCCCATTGCTTGTGAAATTCCTTTTTTCCCATAAAGAACGCGACGGTTAAATTTGGTATCGTTGGCAAGGAAATTTGATGCTCCATCGATAAATGGCATGTGATGTTCTTGTATCTCGGAAACTAGAGGGAATTCGATGGAAAATCGAGGGCCGCATTAGCGGTTTGGGAAGGACAGGGAAAGATGGCCAGTATCAATCGTTCTCCTTTTGACGAAAGAGTGCGTAGGAGAAGCAATGGATATCGCTGTTCCAACAACACCAGTGTTGACGGTTATAAGTCTCCGCTGATTATACTGGTAATACTGGTTCTTGACCGATCGTACCAGGATATCAAGTGAAGAATAATGAAAATTCCCGGGTTAAAATTAGCCGTAAAAAGGTGAGATTCATACAGTCCCAAATAAAATCAAACATTAAATATTCAAAAATTATTTGAAACGCGCTATGAAACCCCCAAATCCAATTGTTCAGCAACCTAAAAGGTTTAAAAACTTTGACAAGACAGAAATCGGTTAACTGAAAGAAAGAATTGCTGGAGCAAGCATCCAAATGCGTTAGTGAAATTTCTATTTACATTTGATAGAGTTAACAGTACGAGGTCTGTTCAAAAAGTATCGCGACTTTTGTGTTGTTTCAAAAATTATTTATTTATTCCTGAATTTTTTGCACCCTTCAGAGTAATCCCCATTGGGTATTATACAATCGTACCAGCGTTTTTTCCAATCCTCGAAGCACTTTCCCAAAAAATCATTTTTTTGGATCTTGTTCTGCTCCTCCTTCGATGCAGTCTTTGTCTCGTCAATTGTAGCGTAGCATCGTCCTTTTATGAGCCTCTTCAGTTTCGGGAACAATAAAAAGTCACCGGGGGACAGATATGGGAAATACGGTGCGGAATCATTAGTGTGTCGATCTTGGCCAAAACTTCGCGCAGAAGTAACGATGTGTGAGCAGGAGCGTTGTCATGGTGCAAAAGCCAATTTTTGTTCTTCCGCAAATCCGGGCATTTGTGGCGGATCGCTTCGCACAAATTACGAATAACTTGCAGGTAATATTCCTTATTTACCATCCTACCCTGTGGCAAGAGCTCATGATGTACCATGCCCCTGCAATTGAAGAAAACTGCAAGCAAAACTTTCACATTCGACCGAACTTGGCGCGCTTTTTTCGGCCCTCGTCCGTGCTGCAGCTTTCATTCGGATGATTGAGCTTTAGTTTTCACGCCATAACCATAAAACTATGATTCGTCACCAGCTCTGGAGTAAATTTGGGTCGTCGCGAACACATCATTAGCAATATTAATGCGTTGCTGCTTTTGGTCGAAATTGAGCAATTTTGGTACGAATTTCGCGGCGACCCGTGTCATGCCCAAATCATTGGTAAAAATCGAATGGCACGAACCAGTCGATATGTTTAGGTCCTCAGCAACTTCTCTAACGGCGATTGGACGATTGGCCATACTAATTTCTTTATTTCACCAATGCTTCCGTCTGTTGTTGACGTGCCCTGGCGTCCGGCACGCTCTTCGTCGTGCACATATTCTCGGCCCTCTGAGAACATTTTGCACCACCAATAAACGTTGCTTCGGTCCAAGGTAGCTCCTCCATATTCTATAGTCAACATTCGGAATGCTGTCGGGCACTTAATTTCGTTTTTCACACAAACTTTGATACAGATTCTTCGATCCATTTTTTGGAACAGGTATAAATCCGAGACAAGCCAAAACACGTCCAAACAAAACAGCTGTCAGCAATTAAGTGAACATTCAAAATGGCCGAACTTTTCGGCATAAGTGAGAGACATAAATACCAGCATAACGCAACAAAAAAATCGAAAATCAAATATACGTAACCCATGAAAGTTAAAAATTCACGGTACTTTTTGAACAGACCTCGTATGTTGCAGGGAGTGAATAAACGGAAAATGCAACGTCCTGGTGTACAACGACTGTTAACCAGACTTTCTATTAAAGGTTACATTTTTAAAGGAAACGTTTTTGCAAGGAATTAAAAAAGGGGACAATCTTCCAGAAACATACGTATCCCTCCCTGATCCACAAAACATGCATAGTTTGAATTAAAAGTATTGAGAAAAGTTTCGGAATAATAATTTATCACAAATATTGCTTACGTGCCTCAAAATTCTTCGGAGTATATCCACTGAGCACGATATTCCCTTAATTACGCGCCCAATTTCACAGCTTTGTTCACTGATTTCATTCTAGTTCCAATTTTTTCAGTAAAATATTAAATTTCCACCAAATCTTCTTTCGCTGGTTTCCCTCCGCAATTTATTCATTCCACTGGAAAGAAATATATTTTTATATTACATAAAATTCAGGTGTTACTCAATCTCTCTCTTGCATGATTAATGTTAAAAATATATCAAAAACCTTCCCATGAATCATGTGCTCGTTTATTTCACGTTGAACAAATAAAAAGGAATAAATACGCTTGCATTTCGTCATTAAATAATTACGTCTCAAAAAGGTCTCATGAGGATATGCGCGAAATCGTGGGAAAAAAATAACTATATATAAATATAAAACAACTTTGTTTCCTAGTCATAACGCCTAAAAATGGTTTTGCGTTTATTTAACAGATTATCCTCGGTTACTAGTTAACGTAGTTCCAATGCCCCCTTCAGCTAAAATAAAGTGATTGAGGGTTCTACGGTATTAATAGGCGCCTTAATTCAATAATTTGCCGCAGAGGCTACTAACTTAGATATTATCATAGCCCCTTCACACGCTCAGTATTACTTGTAGACACTCACTATTAGGAGGTGATGTGCAGACGAACGAAACGCGCAAACGCGAGTTCAACGAATCACACGTAAAGAATTGCACGCGTGTTGTCGCCGTAGGCGTCAGTCGCCCCGCCTCTTATGCCCAGGGAAATAATCGACAGAGAAACTATCGTATTGCAATGGAGGTTAGCAAGGTGTGGTGCAGGGGGCGTAAAATTGGGAAATGTTGGAGGCTCATGTACGAAGACGATTTCAGAAACCCTTTTAAAGAAAAGGTAACGTTTTCCAAAAATAATCAAAAAGTAAATTGGAAAAATGGACAGCATGCCACATACATACAGGCACCTCCCTGATCCACTAGACATACGCGTAAAACGTGTGGGAGGCGTAGGTGGCAGCCGCTCCGCCTCTTCTGTCCCCGCGAAGGAATTGACGAATAAACAGGCTTAAAGGGAGGATGACACGTTAGAGACGACTAGAAAAGAGGAAAAGGACGAATGGGAGGAAATAGAAATACAAATGGAACTGAATGCGCCTCTGTAGGGAGGAGAAGAATAAAAAGACAGTAAAAAGAAGTAATGGGGAACGGGAAGGGAAAATGAAGTCCGCAGGAGGGAACACATACATGTAGAAAAGAGGGGAGATGTGGAAGTATGATATTTTTGCAATAAGGAAATTATTATGAAAAAATACGATGCTGGTAACACCGATTCTTATCAGATCACCATTGTTGAGTGGCGTCGGGCCAGGATAATACCTGGATGGAAACGGAACAGCCTGTTGCTCTTGGCGTATTCATCATTTATCATCGTTCTCTTTTATTCGTCATGCCTCGAGCACCTTCTCTTCGGCTCAATGTTTATTCTGAAGCATTGTTTCATATACCCGAATGTTTGTGGTCACTCCACCTGGGCGGGGCGCATTCCTGGCAAATCCATCTACTTCCTCTGCGCTGCCACTTGTTCCGTCGATTCAAGTTCGCCTCCCACCCAGAAAAGCCTTCGGGGCATAACTAGGCTTCTACGCTCTCCTCCTTCTTGGCGCCGCCTTTGACCCCGCGCGCTAGCTCGTCCTTAGTCCCAATCCCATCCCTTTGTCCTTCGGAACGCTCTTCCCTCGGCGTTCATCCTCAATCCCTGAGTATCCGTTTCCATCCAGGCTGATTTGCTGGAAAACATACTCTCAAAACTGGCCGCCACAGTTACCCCACCTCCCGTTCTCCATTGGTTTCCTAGGCGTTCCCTCCCACTCAGTTTGATAATCCCTTTGCCGGCACTCAACTACATCCTCTACACACCGCTCCCTTTCCATGGTGACTCTAATCCCACTTACCTCCTCCACTTCTCCCTTCTTTTCTACATGTAAGTGTTCTCTTCTCCAGACTTAATTTTTCCTCCTCCATTCCCCATTACTTCTTTTTACTGTCCTGTTATTCCTCTCCTCCCTACAGAGGCGCATTCAGTTCCACTTGTATTTCTCTTTCCTCCCAGTCGTCCTGTTCCTCTTTTCTACTCGTCTCTAACATTTCATCCTCCCTTTAAGCCTGTTTATTCGTCAATTCCTTCGCGGGGACAGAAGAGGCGGAGCGGCTGCCACCTACGCCTCCCACACGTTTTACGCGTATGTCTAGTGGATCAGGGCGGTGCCTGTATGTATGTGGGATGCTGTCCATTTTGTGATTTACTTTTTGACTTTTTTGGAAAACGTTACCTTTACTTTAAAAGAGTTCGGGTAATCGTCTTTGTACATGAGCCTCTAATATTTCCCAATTTTACGCACCCTGCACCACAGCTTGCTACCACTACTACGTACTTCCAGTCGGCGATCCTAACTGACCATTTTATGCACTTTTGCAAATACGACTCGGGTAGCTGCACACTTTGGCCGACCACTAAGCGGATTATCATCTAAGCTGCTCCCCTCTAACTTAAACTCGAGTTGTCGAGTTAGGAACAATTGAATATGAAGGAGCAGAGTCCCCCAGGGTGTTTTGAAAGTTGGCATACATTTCCTTTGCTGTCATACCTTTTTTGGGAAGCATTGAATCACTTCTCTAATATCAATGCTTTCCATGTTCAAAAATCACTACACGGGAACAACAGCAGAGAAGCGTCCAAATCACAGATTTCTTCTCAGAGCACTGATGCGCAACGTCTTCCCTCACAAAGGTTAACCAATTACCTTGTGGGAAACTCAGTGCGCTAGCGCATACATCTGGTGGTGAATCCGAGAATCTTTCGAAATCACCTTCGTAAATTCCACCGACATCCATGTTGTGTGATCCTTTTGTTGATCAAAGTCTTTTATTGTTCCTCCTACATTCGTTTCCGACGCAACGGACGCAATTGTTGGTCGTATTTTCCTAACTTTCCCAAATCGCTAATGGGGCGTAGATTTTCCAACGCACCTTCCTTCCTTTTCCGCGAGAAAAGAAAATGGTAAGCATTCAATCGATTAAGTATCAAATATACCTGCCGAATGTATCAAGCTCCACCGTATTGTCCCCTTGGTCACGCAAAAAAACGAACTTCACAAGCAACGGGAACGTCGTGCAATCTCTCCTCCCGTCGTCGAAACTCTTTTGCTGTTTTCGATGCGTCCTCGCAATAATGAAGACAGTCGTTGCTTTAAAAAAAATTCCGGGCGGGAAGCTGGGGATCTCTATCCATTTTGTTATTTCCTTCCTCAATTTTTTTCTTGGAAAAAGTTATCTTCACCCATTGGGTTCTGAAGAATAGTCTTAGTACCTCAGCCACATAATCTCCGTTCTTCATCACCCTGCAACACATCCATTGCAATACAATAATATCTCTGTCTACTACTATCGATTAGTTCTCGGAGGATTAGAGGCGGAGCGATTGACGCCTATGGCAGTAACACGTGTGCAATGCTATTGCGTGTGATTCGTTGAACTCACATTTGCGCATTTTGTCCGTTTGCACATCACCTTCTAATCGTGAGGGCCTACAAGTATTTTAGGACGTCTGAACGGGCTGTAATAATAGCGGAGGTAGTAATCTCAGCGATAAAATTAAAATGATACTTCCTTAACACCCTTTCCTATTTGAGTTGCACTTGGAAGGACCATGATTTTTCGTACAAAAGAAAGAGAATTTTGCACGTGCCAATTACAATCTTCAAACACACTCCTGAATCGGCGAATGTTTCACCAACAACGCATTGAGCACGTCCAATACTTCCTACCATCCCTTATTCTGTCCAGAATACCTGATGTATTCCTTACTCCACCTCGCCAATCCAGAGTTTACCACTCTGCCGTTGTGTTCATCAAATGTGCCAATCACCAATGGCATCAGTGTGGTTCGACTTGAATGTCCGGGGAGCTCTTCTCTCGATGTTCCATTTGGCCCTACTGACTATCCTAGTCCTCCCATTAGGCACCCGGCCTCCACCTCTTTCGGTTTCCAAGCGCTGCCTCCCACTCCCTCGTGCCTCTGTTCAAACAACTCTCGCCCTCACTTCCCCGCCTCCACTGCACCCCGCTCCATTTTCATGGCGACTCTCACTCCGCTCGCCACTTCTGCTTTCCCCCTACATTGTACAAGCAGCCGTTTGCGTTCCACGTACGCAATTCCTCACCTCCTTCTCTTCATTTCTTCTTTTTTGCTATATTTCTTTGCTTCTCCTTTCTTATGAGGCACATCCAGTTACAATTCAAATTCCTTTTTCTCCCTCTCCCTTTCTACGCGCGCGATTCTTTATCGATTCCTTCGCGGGGACAGAAGATGCGGTGCGACTGCCGCCTTTGCCGGTCAAACATTTTACGCGCATGTCTAGTGTATCAGGGAAGGGTCTGTGTGTTTCTGGAAAGTAAAGTCTTTTGTTTTTTTTATTAAATTTTTTTCTTGGAAAAAGTTACTGTTACCCAGACAGAGTCTGGGAAATAGTCTCTCTATCTCAGCTTCATGCATGTTCCGTTCTCCCGCTCCCTGCATCATACTCTTATGGCGTCCATTGCAATATGATAGTCTCACTATTGATTGCTACCCTGGGCATGATAGGCGGAGTGATTGACGCATGAGTCAGCAACACGTTTGCGCTTCTCTTGCGTGTGATTCGTTGAATACGCGTTTGCGCATTTTGTTTGTTTGTACATCACCTCCTAATAGTCAGGGCCTACAAATAATTCTTGGCAGCTGAGCGGGCTTCGATAGTAGCGAAGGTAGTAATTTCAGCGGTGTAATAAATATAAAAATGCACCTACTATGGCCTTCAAAGTTCTCAATCGCTTCAATTTGGCGGTACGGGAGTATTGGAATCATTATAGGTACTTACATAGGTTAATCCAAGGAACACATGCCAAAATATTTCTCGACATTTCTCTCATTTGTTCCTCTTTGTATTTTATCATTAACGCTAAAAATATTTACTAAGCCTCTCCATGCATCGTGTGCTGGATGTTGTCTCGTCGAACTGATTATAAGAAATAATAACGCTTGCATCTCTTCACTTAGTCCCTAAGCTCTCAAAAAGACCTCTCGAGGATACGGTGGATGAGAAAGGAGGAACAAATATCTATTAAACAACTAAGTACCATCTATCAACACTTGTTCTAATCATGATGCATAGAAAGTATTTTGCCACATATTTTTGGGAAAAATCTTTATTGGGCGCTTATCCACCTTCCGATAAAAATAAGCGGTTGGAAACATTTCAGTCATAAAATGTGCATTGTTTCTACTCATTTTACCGCTGATAGTACTTCCTACGCTGTTATCGCAGCCCGCTCGGATTCCCTGAGTTACTTGTAGGCACTCACTATTAGGAGGTGAGCTGCGAACGAACGGAATGCGCAAACGCGAGTTCAACGAATCACACGAAGAGAATTACACACGTGTTGTTGGCGCAGGCGCCATTCGCTCCGCCTCTCATGCCGACCGGGAAGTAGCCAATAGGGAAAGAATCGTATTGCAATGGACGCGAGGAGAGTGTGGTGCAAATAGCGGAATAACGGGATTCGCAAGGAGCTGAGTTACAAAAATAATGAACCCGACACTTAACAAGTAAAGGTAACTTTTTCCGAGAAAAAAATTGAGGGACGAAATAACAACAGGAACAACATTCCACAAACACACACGCCCTGACCCGCTTCAAAAATGCTTAAAACAGGTCAGGCGGCAGTCGCACCACCGCCTCTTCTGTTCCCGCGAAGGAATCGATAATGAAACGCGTGTATAGAGAGGGAGAAAATTTCAGAGACTAGTAGAAAAATGGAGGCCTACTTAATACCTCAGTAACAGAAAGGATATATTTGGAACCATTTCTCTGTTTCGTATCGTTTATCATTTTTTTCCGTGCAGAGGAGGCAGGGGACCGGTGGCAATGTGGGTTCGAACCGATGAACCGAGCAAGTGGGAGGCAGCGACTGGTAAACCGAAAGAGCGGGCGGCTAGGTGAGTGTGGCAGCCAATTTGGACTGCATGAAGGCGAGCAAAGGAACCTGGAAAGAGCCGATTTTTACCTGCTGTGACATATTTCATCTTTCCACTAAAAGTAGAAATAGATGCGTTGTGTGTAACCATTAAAGTATGCTCAGTCAAATTAATTAAACAAAAGAAAGTTCATTAACATCATTTCTTCCCATTTTATGGAAAAAGTGATTTAAGTGGAATAAGAATATATCAAATCAAAAAATATACATATTAATTCACAATAAATTATTAGGATGCTTTAGGCATTAATTTTGACAGTATAAACTACAAAATCTGAGAAATTTACTTATTTAGGAATTGTTTAAGAAATAACTTGGCAAAGTTGGATGGATATTAGAACAAGAAATACGCTCGGTTAGTTTGTTTGCAAAATACGTCGTAAGTTAAAAATAGGAAAACAATTAAAATATAAAAAATTTCTTTCTATCTGTACTCGATGCTTTATGGCTCAACTTTGTGGCAGATCATGTTCATTTAATGAAGAACACGATGTATTTTTCACTGACCTGCATTTTGGTACTACTAGTTTCAGCGCTTAGGCGTCGTCATCAGGTAAAAATTAGTCAAGCTGCGGTCCATTTTTATAGCATTTTTGTAGGGGAAGGGGTGGGTGAGAGAGGGGGAAGAGGTTTTTGAAGAATTGCTATTGGTGGTAAAAATGCTTAATTTGCTGGGTCCGAACCACCCTTTCTCAATAAGTTTATGTTACTTCTGAGGTTGGGTGTTTAACAAAATTATTTCCAATTCAACAATAAATAATACAGATAAGTGGAAGGATTAGCAATGGGGTGTCCTTTATCGCCATTACTTGCTGGTCTTTACGTGAACAAGTTTGAAGGAAAAATATTCCGCAGTCCTCCGAGAACAACAAAGAACATTCACTGTAGATTTCCTTAAGTAGGCGATAAATTTGCAATATAGACAGACACTGAAAGATAATTAGAAAATTTGCGAGCACTTTAAATTCCCGATGCAAAGAAATCAATTTCACATGTGAGAAAGAACATAATGAGAAACTCAATTTTCTCTATATCGCAGTGTCAAGAAAGGGGCGAGGTGTTGAATTTGCAATTTTTCGTAAAAGTACCGCCACAGATCACATTAACCTCTTTAACTCCCGCCATCACCTATCTCAAAAGCTATTCACTTTTCATTCCCTGCTAAAGAGGTTGCTGTGCATACCTCTCTCTAAAAGTAATTTTGTTCAAGAACTCAAGGCGATAAAAGTTATTGCAGTGAAAAATGGGTACAAAAAAGGGTTGTGCAGGGGACCAACGTTTACAAAGGTCTACTTATAGCATGAAGTCCTTAATTATCATTCGCACTACTTTTTTAAATATTATTTAACATATATTGCAATAAACCTGTAAACACCTTTCATTTAAGAGTTAACACACATTTATAAAGTGCTCAATAAAATGAGCAACCTTTTGCCTGTCCGGTAACACTCCACATCGTACTCAACGCGTCGCTAGTCGGATCAATATTGCAACTAGCAATCGCTATTGATCCCTGCACAGTTTATTGTCCTGAGAGTTGACTTCTGACTTTATCGACGCATTCCCGTAGAGATGGTGAAAAGTCGCGAAAGTAATGGAATTGTAGAAAGAATTCGTGCCAGAGAATTTGATTAGTTTCATTTCAATATACACTGACTCTCTATCATTTCAAACCTTGAACTAAATATTTAATAGGACCTCCGAATTTGGGAAAAACGGGGATAATGAGAACTAAAACTTAATATTCTTTTGCCAATATTAATTTCCATTTTATAACTTGTATGTAAGTTTAAAGTAGAATGGAACGAAAGGATATAAATATAACAAATTTGGTGAAATCATATTTCACGCAAATTTATTTTTAGAATTGTACTTTTTCATTTAGTTCGGAGATTAATTAGAGAGACATAGAGGGTTTTTCAAGAAATCTTAAAAATTTTGCTATTAGTACTCAAGTCTTCTCCCCATTGCTTTACCAGAAGAAGGATTCCTGGAACTTATAATTTCAGGACAAATGGCCCAACCAATAGCTTATGCCATTATTAGAACAAATTTCCCGCATCTTTCAAAATGTATCCCTTGATTTCAGGCACACAATGGGGGTTCTTTATAATGTTGATCAAGTGACCGACACATTTACGGAAATATTAATCTTTACACGAAGAAAGGAAATTTTTCTCTCCCATATACTTATTTTTTAATCTAGTCTCTTCATCATGATACTGAATAAGCAAGGAGAAATTTTTTAATATATTTTTCTTAGCAAAAGAAGTCAATTTTTTAGTAATGGGATATTACAATTTATTATCCCAATTCTGTAAGCTTCAATAATTGGGGAATCATTTTTTATGTCCAATATTATTCATAACCAAAATTTCCTATTTCCTTCCTCAGTCTCATTCCGGCTCCAAAATAAAAATTACTTCCTATATATCCATCCTCCTCTTCATTTATAAATATATTGGCCGTGCCTTTCTCCTAAAAATAACTGTCTAGCTTCCATTCATCTTTTTCTCAGTGAAAATGAGGATGTCCCGTTTGTTTCTCTTCATATCAATGATCTACATCTACTTCTAGAACTACTTAATACCCCACCAGCCGCTGCAAGGGCTTGTGACGGGGGTTTTAGAGCACCACCCGAAACGAGAAAAAAACGCTGGTAAAAGCCACAAATTTACACAATCAATTAACAAAACAAGGTATGCACTCATGCAAAAACCCTCTCTACCCACACACATGCCAACACTCAAACTACCAACTTACATACACATGCACCTAGAAATATACCTGATATCTTTGCAATAATTATTTATGTTCAAACTGGTAAATTCAATGTTTTTAATGTTTCTCAAATGACTTCAGTTTCTTAAAACTATGATGTTTGATTGTTTGGGGAAAGAATTACTATTTGTATCTATCTGTACAGGAATCTCTCTCCCTTATTTTATCTTTGTGGTCTGATCTACCTAAGTAATGTGAAGCCATTATACTTCCTTTAGTGTCATCGTTTAATTCCTTTCTTCTTACCTTTTCTAAAAGTCTAAGTCTCGCTTCTTGTCTTCGTCTCTCCCAGCCTAAATCCCCTAAGAGAGCAAACGATATACCCGAATGTTTCTGCTCATTCGCACGAATGGGGCTCAATCCTCGCGGGATTCTAACGGTCCTCAGCTGTATCATCCATGATCCATTTATCCAAGATAGCTTCCAATTTAAAAGCGGCCTGAGCCCACTACAAGGCCTTCTACGCTCCCCTCCGTTCTGGCGCCACCTTAGACCTCGTGCTCTGGCTCGTCCTTAGTATGTCACTTCGTCTCTCTGAGCGCTTTTCCCTGTTCCCTTGCTCCCACTTAGCCCCCACTCCATATTCATACCCTCCAAGGCTGCTTTCCTAACCACCATGCTTTCCAAACTGGCTACCACTGGCTACTCGCATACTTCACTTTCGGTTTCCTAGCCGCTGCCCTCCACTCCCTCGGTACCTCGAGTCTTGCACTCCTTGCCGCCGCTCTTTTGCCTAAAATGTGCATCGCTATATTTCCATGGCGGCTTCAACCCCCCTGCCATTCTCCCCTTTCCCCCTATTTTTTATAAGTAGGCGTTTGTCTTCTAAGGACGCACTTTTTCCATATTATTATCATTTTCCTTTCTCTTGTTACCTTTCTATCCATCTCCTTAATTCTCAGGCATTGTCAGTTTCAATATGAAATCGAAATAGGTCCTTCTCCCTCTATTTGCTGCTCATCTCTAACATTTTCTCCCCTCCATACGTTTTTTTGAATATCTCTGTAAAAAAAAGTATCTTCATTTAGAAAGAATCTGGGAAACAGTCCACGTAACTTAGTCCATTGAGTTCTCCGTATTTATGCTCCGTGCATTAAACGCTCTTGCCGCCCATTGCAAAGTGTCCTTGCCTCTATCGATTACTTCCTAAGGCATGAGAGGCGGAGCGATTGACACCTACGCCAGTAACACGTGTGCAAGTCCTTTTCGTGTGATTTGTTGAGCATGCGTTTGCGCATTGCTATTTTTCACAATTCACCTCCTAACAGTGAGTACCTACAAGTAATTTAGGGCGTTTGAACGGGCTTTGATAGCAGTAAAGGTTGTATTTGAAATGATAAAATCAATAGAATTCATGCTTTTATAATTACTTAATTCCCCCTCCATATCAAAAGTACGCGTATGCCTCTAAGGACGCATTTTTTCCCTCTTGACCTCATTTTATTAACATTTGTTACCTTTCTATCCTTCTTCTTTCTTCTAAGGCATTGTTCCAATATAAAATAGCTTTTATCCCACTCCTTCTACTATCCTTTCCTATTCGTCTCGTGCCTATTCTCTCTCCCTGTACCTCCAGTTTGTCTTGAAAAAATTCTTTTAATAAATGGCATCTTAATTGTCAAATAGTCTGGGAAATTGCCTCCGTAACGTAGTCCGTTGGGTTTTCCGTTTGTATGTTCCCTGCAAGAAACTCTCCTGTCGTCCATTGCAATGTGTCCTTGTTTCTATCGATTACTTTCCAAGGTAGGAGAGGCGGGGCGATTGACACTTACGCCAGTAACACGTGTACAAGTCTCTTGTGTGTGATTTGTTGAGCTTGCGTTTGCGCATTACCATTTTTCACAATTCACCTCCTAACAGTGAGTACCTACAAGTAATTTATCGCGTTTGAACGGGCTTAGATAGTAGTAAAGGTAGTACTCTGAACGATAAAATCAATAGAATGCATGCACTTATAATTACTAAAAAAGAGCCAAACGCTTTATTTTAAATATAGATGGCTACTGGAAATATCAAAAGGTGGCACGGCGGTTAATTCCAAAAATACAATGAAAACAATTTTCGGCCTTACAATTTAGACACATCACGACATAAATTACTTAATTATTATTAAAAATGTAAAATCTTCTTTTCTTTTTTGCCCAATCTTCAAGGGACGTTTTTGAGAGCTAAATATGTTAGTGACCATATGCAAGCAGTATTTTTTGTATAATAAGTTTGACGTGGGAAAAAGAAGCACTGAGACGCTTTGTAAATATTTTTATCATTACTAATACGTGAGAGGACGAGGAAAACATACGCATAACTGAAATGAAAAAGCATATCTTAATATAAAATATCTTTGTAAAAATCGTCCGGTTCCTCTCGACCTCGACAATGTTGGCCAATGGAAACCGGAGAGTGTTTAAGATGGAAAAAATTTAATATTTTAACAAAAATAATCATAAACGGACTGAAACCTTTGAAAGAATCTCTGAAAATCGGGCAAATATCATTCATAAAAATAATGGATAGGACATAAAAACCATGTAAGAAAAAAGAAGACATCTAAATCTCTATCTACGTAATACTCCACCAGCAGTGGCAAGGACGTTTGACAGGATGTGATAGGTCCCCAGGCATTGTACATGTATTCCCTCTATTTTCTCATGGACCTGGCACCCCGCGATCCATCAATAACCACGTTGGCAGGGGCCAATCATTACCAGCCATGCAACATTGCTACATATATTAGGCATATTACATGGTTAGCAGCTTTTCTTTCACTGCACAGAGTAGACAATAAAATATATTAAAAGGGGGCAGGTACACTTGCAATTAAGACATTTATACTGATTTTTATTCTACCCATTCAAGGTCGTTATCCACAATTTCTTAATCTAGTCTCTTCATTATGACACTGACTAAGCAGGGGGAAATGTTTGAAGGGGGAATGTTTGTTTTTTCATCCCAATTTCTTTAATCTTCAATAATTGGGGAATAATTTCTTATGTCAGATATTATTTATAATAGTATAAATATTATTTACACTAGTGATTTGATGTCTGGTAGTTCTTTTCAGACAAAAATGGCCTTATTTTCTTACTCTGTCTCAATCCAGGTACAAAATAAAAATGACTTTTTATCTATCTATCCTTCTTGTCTTTATTTATGAAAATATTGGCCGTGCCTTTCTGCTAAAGCTAAATAATTTAGATTCCATCTCTCTTTTTTTCTGTGAAAATGTGGATTTCCCGCTTCAGTTTATTTGACTATTGAAAATAATCACCTTTTTTATCTTCCCTTCAATGATATATCCGAATGTCCTTGTTTAATTCGCACGAAAGGGGCTCAATCCACGCGCGGATCTCACGATCGTCAGCTTTATCTGCTCCATTTATCAAAGATGACTATAAAACTAAAAACGGCCTGAGGTCACCAAAAAGCCTTCTTCGCTCCCCTCCGCCTTGGACCTAGCGTTTTGGCTCGTCCTTAGTCCTGGCCCGATCGCTTTTCTGCCCGCAGACTGCTCTTTCGGTTTCCCAGCCTCTGCCTACCACTCCCTCGGTACCTCGGGTCTAACATTCCTTGCCGCCATTCTTCTGCCTCCACTGCACACCTCTCCATTTCCATGGTGGCTCTCTCCCCCTGCCCTCCTCCCCTTTCCGCCCCCTTTTCAATGGTAGGCGTTTGTCTTCGAAGGGCTCACTTTTTCCATTTTGATCTCATTTTCCTATCTCTTGTTAACTTCCTATCCTTCTCCTTTCTTCTCAGGCATTGCCAGTTCCTGTTTAAATTCACTTTGCTCCTTCTCCCTTTCTTTGTTGCTCGTCTCCAACATTTTCTCCCCCTCTATGCGCGCGTTTTTTACAATATCATTGGGAAAAAGGCAACATCAGCTAGAAAATCTGGGAAGTAGTCTTCGTAACTTAGCCCAAGGAGTTCTCCGTAATGATGATCCCTGCAAAAATGTTCCTGTCGTCCATTGCAACGTTTCCTTGTCCCTATCGACTACTTCCTAAAGCGCAAGAGGCGGAGCGATTGACACCTGCGCCAGTAACACGTGTGCAAGTCTCTTGTGTGTTACTTGTTGAGCTTGTATTTGCGCGTTACTATTTTTCACCATCCACCTCCTAACAATGAGTACCTACAAGTAATTTAGGGCCTTTAACCAGGCTTTGATAGTGGTGAAGGTAGTATTCTGAATAATAAAATCAATAGAATGCATGCACTAATAGTTACTAAAAATAAACAAACGCTTCATTTTAAATACATAGGGTTATTTGAAATATTGAAAGGTAGCATGGAGGTTAATTCGAAAAATACAACAAAAAATCTCTCGGCCTTACGACTAAGTAGCAACTCAATATAGAGTGCGTAGTTTTATCACAAATATTTATTCCTTTTCCCTTAGACCGCATCCCCAAGAAACCTTTTTGAGAGCTAAGGAAATAAGTAGCCAAATCATTGACAATTTCGTTATTTCTACTCAATTGTTCCCCACCTTGTTTTATGAGTAGAACGAATCCCGGAATTGATAAATTGAGAAAAAATGTCCCAACTAATGAATTATGTCATTAATAAAACGAATTTTCCATAACATTCAAAATCTGTCGCTTTATTTAAAGCGCATAATGGACTACTTTAAAATTTTTGTTAAGTAAACGATATTTTTACGGAAACATTTTCGCTATTATGGAAAAAAGAACTTTGTCTCCCTCATGAGCTTAGTTGTAAATCCAGTAACTTCACCAAGATAATGAACGAAATTTAAAATATCTCGTTTGGCAAGTTGTATTATTTTTTTAACACACAAACATTTTAAAAGTTGGGAATCATTTCTATTCTCAAATATTTTTTTAAAATAGTATAAATTACAAAATCCTAGTTTATATCCCTTAATTCACTTCGGGAAAAATGTCCTCATATCCTTCGTCTGTCTCCGTCTCGCTCCAAAATAAAAATAACTTTTATCTCTCCATCCTCCTTTTAATGTTGAAAATTTTGGACATGTCTTTCTCCTAAAACTAATTGGTTTTGGTTCCATTTGCCATATCTTCAGGGAGAATGGGGAATTCTTGTTTCAGGTTTTTTTCCTCTTGAAATTTTTAAGCCTTCTTTATTATTAGCCTCATATCATGGAAATAGCAGTCATTAGGTCTAATCCTACTAAACGAAGAGCGGGCAAAAAGGTTTACTTAAAACAGACCGAAAAAAAGCAAAGCGCTGTTTATTGAATATTGCACTACTCTGCTAATATCCTGACACTTAGGGGTCAATCTGAATTGAGTTTTTGTCTAACTTTTTTCACATTTTTATCACCCTAAGTTTTTGATGGGAATTCATGGAATGTACTGATCAACCTCCCTTCTTCCTCGCTGAACATTTTTAACCAGTGGCAAAATATTCCTCGGGATATTGTTGTATCTTCCGAACCCTATTTTCCAAGCTTGCACATAATTCTATCGCAAATTGTCCAACCATGGTACGTGGTATCATGAATACGTGAGTAATGACATTATTTACCTGAGGTTTTATTATTGACTAAGTTTCGTCAGCGTATTTATTTTCGAATTATTATTAGGTCATCTACCGGTTTTTGGAGGGACACAGCTACTAAATAAAACATTTTGTGACTCCTAACAAAACACAAAATCCAGCATCCTACTCTATATCAGGGCCCTCTTCATCTCCGAGTACTTTCTTCCACCCTTCATCCCGTCCAACATCCCTATCCTGTTTACAATCTTCAACATCCCACTGCCGGTCTATAACCCCTTCATCCACTTTTCCTGCCTCCATAGGAATTTTCCCAACAAACCCCTCTCTTCGCCCACCATACCAAGTACTTCTTCATTTATTTTCTTCTCTGTCCATTTCACCTTCTCCATTCTTCTCCACACCCACATTTCAAAAGCCTCCAGTCTACGTCTATCCTCCTGCTTCAATGACCACGTTTCCGCGCCGTACAGAGCTACGCTCCATATCAAAGTTGTTACGAGTCTTTTCTAAACATCCTATCTCAACGTCCCTCTCATCAACTTCCTCCTCCTTGTGAAAGCCTCTTTGCCTAGCGCCATTCTTCTCCTTGCGTACCTACTACTTTGACCGTGTTGGTCCAAAACACTACCGGGATACGTAAACTGTTCTAACTGCTCTAGTTTTTGCCCTCCTATTTTAATTTTTAGCTTAGCCTTTTTCTTTCTAGAAAATCGCATAACCTTTTTTTATTAATATTGATTCTCATCCCATACCTGTCGCACTGAATTTCCAATTCACTAAGCAATGCTTGCAACCCCTGGGCTGACTGACAAACTAAAGCTTGGCCATCAGCGAACTTAACTTATTTTACGAATTCCCCGCCCACTTTCATTCCTACCTCCAGTTCTTCCCATACCTCTTTAATCATTTCCTCTACATACAGGTTGAACAGCAGCGGTGATAATGGGCAACCCTGCATTACACCTCTTCCTGACATTGCCCATCCGGACTCCCCGTTCCCCACTCGCACCTGAGCAGTCTGAGACATGTACAGGTAGCGGATTAGCCTCCTTTCCCTCCAATCTATTCCTATTTTCTGCAATATACTCATTGGTTTTCCCCAATCCACTCTATCAAACGCTTTTTCTAAATCTACGAAACCGGCAAATACCTGGTTGTATTCTATATTCCTATCGATGAATAATCTCATTACTGCAATGGTATCACGCGTACCTCTCCCCTTCCTAAACCCAAACTGATCATCCCCTAAGTAATCATTTGCCCTACTCTCTACCCTTTTGTTTATGATCCTGAGAACAACTATAGCTGCGTGGGATATCAAACTAATTGTCTTATAGTCCTCACAAGACGTGGCCTTTACCTTTTTCGGAATAGGAACTAAAACTGATCTCACAAAGTCTTCCGGCCAGATTCCCTCCTCATAAATACTACGGATCAGCCCATATAGCCTCTTCCTCCCACATTTTCCTAAAAGTTCCACGGGAATGTTATCCACCCCCACGGCCTTATTTATCTTCGTCTTCCTTAAGGCCCTTTCTATCTTCTCGTCGAGTATGCCTGGACCTAAGTTATCTTCCTCTAAGTCATGTTCCTTTTCTATGTTTAACTTTGTTGTTCTAAGTTCTTTACTACACAGTTCTTCTCTATATTCCTTCCATCTCTCTTGAATCTTTCCTGTGTCAACTATTATCTTATCCGCCTCATTTCTAACTGTTAGCTTAGATCTCCCTTTCTTACTTCCCGATAAAGATTTGACTTTGCTGTACAGCGCACCGATTTCACCCATCCTCTGCAAACTTTCCATATTCTCACACTGCGTCTTCCACCATGCTTCTTTTGCTTTATTGGTTGCCCGCCTCAATTTTTGTTTAACTCTTAGGGCTTCATTTTTCCTAACTCTCTGTTTACATTCTTCCATTTTCTCCTCTCATCCATCTTTGTAATCATCTCAACCGTGATCCATGGTTTCCTAGTTCTTTTCGCGTAAACAGTTCCAATTGTGTCTTTTGCGGCTTTAGATAACACTTTCTCGATACTTTTCCATTTTTCTTCGATAGTACTTAGCCCTTTACCATCCTCCATAATTTCCTCTACAGCCTGTTGGTACTCCTTCCTTTTTAATCCATTTAATGCTTCTACGTTCCTTTTTCTAACCCGCCGCCCATGCCTTATCTTTTTGAAACGGACGCTACATTTCATAACAACTAAATTGTGGTCAGAGTCCGCATCAACTCCCGGGAAGCTGTGCGAATTTATCACACTGTTCCTAAACCTGTGTCTAACCAGGATATAATCTAGCTGATATCTTCCTGAGTCACCTGGCATTTTCCATGTATACCTGCGTCTTCTGTGGTGTCTAAACCAAGTGTTGGTGATGACTAGCCCCTGTCTCCTGCAGAACTCAACAGCTTTCTCCCCGCGGTGATTCCTCGTGCCTAAACCGTAGTCCCCGACCTCGTCACCATTTATTCCTTCGTCTACCGTGGCATTCCAATCCCCAATCGCTATCAAA
The DNA here is from genome assembly GCF_022747635.1 of Hetaerina americana. Lineage (NCBI taxonomy): Eukaryota > Metazoa > Arthropoda > Insecta > Odonata > Calopterygidae > Hetaerina > Hetaerina americana. Next base: position 16,456,977 of record NW_027286292.1, read on the forward strand.
TATTTCCCTGCAGGAACACCCGCGATCATGTCCTCTAATTGATCGTATATTGTAAATAATTAGAACTCAATGACTTTCTCCCCGCTGTTATTCCTTTTACCTAAACCGTAGTCCCCCTCCTCATTACCATATTTTCCTTCACCTACCATCACATTCCGATCCTTCATCATAATCAAATGTTTCCCTGCAGGAGCACACGCGATTATTTCCTCTAAATGATCGTATATCCTATCGACCTCTTCCTCTATATGGTTGCTCGGTGGCATGTATACCTGAATAATAACCAAGTTCGTCGCTTCTGCTTATATCTTTACTAGTAATATTCTATCCGTTACCTGTTCTATGTCGACTACGCTTCTTCCAACCTCTTTATTTAATACTATGGCAACCTCTCGTTGGATCTCGTCCCCGACGCTGTATATTATTCTATAATTATCACTCCAGTAATCCCCGCTAACCTTCCATCTCACCTCGCATAAACCTAAAATATCTATTTTTCCCCTTTCAATCTCTCGCTTAACATTCTCCAATTTCCGTCCTCATCATCGTCCTAACATTCCACGTTCCTATTCTAACTAATTTGGTTTTCTTCTCCTGCGTCTTCTGTCCTGCTGCTGCCGGTTTTCCCTTGCAAGTGTTTCGTGGGATGACTACCGCGGAAGCCTTGCCTCCCCCGCTGCCGGGCACGACACACGGCCGATTATGCCGAGCCCCGTAGTTGCCAGGACTCAAAATCTCTTTAGTGGCCATCATATTTATCTTGGGAATGATAATTGAGGTGGTTTCCCGTTACCTTCCTCAGTAGTGTTTTTAACGTGACACGATCACTTACTGGCCGCCCCTCCGGGGTCAGACGCCTTTGCAGCCGCCTCACTGAGGAACAGACGCTGCGTGGACTACCTTTCGTCTGGCTCCTAACCTTCGACCTATCTGGTATGGGTGACCCTACCAGGAGCAATAATTATTACTCCCGCCAGCACAGCTCTAGGGGTCATCGGAACGCACAAGCCCTTCCACCACGTCAAGGTTGTAGTCCAGGGGAGGGTTATTTTCGAATATATAAGCATTTTATGATGGAGAGTTACTGCAGCCGCATTTCCTCATTCAAATGATTTCCATTAACTACTTTCACCAGTATATTTTGAAATATAAATATATTTTATGTTATTGCTATAATAGAAGATCATGTGCTCTGTGCATGAGTTATTGATTGTTATTATCCTTTTTCTATTCCAAAGGAATAACAAGCAATTTCACCTTAATGTTATCCATTAAACACCTTTAATTAAGCTGTCAACAATGTTTACCAAATATGCTCAGCAATGTGACAAACCTTTTGCTGTGCACCAACATTTTACATCGTAGTGTAGCAGTCGATAGTCGGATCACTACTGCGCTGCAGATTAAATTCTCACAAAAGTTGATTTTTCTCCCATGAGATGACGACCCCGTCGACGAAGTATTCACTAATGCTTACGTAAGTCAACACTAAATTTTTACATGAGAAAATAACCAAAAGAAAATTATAGGCAATATTTATCAATTATGTCTTTGGTATAAAACGTAAGAATGTTACTAAAGTGGGAACTCTGAAGTAATATAAAATCGTAAATATTTTCGTAACTTTAAATTTTTTAATTTTATCAACCCTACTCTATGAAGAGAAATGCTGAAGGTACTAATGACTGATATTATTATTAAAAAATTAACAGAGAATAAGTAACAGTTATATTTCAAAAATTGTTATCAACCTTTAACTATATTGCTTGTCCAAAAAAATGCGGAAAGATTTGTTTGGCAATTTTTTTTATTGCAATTCTCAGTTACCTCAGGAACGCTTAGGCTTAAGAATTGAAATGAGAGAATTGGTCTCAAATTACATTAAATTGCCTAAATTCTCTAGCATAAATTCCTCAAATACTTTAGTTATGAAATATAGCAACGAAATTGAAAAATATGAAATGCGTATGGAGCACACTGAGTTGTCTATGATTCTTTCATTTCTCTTCTCTTTTGTGGTGTCGCTGCTGCTAAAAGTACTTTTTTAAAAGCGCTTGGCTTGGTTCGTCATTTAGATTGGTGCCAAAAGGTGTCCAAACCCATGCGTGCGACTGTGCGCTCTTTATTAGAATCTGTATGTACATGTGTATTCGTATATTGTTATGGTCGAACACAGTTTCTTGTCCTTTTTGTAAAGATTAGAGTGCGACTTGCGAGTCGGTGCAGATACGCTTGGATACATTAGTTAAATTAAGATGAAACACAAGGCCCATGGTTCAGGCCGTATAATTCAGCGTCGATTGGCATGTTGTTTCCTGCATGGGGATCGACTGGGACCAAGACCATACTGGATGACCACGCCGCCGTGGTAAGGTGTTGCACCGGTGTAGAATACAAGCTCCTCAGTGGCTCTAGCCAGGGAATTTCCCGGTTGAAGACCTTCGCTACTTACAATATCAGCCGCCACTCGTTGCTTCGTTGAAAGATGTGAGTGATGACGGAGGTCAGAGGCCTCAGGAACCAACAGACTCAAGCTAAAAACCCTGCCGCTTTTCGTATGTTTTTTGTTCTTGACGTGGCAGGATCGGAATTAGCGTGTGTACACGTTTCTTGATGTGATTTAGATATGTTCACTTGTAGATTAAATTTATTTGAGAGATGATCAAGAATAGTGTGCATAAAAAATCGCTAGTCAGAAAAACAGAGCCAGTCATCTAAGTAGGGAATTATTTTTACATTGAATGTTTAGGAGATGAATTGCGCAAAGTCTTCACCCTACCTTTTTTAGAATGGCTGGACTTAAAGTGTGACCCATGGGTAATCGCGTAAAGGCGTAGGTGGTGGAGCCATATTTCATCTATTCATTCCATTTCATGAAATTTCCAATGCTGGTAGTGAATTTGCATCTGGTGAAAGACACAGTTCAGGTCAATTTTGGATAAGAGCACGAATTTGGGAATGGAGCTAAGGGCACGACACGGCCTAAAAAACTTATTTTCGGTGTTCTCATCATAGTGTACGTAAATACGTAGTAATCTTCAGGCTAATACGTGATGCGAAAGTGAAAAAGGGGGCGCTGGTGGCTTTATGCATTGCGGCACGAATGCTAGCAATTTAGGTATTTAACTGCCGATGGAAGGTCGCGGCTGCAATAGCTATCACACTCGGGGTGTCCTCCTGTCAGACGTCATGGATGATCCCCGCTTAGGTGGTTTCGTAAGCACGATTGTTAATTGTATCTAGGTCTGCTTAATACCCCGCAAACCGTGTCAAAGATCTGTGGCGGGAGGTGTTAAGTCACTACCCTTATTTAAGGTAAAAAACCGTATTGAAATTCCACAATTTGATAGAACCCAAAACTAAAACATGGTATGCATTTATGTAAAAACACTCACAACCCACTCACAGGCAAACACTTAAACAACTAACTAACATAAACAGGCTCCTTGAAATATACCTTATGTCTTTGAAATGTTTAACTTTGTTCCAACTTGTAAATTAAATGGTTTCAATACTTCTTGATTGCTTCGGTTTCTTGTTATTTTTATTCCTGATTGTGCGGGGAAAAAATAAATATTTGAACGTGTTTATCCGTGCAAATTTCGTTACTTTATGTGGTATCTACCTGTACTGGGATCTATCTCCATTATTTCATCATTGTTGTGTTATCTACCTAAAAAGTGTGGGGTCATTATAATTCCTTTAATTTCATCGATGGGCTCGTTTGTTCTAAACCTTTCTTAAAGTCTAGGTCTGGCTTCTTCTCTTCGTATCTCAAGTGGCTCCCAGTCTAAGTCCACTAAGAGAACTGTCACACTTTTGTTCTCACAATAACAATTTTTAACGAAGCTGGCAGATTGTCTCTGGACGTGACGCATTCTTTTTGCCAAATATTCTCCCAAGGGTCTTAAATACCTGCTGCATATTCAAAATGATGTCCAAGTAGAGCAGAAGAACACCTTTTTAACTTTCTCATCAAATATCCCCACCACCCGTTTAGTGAAGCCGAGTTTCTTAAAATTGAATCCGTATATTGTCCTGATATGTGCTTCCTATGAAAAGCGTGATGTTAGACCAGCTGGATATATTCTGGATTGTATTTTAAATACAATACACTGGACAGTACTTCAGTGTATAAAGGATCATATACTGAGTTATATTGGCCTTTATAAAAATAGTAAGCTCTTAGTCCTAAAAACGTTTGCTCCGCCATTACCATTTAAAACTTGTTTCAAAATTGATATTCTTTTGCTTCATTGAATACGACCTATTTACTTGGTATTCATTCAACACAGTTTGCAATGCAGATTAAAAGTCAAGGTGACGCGCAAAAGAGGATTAGATTGTATAACAATTTCTAAAATTAAAAATTTATATTCATGAACCATTTGCAAACTTTAAATAAAAAAAAATATTTTAATTGAGATCCAAATATGAAATGGCGTCAAGTTGACTTCACGACGTAATTAGTGCTATTTAGAGTATAGCCATACTGTAACTGGAGGAAGAGGGGTACTTAATATGAGCTAAGATGTGAAATGCATTAAAATAGAGAATGATAGGAAAAAAAGGATCCTGGATTCGTTCAACTTTTTTCCGGCCCTGCGTATTATATGTTCCCGGAATATATAACATTTTTTGGCGTTTAGGTTGGAAAAGTTAGTTTAACGCATTGAAAACTAAAGAAAAGTTATCAAAAATGTTCCAACTTTGGATCATTTCGTAGCTCAATCTAATCATAACGAGAAAATAAGTTCGTACGAAGTATATTTACGTGCGATTAAAAGTTTCATGTATTCACTGAAAGTAGAAATAGTCGTGGACAACGAGTTATAACAAAGTATATTCCTCAATGATTATATTGTTTTCGATGATTACGCCAAATATTACATAAAATAAAAAGGAGAAACTTAAAACCATTTCCTTGCGCATAACGGGAAGAGTGTATGAACGAGATGAGAATATTTCAAATTATAGTAAATGCGAATGGAAGTGGGTTTGGCATCTTTTTGTGGAAGCGATATTTATCGGAAACGATAGGGCTTAGTTATTCCAAATATATACACGTTGCATGTCGTGGTCGTGTATGATGAAATATATGTGGAATAACTAAGAATTTTCTTTTCCGATAAAGTAAATGTATATTGATTCACCAGAAATTGAAAGGATGCTATTGGAATTATTTTCGCCGAAGTAAACAGAAAAAATGAGAATTTTACTCCTTGCTAAAAAATTACAGAAGCAGCTACGGAAAGGTGCAACGGCATTTCAATAAATAATACGCTCGGTAAATTTCTTTCCACACTACGTCAAAAGTTGAAACAACCAACATTTATTCAAAAACGAACTTTAAAAAGTTGGAACATTCAAGTTAGCATAACATAGCTGGAACCATGGTCTTTGAACCGAGGATAAGTACAAATTTAGGCATGTATTTATAATTCATAGACCGTAGGAGTGATAAAATATATTCAGTGCTATTAGTGAGTTCCTGTCTCATTCATGAAAAGGAAAGTTTTGGCATAGAAAATGAGAGCTAATATTTTTGTCAAGTGTCTCCAGATTAAATCCAATAAACAGCATAACTTGGGTCAATAGACATTTTGGACTTATCCTTTCATGGTGTTCATTTGTTATGTAGTTAATTTGATATTGTGGCTCAATTAGTAGGAATACGCATAAAAAAGGGTTTTCACGAAGGATTGAATACGGTCAACAACATTCATAGGGGATATGAAAGAGGGTTTTTTTAAGGATAATTCATCACTTTCATGATACATAATCATTAAAAAGTCCATACTCTTAATCCATGTCCTTATTTTCTTCAGGTTTCTTAATTTGTCTACAAAACTCAAAGCGTACAAGTAATTTAAGCTGGAGAATTTAGTTAATAATTTCAGTCAGCTCTGATTTCTCCATCTTAATCCTTCAATGAATCATTAATAAAGTCATTAAATTGGGAATGTAATTAAAATAAATGGAATAAAATCTAAATTTTCCCATCTAATATTTAATGTTGCTTTTCTATCTGGTAGATAAAATAATACTAAAGTATTTTTAATTCCCTCCAATGACTGCAACCTTGCGGTGGAAGGGCCTGTGCGTTCCGATGACCCCTAGAGCTGTGCCGTCGGGAGTAATTATAATTGCTCCTGGGAGGGTCACCCGTGCTAGATAAGTCGAGGGTTAGCAGCCAGACGAAAGGCAGTCAGGCAGTAAGCATAGAACAACCAACGGGTAGAATATTACTAGTAGTAAAATAAACATAACCGATGAACTTGGTCAAAGTTCATCGGTTTAGGTTTAGATGTCACCGAGCAACCATAAGGAGGAAATTGTCGAGATATGCGATCAATTAGAGGAAATTATCGAAGGTTTTCCGGCGGAAAAAACATTTGATTGTGATTAAGGACTGGACTGCGACGGTAGGTGAAGGAAGAGATGGTGATGAGGTAAGGAACTACGGTTTAGGCATAAGGAATGGACGCGGAGAGAAAGGAATTGAGTTGTATAGAAGATGGGGGTTAGCCTTCACCAACACTTGGTTTATACACCAAAAAAGGTGCAGGCATACATGAAAAATACCAGGGGACTCAAGAAGAAGGTATCAGTTTTATTATATTGCAGTTACGCACTTGTTTAGGAACAGTGTGATAAATACGCACAGCTTCTCGGGAACGGATGTGGACTGTGACCACAATTTAGAGGTTCTGAAATGTAGCGTCCATTTCAAAAGGGGAAGGTAAAAGTTAATTTGAAAAAGTTACTGCAGCCGAATTACCTCATTGAAATGTTTTCCATTAACTAACTTGCGCATTAAATAGTGAAATATGATTGTATTTTATGTTATCGCTTTGATAAAAGATCATGTGCTCTGGGCATTAGTTATAGATTTTTATCATTTTATCTATTCCAAAATAACAACAATCAATGTCAATGTATTGTGTCCTGTACACACTTTTAATTGTGCTCTCAACATGGTTTAATAATTTGCTCAGCATGAGAGCAATCTTTCAGCCCTACACTAACATTTTACATTGTGCTGTAACAGCCGATAGTCGTGTCACCAGTGCCCTGCAGTTTTAATTCTCATGGAAGTTGATTTTCTCCCAATAGATGGCGACACGTCGTCAAAATATTCTCTAATGCATACGTAAGGCAGCACTAAATTTTTCATCAGGAAAAATCCTATGGGATATTATAGGTATTTATTTAGCACTTATGACTTTGGTTTAAAACTTAAGAGAACCATTAACGTGCGGTCTATCACGTAATATAAAACCGTATCTGTTTTACCAACTTCAATTTTCAAATTATATCCAACCCTACTTTATGCAGAGGAATTTTGAAGGTACCATGATCTGATTTTATAAAAAAAATACACAACAATACTGAAGTTGATATTTCAAAAATAGTTAAAAACCTTTAACTACCAGGGTGGTCTGAAAAGTTTCCGACCTAACAGCGAAAAAAAAAATTTCTGAAATTTTTGAGGCAGGAAACTTTTCAGACCACCCGTGTATATGGTATGTCCAAACAAATGTTGGAAGATTTTTTCCGCCAAAGTTGATTGTTGAAGTGGAGCGATCTGTGTCGAAATGGATGGCGGAAGATTTTGGGAAAGCGACACGACACGCATCATTCGTCTGTGGGCCATTGCTGAGCCTCGATCACTACGAAACCGGATTCCAGTCCGAGAGTCGAGTCAGGAATTCAAATTGCTACGTTCCGTGGAGGAATGGTACGCGATAAATTTTGCGTTAGCTCGGAAATAGGGTACGGAAGATGAACGGAATATCCCTTGGAATAGTTTACACTGGTACAGGATATCCGATGAGGGTAGAGTCGAGGTTGAAGATAATCCATCATATAGTCCATACGATATAATGTGCAAAAAGAGAAACACATTTTCTATATAGACTGACCACCAAGTGTCATGGCGTGGGCGGAATTCTGCGATATTGCAATAGGAGAGAGGTATGGCTAGATGGTACTCAGGTATCGTCAGAAGACTGATTTTGTGACAATCTTACTTAGGACCTCTTGGAAAACGGTAATTTTCGTTTCTTAACATTTCTTGCATAAAAGAGAAACGCCCAGTTTTCATATCTTCATTCGCGTGTTTCAGTCCTAATCTAAATGGGTTTGGTAAAATATTATGTATCAGCCGTCTAAACATTCAATAGTTTTCTTTGCCCACTTTTTAATGGATATAGATGGACGAGGAAAACCAGACCATTATCATGAAGATTCATTTTTTATTTTGTGTTCGTTAAAGTCAACCACTCCCATATCAGTAATGATAAAACTATTTCCAAATTATCCAAGTGCATCGTATGCTCAGTTTATCCACATCGGACTTATTAAAAAAATAAAGCTAGTACTTGGTCATAAAGTATTTAAGCTTTAAAAATCGTCTCTGGTGGATAAGGTTGAAACGAAAAGAGGAATAAATATTTTTGAAAACTAAGTATTGTCTTGCGAGATGCGTCTCAATCGTGAGGCCAAGAAATTATTTTTGTGTTTTGAGAATAATCCCCGTGTCTCTTTTGAATATTTTATATAACCCCATACATTTAAAATGGAGCGTTTGTAACTTTTTAGTAATTATAAGTGCATGCATTCTTCTGATTTAATTCTCAGAGGATTACCTTACCCTCTATCAAAGTCCGTTAAAACGCCCTATATCACTTGTTGGAAATTTTGTCAGAAACGAAATACCGGAAATTAAATAACTAGGTTTTATTTCATTTAGACTATTCTAAATTATAATTGACCATAAAAATGATTCCCTAATCATCTAAATTTATAGATAGCCTCAATTCGCTAAAGAAAAGATATTTTCAACTTATTAATAAAATACCTGAGTATTCAGAACCTAGGTGAAGTTGCTAGATTAAGAAATTAATATATTAGAGGTAATAATTTCTGTTTGCGTATCAGCAAAAATGTGTCCTTATATATATGGTATGCTAAACCAACATTTTAAAATATCCCTCTGCATGCTCGAATCAAGCAAAAAATTATGAATGATTTGGGAAATTTGTCCTTTAACTGACATAATCCATTAGTTAGGACCTATGTTGTACAGTATTTATGAACCAAGAATCGATCTCCTTAAAAAACAAAGCGGGAAAGAAGTGAGATAAGATAACGATATTGTAAAGATTAGTTGTATAAACTTTCATACTTCTTAGTTCAAGAACTGAATGAAAAAATATTCTTCAGAAAATAGGTTCGCGAGATATGTGATTTCCGAAATCTTTTCTAATTTTTGCCTTTGGCTCCATTGTACCCAAATTGAAAGTTACAAGATAGGAATAGAAAATTATAGTGGCTAAAGGAAATTAATTTTTAATTCCATTTAACACAGTTTCTGCCAATGTCAGTTGCCTCAATAACTCTATGGTTTTTGGATTGAAATGAGGGAATTAGTGTTTTTGCCAGTTTTTGTCGCTGACTTATATCCTATCTATAATTTACAAAGCGGAAAGCACTTATCTCTCTCCATGTTCTTAAATGTTCCGTTTAATATTCGAATTTAAAACACGTCTATCATATAACTCTTACCATAGGCCCTCCCCCTGCATTTCCTCAAGTTAAATATTCGTTCTACACCTGCCTCATTATTCCTCGGTGGCAGGCTCTTCGCCTTTCAAATTAAGATACTTCTTCCACCAAATCAGCTCTTGCTTTTTCTTCCGAAGTCCCATTTCTAATATTCAAAGTATATACCCTGGTCTTCTCTATTCTCATCGGTAAATTTTTACGTATATTAATAGCAAAAAATAGGAACTGGATTTCTTAACCCTCTCTCCAGTGTACTTCTCCTTTCCGTTCATATTACATCCAGTCAAATAAAAGCGGAGCAGCAGACACAACATGATCGGAGATTGGTTTTATACAAAAGTAAAGACCAAAAGCGCTGCTATATATTTTAGACAGGGAGACGAGGCGATCAATTCCAATCTTCTTAAAAGAGGAAGGTCGCAATCGCACCCACTCTAACACTTCCTCGTTCGAATGAAATTGACGCCCATGAATGTCTTTCTTTAGGTCGCCAATGATGTGAAATTCAAGAGATAAAAGATCCAGTCTCTGGAAGATGTTGAAGTGATGAACAATAAATTTGCTGAACCGTACTTTTCGTCAGATTAGCGGTATGGGGTTGAGTATTATCATGCGTCAAGACGATTCCGGCGTGTTATTACTTAATAACACGCCGAAGTTTCTGCAAAGAGATTTCTTCTTAGCACTTTCTACATAGGACTACTTATTGAATGTGGTTCCACGCTCGAGGAATTCGACAAGCAGAGGGGGTATATAATCAAAGAAGAAAATGATCATGGCTATGGCAGAGATCGTGTGAACATAATGGGCTTTTTTGATGGGGGGAAAATGGGACGTTTCCATCGTTGGCTTAGCTGTTTTATATCTCGCTCGAAATGGTGGCTCCACGTATCGTCCCACCGTCATAGGAGAGAAACTCATACACTTTCTAGTGTGACCGCTACAGATGACTCGAACATGACGCATTTTTGTCAGTATTTTGTCCCTCCGTCAGACGATGCGAAACCCACTGCGAAAAAACCTTCATTTACATCAATATAATATCCCACAAGCCGCCGCAAGGGCGTGTGGCGGGAAGTGTTAGGTAACCACCCGAAAAAATGAACACAATCAAATGAATACAAAACATTACCCAAACTGGTACATACGTTCATAAAAATATCGTTTAAGAAATATAAAATAAAGGGTTAGGCGATTAGTTTGTCCCTCAGCAAAGGGTTGCAAAATCTGTTGAGTTCACTTAAAAGGGTAAACGTTCGTTAAAATTATCTGGCTGATTTCGATTCTCCCCCCTAAAAAGGAAGACCGTGCGTCAATTACAGCGAGAAACAAACATGACTGTGACATAAGCTTTAAAGACCGTCGTGAGAACGCGCGCGCATTGAAGAAAAAGGCTCGATGCTGGCCGAATATATTCTCATGCCGGTCAATCATCCGAAGGAAAGGGCTACGGACGCACGGACCTGATGAATCTGCTGCAAGTAGATATGTTCCTCAATTAAAAGTAGAGAAGGTGCTAGAGGCCTTTACATAAAAAACAATAAATGAAGACGAATACGACAATACCATCACATGTTCCCTGGTGGTCACACAATGAGGTACTTCCGTGCAACAACGCCTCTTCACCTAGATGACCGAAGGTTATTCGATGTTTTCAAAGTGGTATTTTTCAATAATTTTTTTTTCAACGATTAAATTTTATTCATACAAATCATTTCATTTTAATCTAAAACAAAAACAATGGTAACCGCTCTTTTCGATGGGTAGCATTGAAATTAGTAGTAACCATTTTTACACTCTGAAAATAGTCGACCAAAAATAATACACAACCGGAGTTGCGAGGAACCTTCTGACTGTCCACCAACATTTAACATCATACTGCAATTGTCGACATGTGAATCACTAGTGCCCTACATATTTTATTCAGCTAAAAGATGAATTTTTTCCCTGGAGAAGACGAACCCGTCGGCAAATTAATCACTAGTGCCAATGGAGGGCAACAATAACTTGTTACATCACGAAAAATGCCCTAAGTATATTTTGGGCCTTATTAATAATTTATAATATTAATATAGAGCGTAAAAAACCATTAAAATGCGTACGGTCATGTAATACCCAACCGTAAATATTTTCAAAACTAACAATTTCAAATTATTTCACTACCTATAAAGAGAAATACTAAGGGTGCTAAGGACTGATATTATAAGAAACAAAAAATAATTAGTTAAATTGATATTTGGAAAATCGTGATCATTCTTATAATATACGCCTTATCCAAAAAAGTCTAGAGTAATTTTTGGGGAACAGTTGACGGTGACATGTTGGGAAAACGTGACGGGAGGTTTTAGGAAAGCAACAGGACACGCATCAGTCGAGTGTGGGCCATTGTGGAGTCCTCATCACTACAAAACCGGACTCCAGTCCGAGGGCCGCGTCACGAATTCACAATGCTACGTTCCATGGAGGAACGGTACGTGATACATTTTGCGTTAGCTCGGAAACAGGGTACGGAATATCCCTTGGAATGGTTTACACTGGTACAGGATATCCGATGAGGGTAGAGTGGAGGTTGATGATGAGAAAAACCGTGATCAATCATCAAATGTACTCTTTGATATAATGTGCAAAAGTGAAACACATTTTCTATTTAGACTGACCACCAAGTGTCATGTCGTGGGCAGGATTCTGCGATATTGCAAGAGGAGAAAGGTGTGGCAAGATGGTACTCAGGTATCGTGAGAATGCTGATTTTGTGACAATCTTGCCAGGACCTCTTGGATAACGGTGGTTTTCGTTTGTTTATATTTTTAAAATGAATTAGAAACGCCCAATTATCAAATCTTCATTCCCGCGTTTCAGTCCGTATCCGTTAGGTTTTTGTTGCATGTTATATTTCAGCTTCCTCACCATTCAATGGTCACTAAATTTTTAAGTTATCAACACCATCTCTAGTGTATACGGTCGAAAGGAAGAAGGAATAAATATTTTGATAACTAAGTATTGTCTTTCAAAGAATGTCTCAACCATGAGGCCTAGAAATTACTTCTGTATGAACTTAATAGTATTTATAATTGCATATATTCTTGTGATTTTGTATTCCTTTCTATCAAAGCCTGTTAAAACGCACACCAAAAATTCGTAGGTACTCACTGTTAGGAGGTAATTTTTGAATAAATGGATAATAATATGATGGCTCCATGTCCCATCATCATAGGAGGGCAACGCATACCCTGTCTAGTGGTACCACTGCAGGGGACTCAGACATGACGCCTCTCTTTCAAACATTTGTTCCTCCGCCAGTCATTTCGAACCTGCTATGAAAACAAACTTAGTGTATTGCCAGTGATATTCTATAATTGCATGCGTGGAGCTTATGCTGTTCCGAAAACAAATTTATTCCTCTGGGAATCTTTGCTTTTGCAACATAGGGGCTTTTCCTGGGAAGCAACGTATTGAAGCGATGCGCGCTCTGCTCCAAATCTCCTGTGCCACTCGAGCGAACTCGTCTGGGACATGCAGTGTTCACCATACACAGCTGACATAGGACGATGAATTTCGTGTACTTCTATAGCCAAAACCATCAGGAAACAAAGCACACCTCTCTGCTCCACATTTCTTAAGCTGGACGACATTCTACCCTAGTCCATGAACCAAAAACGATATAACCAAATAATGGCATGATCATTCTTTTTTTGTCACCGAGGAGTTTTCCCACCACAGCGATGGCAGTGTCGATACGTAACAACAGGGTTTACACCTTTCGCGTGGAATGCGTGTTATGACGCATGTTTTGGTTTCATTCGACGGTTTCACGTGATAAATACATAATTATAAACTTTCTCCCAGCTCTTCACTTTCTCCTACTTTGAGTGTCGCAGTGTAGAAACGTGAAACCTATCATTCCTTAAAGATGTTCATCCGATTATTTTCTGAAGAGCAATTGGTGTTATTACCAACTGCCTACATTAAGTAACAATACCAAATTTATACTCGTCACTCTCACGTTTCCTTAACCTTAATGTTAGTTGAGGTAGTTCAAATTCACAGCCTCTCCATATTTATAAATCTGTTGTCCCATAGGTTATCATTCCGTACGATTAGACGTAATAAGGCAAAAACCCCGGCCATACTTCACCGATGTCCGTCTCCTCAATGGTATTCTAATGTAAATGAATACCCATACTACTCAAGCAGTGCCCACTTCTTTTTATTGCATCGTAATTCCTAATCCGCGTCCCCAATCTGTCGTCCCATATCTGATATACTTGGGTCAGATTGTATTAAATTGAGGTTTGGTGTAATAACACATGCATCTCATTAGTAATTCATATAATTCACTTAATTTCCCTTATTCAATAAAAAAGTTTATAAATACATGCATTCTACCTCATCATTTTGACGTACAACGTTGGCCAGTAAAAAACCTATTGTGAATCTCCATATTTTATATTTTAATTAAAGGTAATTGATAAATTTATTATTCATGTACTATTACGCTTTGGCGTTATGTTATATCCTGCAAGATACTTGATTATTATTATTATTAAAAATACACATGTGCTGATAGACATTGTCAGGTGGCACACAAGTCCCAAATAATTCAAAACACAAATCTCTTTAACAAAACAAGTGATTCCCCATCCCATTTACAGCCATTAATCAGCAAGAAAAAAAAAGATAAATTTAAAAAAAAATAAGCTATTACATATAATACAATACACCACACATCAATCAAATTATTACATTTATGCCTTACATCTATTCTTAAAAGTATACACTCTGTTAGGAAAGGGCTCGAATATTTTTTGCAGGTAAGGTGTTCCACTCAACAATTGTTCTATTTAGAAAAGAAATTTTTTTTTATTTGTTCTCTGTGCCCGGCATTTTACCTTAAATTTGTGATAATTTCTACCTATAAAATTTGGGTTCCCCGCCTCTTTCCTAGGATCTGCCCAACCTTTCTCCCCCTTCAGAATTCGGAACATTCCACAAAGTCTGCTTACTTTCCTTCTAGTTTCTAGAGGTTCCCAGCCCAGCCTTTCTAGCATGTCAGACACACTCTCCATCCTCCTATGCTTCCCCAGTACATATCGGGCAGCCTTTCTTTGCACCTTATCCAGTTTTTTAATATGACCTTCTTCATGAGGGTCCCATACAAGAGAAGCGTACTCTAAAATTGGTCTTAACAGGGTCTGATAAGCCTTCTCCTTGGTTGCTCTAACTCTCCCTTTGAGGTTTCTCATTATCCAATGAAGAGTTTTGAAAGCTTTGTTATAGGTGTACTCCACATTTAGCCCCCACCCTAAGTCCTTAGTTAAATATACACCTAAGTATTTGACAGTATCACTTCTAGGAATGACATTTTCTGAGAATTGATATTCCCTATTGTTTCCATTTACCTTATTGCTAAAAGTGATGGATTTGCATTTGCTAACATTAATATCCATCCCATTTTTTGTCACCCAATCAGCCATTTTATTAATGTCCCTTTGAAGTTTGTCACGGTCTCTGTCATTTTCGACTTTCCTGTAGATAATACAGTCGTCTGCAAAAAGTCTTATCTGAGAATTAATATTTATTGGGAGATCATTTATATATATTAAAAACAAGAGCGGGCCAAGTACGCTTCCTTGTGGGCCTCCCGATGTTACCCTTGTTTTTTCAGAATACACTTCTCCTAATTTGACCCTACATACGCATTATATAATTTGATCCTAAGCTACGCATTGTGGCTCATGTCGGGACAAACGACGCCTCGGAACGTGGATCTGAAGAGATCCTGCGCTCCTTTAAGGAGATGCACTCGGAGGTGAAACGAGTCGAGGCAGAAATTACAATTAAAGTCACATCTTAGTAGCCAACGATATGAATGCGACGTAGATGACATAGAACTGCAGCATTTCCCCACCACCCGTTTAATGAAGCCAAGTTTCTTTAAAGCTGATCCGCATATTGTCCTGATATGTGCTCCCCATGAAAGGCGTGGTGCTAGAGCAACCCCCAAATATTTAACTTGATTTGCCGTAGTCAATACTGAACCCTCTATTTTGTAGTTTATATCCTGTTCCTCGCTTCCTTTATTCAAAAATTTCAAAACTGCGCATTTATCTATATTAAGTGTTAATCCCCATTTATTGCACCATTCCGAGATATTGTTTAAGTCTCTAGAGAGTAGCTCGCGATCTAGTTGGCTCCTTATTTCCCTGTACACCACCGTGTCGTCAGCAAATAACCTCAGATTGCTACCAACGTGTGTGCTTAAATCATTAATGTATATTAAGAACAGAAGAGGTCCTATTACACTTCCCTGGGGGACGCCCGAAGTTACATCTCCATCGGTTGAGCACAACCCATCTATGACTACTATTTGTTTGCGGTTTCCAGTCCAAGGGACGCGTCACGAATTCACAATGCTACGTTCCATGGAAGAACTATACGCGACAAATTTAGCGTTAACTCGGAAATAAGGTACGGAAATGTACGGAATGTACTTTTGAATGGTTTACACTGATCCAGGACATCCAGTAAGGATAATGTTGAGGTTGACGATGAGGAAAACGGTGATAATTCACGCAATACACTATGTGATTTAACGAGCAAAAATTGAAGCACATTTTCCATTAAAACTGACAACCAATTTTCATGACGTGGGCAGGATTCTGGGATATAGCAAAAGGAGCAAGGATTGCCAAGATGGTGATCGAATATTTTTAGAAGACTGATTTTGTGACTCTCATGCTGAGGACTTCTTGGATAACGGTGGTTTTCGTTTCTTTGCCTTTCTAACAAAAATTAGACACGCCCAATTTTCACATATTCTTTGGTGTGTTTCAGTCCAAATCTAACTGTCAATTATTATATTTCCAGACGATACCAGCCGCCAGACGATATTTTTAAAAAACATTCGTTATGACGATGTAATTTTTATTGTTACTTTTGTGTACGTTTTAAGTTTCTCTTTATTTAACTTAACTTTTGGGTTAATCGTCGGAAACAATAAAATCTTTGAGGAATATACTTTATTATAATTCGTTGTTCACGACTTTTTCTACTTTCAGTGAACACATGACACTTGTAATCGCAGTTAAATATACTTTGTACGACCTTATGTGCTCGTTGTGATTTCATTGAGTTAAAAAATGATCCAAAGTTGGAACATTTTTGACCACTTTTCTTGGGTTTTTAATGCGGTAAATTAAGTTTTCGACAATAAACAGCAAAAATGGTTTATATTCCGAGAGCATATAATAAACAGGGCTGGAGAAAAAAGTTAATTGAATCCAGGACTTTTTTTTCCTATTATTCTCCATTTCAATGCATTCCACATCTGAGCTCATACTAAGTACACCTTTTCCTCCAGTTATATTATGGCTGAATTCCATATAGCACTACTTACGTCCCGACGTGAACTTGACGCCATTTCCAATATGGATCCCAATTGAAATAATTTTATTTATTTAAAGTTTTCAAATGAATTATGAGTAAATATTTTTTTTTAGAAATTTGTAGACAATCTAATCCTAATTTTCGCGTAAGCTTGACTTTTAATCTGCAGTGTAAACTGTGTAGACAGAAAGCCAATTATAACAGTCATATTCAATGAAGCTAAAGAATATCAATTTTGAAACATGTTTTAATGGTAATGGTGGAGGAAACGTTTTTAGGACTACGAGCTTACTGTTTCTCAAAAGGCCTATATATTTCAGTATATGACCCTTTATATACTGAAGTATTGTCCAGTGTATTGTATTTATAGTATAATCCAGCAGGTCTAACGTTACGCTTTTCATGGGAAAAACATATCAGGACAATATTCGGATTCAATTTAAAGAAACTCGCCTTCCCTAAACGGGTGGTGGGGAAATTTGATGAGAAAGTTAAACAGAGGTTTTATTCTGATTTAGTTGGACATCATTTTGAATATGCAGCAGGTATTGAAGATCCTTGGGAAAATATTTCGCAAAAATAATGTGTCAAGTCCAGGGACTATCTGCCAGATTCGTTAAAAAATGTTATTATGAGAACAAAAGTGTGATATTCACTTACTGCATTTAGACAGGGAGCCACTTGAGATACGAAGAGAAGAAGCCAGACTTAGACTTTAAGAAAGGTTCAGAACAAACGAGTCTAACGATGAAACTAAAGGAATTATAATGACCCCACACTTTTTTGGTAGATAAGACCACAATGATAAAATAATGGACATAGATTCAAGTACAGGTAGATACCACAAAAATACACGACACGTGCACGGATAAACACGTTCAAATATTTGTTTTTTCCCCGTACAATCAGGATTCAAAATAACAAGAAACCGAAGCAATCAAGAAATATTGAAAACATTTAATTTGAAAGTTGGAACAAATTTAAACATTGCAAAGACATCAGGTATATTTCAAGGAGCCTGTTTATGTTAGTTGGTTGTCTAATTGTTTGCCTATGAGTGAGTGGGTTGTGAGGGTTTTCACAAAAATGCATACCATGTTTTGGTTTTGGTTTCTATAAAATTGTGAAATTTCCATACAGTTTTTTTCCTTAAATACGGGTAGTGACTCAACACCCCCCGCCACAGATCCTTGACGCGGTTTGCGGGTTATTAAGCAGACGTAGGTTCACCTATTGCAGCCGCGACCTTCCATCGACAGTTAAATACCCAAATTGCTAGTATTAGTGCCTCAATGCATAAACCTACCAGCGCCCCCTTTTTTACTTTTGCCTCACCTATTAGTCCCAATATTACTACGCATTTACTAACATTACGGGGAGAACGCCGAAAATCAGTTTTTTTGGCCGTGTCGTGCCCTTAGCTCCATTCCCAAATACGTGCTCTTAGCCAAAATTGACCTGACGTGTTTCTTTTACCAGATACAAATTCCCTACCAGAATAGGATATTTATGGGATGAAATATGCTTCCAGCACCTACACCATTACGCGAGTACCCATAGGTCACACTTAAAAGTCCAGGCATTCTAAAATCGGTAGGGTGAAGACTTTGCGCAATTCATCACCTAAACATTCAATGTAAAAATAATTTCCTACTTAGATGACTGGCTCTGCTTTTCTGTAAACGTTTAGTGAAGGCGAGTTTCTTTAAATTGAATCCTTATATTGTCCTAATATGTGTTTCCAATGAAAAGCATGGTGCTAGGCCTGCTGGATATATTCTGGATTATACTATAAACACTGGACAATACTCCAGTACATTAAGGATCAAATACCGTAGTATATAGGCTTTTATTAAACAGGAAGCTCTTAGTTCTAAAAACGTTTCCTCCACCATTACCATAAAAAACATGTTTCAAATTGATAGTTTTTTTATCTTTATTGAATTCGACTAATTTGTTTGTTTTTTTCAATACAGTTTACAATGCAAATTAAAAGTCAAGGCGACGCGCAAATTAGGATTAGATTGTAATGCAACTTTTAAAAATAAAAATTTCTATTCGTGAATTGACTTTTGTGACGTAAGTGTACTTAATATGAGCTCAGATGTGAAAGGCATTGAAATAGAGAATAATAGGGAAAAAAAGGATCCTGGATTCGTTTAACTTTTTTTCCGGCCCTGTGTGTTAAACGTTCCCGGAATACATAACATTTTTTGGTGTTCAGGTTGGAAAAGTTAATAGAGCGCATGAAATACTCAAGAAAAGTGATCAAAAATATTCCAACTTTGGATCATTTCTTAGCTCAATCAAATAATAACGAGAATATAAATTTGTACGAAGTATATGTACCTGCGATGGCAAGTGTCATGTATTCACAGAAAGTAGAAAAAGTCGTAGACAAGGAATTATAATAAAGTATATTCCTCAAAGATTTTATTGTTTCCGATGATTACGCCAAATGTTACGTAAAATAAAAAGGAGAACCTTAAAACCATTTCCTTGCGCATTACGGGAAGAGCGTAAACTCTTGAGGGAAAAAAGCTGAATCAACCTACATTTATTCGAAAACGAACTTTAAAAAGTTGAAACATTTAAGTTAGTATAACATAGCTGGAAAACCATGGTCGTTGAACCGAGGATAAGTACAAATTTTAGCGTGTATTTAGAATTCCTAGACCATAAGAATGATAAAATATATCCAGTGCTATATCGTGAGTTTCTGTCTCATTCATGAAAAAGAATGTTTTGGAATAGAAAATGAGAGCTAATATTTTCGTAAAGGTTCTCCAGATTAAATCCAATAATCAGCAGAACTATGGTCAATAGTAGTTTTGGACTTATCCTTTCAATAGTGGGAAGTTAGTGTTCTTTTATTATCTAGTTAATTTGATTTTGTGGCTCAATAGTAGGCATAAGTATAACAAAGGTTATTCACGAAGGATTGAATACGGACAACAACATTCATATGGGACATGAAAGAGGGGTTTTTTATGATAATTCATCATTTTTATGACACATAATCATTGAAAAGTCCATACTCTTAATCCATGTCCTTATTTTCTTCAGGTTTCCTAACTTGTCTCCGAAACTAAAAGCGTACAAGTAATTTAAGCTGGAGAATTTAGCTAATAATTTCAGTCAGCTCGCATTTCCCCATTTCAATCCTTCACTGAATCATTAATAAAGTCATTAAATTGGGAATGTAATTAAATCAATGGAATAAAACCTAATATTTAATGTTTCTATTCTATCTGGCAGATTAAATATTACTAAAGTATTTTAATTCCCTCCCCGGACTGAAATCTTGAGGTGTTGGAAGGGCTTCTGAGTTCCGATGACCCCTAGACCTGTGCCGGCGGGAGTAATCATAATTGCTCCTGGGAGGGTCACCCGTGTCAGATAGGTCGAGGGTTAGCAGCCAGACGAAAGGCAGTCCACCAGTCTGTTCCTCAGTGAGATGGCAGCAAAGGCGCCACCCCGTTGAGGCGGCTGTTGAGTGCTGGCGTAGAAGAATTCAAGAATATTAAGCAAAGTATGACAAAGGGAAATGAGCATATTTTAGGTCAATGCGAGGTAAGATGGACGGATAGCGGCGATTAGTGGAGTGATAATTAAAGAATAATATACGGCGGCGGGGACGAGAGGAAACGTGGGGTTGCCATTATATTGAATAAAGAGGAAAGAAGAAGCGTAGTAAGCATAGAACAACCAACGGGTAGAATATTACTAGCAGTAAAATAAACAGAACCGATGAACTTGGTCAAACTTCAGGATTAGGTGTCACCGAGCTACCATAAGGAGGAAATTGTCGATGGGATATGCGATCAATTAGAGGAAATAATCGAAGGTGTTCCGGCGGAATAAACATTTGATTGTGATTAAGGATTGTACTGCGACGGTAGGTGAAGGAAGAGATGGTGATGAGGTGGGGAACTACGGTTTAGGTATAAGGAATGGACGCGGAGAGAAAGGAATTGAGTTCTATAGAAGATGGGGGTTAGTCTTCACCAACACTAGGTTTATACACCAAAAAAGGTGCAGGCATACATGAGAAATACCAGGGGACTCAAGAAGGTATCAGTTTTATTATATTGTGGTTAGGCACTTGTTTAGGAACAGTGTGATAAATACGCACAGCTTCTCGGGAACGGATGTGGACTGTGACCACAATTTAGAGGTTCTGAAATGTAGCGTCCATTTCAAAAGGGGAAGGTAAAAGTTAATTTGAAAAAGTTACTGCAGCCGAATTACCTCATTGAAATGTTTTCCATTAACTAACTTGCGCATTAAATAGTGAAATATGATTGTATTTTATGTTATCGCTTTGATAAAAGATCATGTGCTCTGGGCATTAGTTATAGATTTTTATCATTTTATCTATTCCAAAATAACAACAATCAATGTCAATGTATTGTGTCCTGTACACACTTTTAATTGTGCTCTCAACATGGTTTAATAATTTGCTCAGCATGAGAGCAATCTTTCAGCCCTACACTAACATTTTACATTGTGCTGTAACAGCCGATAGTCGTGTCACCAGTGCCCTGCAGTTTTAATTCTCATGGAAGTTGATTTTCTCCCAATAGATGGCGACACGTCGTCAAAATATTCTCTAATGCATACGTAAGGCAGCACTAAATTTTTCATCAGGAAAAATCCTATGGGATATTATAGGTATTTATTTAGCACTTATGACTTTGGTTTAAAACTTAAGAGAACCATTAACGTGCGGTCTATCACGTAATATAAAACCGTATCTGTTTTACCAACTTCAATTTTCAAATTATATCCAACCCTACTTTATGCAGAGGAATTTTGAAGGTACCATGATCTGATTTTATAAAAAAAATACACAACAATACTGAAGTTGATATTTCAAAAATAGTTAAAAACCTTTAACTACCAGGGTGGTCTGAAAAGTTTCCGACCTAACAGCGAAAAAAAAAATTTCTGAAATTTTTGAGGCAGGAAACTTTTCAGACCACCCGTGTATATGGTATGTCCAAACAAATGTTGGAAGATTTTTTCCGCCAAAGTTGATTGTTGAAGTGGAGCGATCTGTGTCGAAATGGATGGCGGAAGATTTTGGGAAAGCGACACGACACGCATCATTCGTCTGTGGGCCATTGCTGAGCCTCGATCACTACGAAACCGGATTCCAGTCCGAGAGTCGAGTCAGGAATTCAAATTGCTACGTTCCGTGGAGGAATGGTACGCGATAAATTTTGCGTTAGCTCGGAAATAGGGTACGGAAGATGAACGGAATATCCCTTGGAATAGTTTACACTGGTACAGGATATCCGATGAGGGTAGAGTCGAGGTTGAAGATAATCCATCATATAGTCCATACGATATAATGTGCAAAAAGAGAAAAACATTTTCTATCTAGACTGACTCCTATGAAAATGGGACGTTTCCATCGTTGGCTTAGTTGTTTTATATCTCGCTCGAAATGGTGGCTCCACGTATCGTCCCATCGTCATAGGAGAAAAAAGCATACACTTTCTAGTGTGACCGCAGCAGATGACTCAAACATGACGCATTTGGTTCAGTATTTTGTCCCTCCGTCAGACCATGGGAAACCCACTGCAAAAAAACCTTCATTTACATCAATATAATATCCCACAACCCGCCACAAGAGCGTGTGGCGGGAAGTGTTAGGTCACCACCCGAAAAAATGAACACAATCAAATGCATGCAAAACATTACCCAAAATGGAACATAAGTTCATACAAACAGAAAAAAATTCCTATAAAGAAAAATATTAAGGGGCTAAGGACTAATATTATAAGAAACAAATTAAAAATTAGTTAATTGATATTTGGAAAATTGTGATCAATCTTATAATATAGTATACAGCTTGCCCAAAAAAGTGTAGAGTAATTTTTGGGGAAAAGTTGCCGGCGACCAGTTGGGAAAAGTTGACGGGAGATTTTAGGAAAGCAACAGGACACGCATCAGTTTAGTGTGAGCCATTGTGGAGTCCTGATCACTACGAAACCGGATTCCAGTCCGAGGGTCACGTCACGAATTCACAATGCTACGTTCCATGGAGGAACGGTACGCGATACATTTTGCGTTAGCTCGGAGACAGGGTACGGAATATCCCTTGGAATGGTTTACACTGGTACAGGATATCCGATGAGGGTAGAGTGGAGGTTGATGATGAGAAAAACCGTGATCAATCATCAAATGCACTTATTGATATAATGTGCAAAAAGTGAAACACATTTTCTATTTAGACTGACCATTGTGTTTCATGACGTGGGCAGGTTTCTGCGATATTGCAAGATGGTACTCCGGTATCGTCAAAATGCGCATTTGGTGACAATTTTGCCCAGGACCTCTTGGATAACGATGGTTTTCGTTTCTTTATATTTTAAACATGAATTAGAAACGCCCAATTATCAAGTCTTCCTTTCCGGTTTTTTTAGTCCTCATCCGATTAGTTTTGGTAACATGTTCTATTTCAGCTTCCTGACCATTAAATGGTCACTAAATTTTTAAGTTATCAACACCATCTCGAGTGTATACCTTCGAAAGGAAGAAAGGAATAAATATTTTGATGACTAAGTATTGTCTTTCAAATAATGTCTCAATCGTTAGGCCTAGAAATTACTTCTGCATGAACTTAGTATTTATAAATATATAATATTTATACAATGGTATTTATAATTAAATATATTCTTGTGATTTTGTATTCCTTACTATCAAAGCCTGTTAAAACGCTCACCAAAAATTTGAAGGTACTCACTGTTAGGAGGTAATTTGTTAGCGAAATGAATGGGCGAACGCCATTTCAACAAATCACACATAATAGAATTTCACACGAGTGGCTGCCGTAGAAGTCAATCGCTCCACCTCTCATTCCTTAGCAAGTAATCGATTGAGACGAGGACACAATTCAGTGGACGGTAAGAGGACGGTAAATGAATGGCTCCATGTCCCATCATCATAGGAGGGTACGGCATACACTTTCTAGAGGTACCGCTGCAGGGGACTCAGACATGACGCCTCTCTTTCAAACATTTGTTCGTCCGCCAGTCATATCGAACCTGCGATGAAAACAAACTTAGTGAAATTGCCAAGATTATTCTATAATTGCATGCGTGGAGCTTATGCTGTTCTGAAAACGAATTTATTCCTCTAGGAATCTTTGATTTTGCACCAAAGGGGCCTTTCCTGGGAAGCAACGTATTGAAGTGATGCGCGCTCTGCTCTAAATCTCCCGCGCCACTCGAGCGAACTCGTCAGGGACATGCAGTGTTCACCATACACAGCTGACATGGGGCGGTGAATTTTGCGTACTAAGATAACCAAAACTATCAGGAAACAAACCACACCTCTATGCTCCACATTTCTTCACCTGGACGAACTTCCACACCAGTCCATGAACAAAAAACGATATAACCAAATAATGGCATGATCATTCTTTTTTTGTCACCGAGGAGTTTTCCCACCACTGCGATGGCAGTGTCGATATGTAACAACAGGGTTTACACCTTTCGCGTGGAATGCGTGTTATGGCACATGTTTGGGTTTCATTCGACGGTTTCACGTGATAAATATATGATTAAAAACCTTCTCCCAGCTCTTCATTTTCTCCTACTTTGAGTGTCGCAGTGTTGAAACGTGAAACCTATCATTCCTTACAGATGCTCATCCGATTATTTTCTGAGGAGCAATTAATGTTATTACCAACTGCCTACATCAAGTAACAATACCAAAATTTCTACTCGATACTCTTCCGTTTCCCTAACCTTAATGTTAGTTGAGGTAGTTCAAATTCACAGCCTCTCCACATTTATAAATCCGTTGTCCCATAGGTTATCACTCTGTAGGATTAGACGTAATAAGACAAAAACCCCGGCCATACTTCACCGATGTCGGTCTCTTCAAATCTATTCTAATGTAAATGAATACGCATACTACTCAAGCTGTGCTCACTTCATTTTATTTCATCGTAATTCCGAATCCGTGTCCCCTATCTGTCGTCCCATATCTAATTTTCTTGGGTCAGATTGTAGTAAAGTTAAGTGTAATAACACATGCATCTCATTAGTACTTCATATAATTCACTTAATTTCCTTTATTCATTAAAAAAGCTTATAAACACATGCATTCTACCTCATCATTTTGACGTACAACGTTGACCAGTAAAACCCCTATTGTGAATCTCCATATATTATTGTTTAATTAAAGGTAATTGATAAATTTATTATGCGTGGACTATAACGCTTTGACGTTATGTTATATTCTGCAAGCTACTTGATTATATTTTATTCCTTAGCGTTTTTCAGTGTGCGAGTCGAAACATGTGATTCGACATCGACTTCGGGACAATATTACGTTTTCCACGTATCTCTGGTAATTTCTTCAAGAGATAAATGCTTGGCTTCCCATTTAAGCCCAAATATTAACCCTCGAACTTAAGTCATGCTCTTATATGCAGAATAGATCATCCACTTGTACGCAAAAATACACCTCGATAACCTTGGTCTAATCACTGATTTCTATTATTTGTCCTGAATGCGTCGATGCATTGAAATATGATTCGCTAATACAAGGTCTGTACAAAAAAGATAATGCCTACCTTTCTAAGTGCAAACTAGATGACGGGTCAAATTAATTATAGCTCATGAGGTGATGGATCTGTGAGAAGGTAATACCACCTTGCTCGTTCTCGTATATCCAATTTTCTCCGCACAACACTGATTCTCAATTGTGTTTACACTGGTTTGCTCCACAAAATCTTTTTCATTTAAGAACTCTAGATGCACTATTCCTTTTATACTTCATTTTCTTGGATTCTTTTGTTATCAGTGCCAAATATCAAGGATAATTTTTTGGCCTGTAAAATCATGGTAAACTTTATTTAATAATATCGGAGCTACAGAAACCAACTTTATTACATTTTCATTGCAAATAAAAATCAAAATACATATATTCTACTGTTTCAAACTTCATTTCGTAAAAGTATTTCATATCCACGCTAAAAGGACTGCGTGTTCTTCCACAGATTTTTACGAGTAATGTTTCACGATTCTCGTACTATAAAGTACAACGTGTTACACCAACTTGCGGTATCCAAAGGTACACATTTACTTAACAAACATTGCGAGAATATATACACTTAGGATAGAGTGGGGGCGGGGAGGGTAGGAAGAGACTGAGAGGGGTTGGGGCGATCAGGTGCGTTGAAGGGCTGGTCTAAAATTTCCATGCTAGTTTCTGGGAAAGGACTCACAGCAGCGACTTGGTCCGAGAAATTTACACACACTCACAAAAGGATGAAAAATGGACGCTCTCGAGAAATTGGAGATAAGTAGCCACTTAGCAAACCCCAACAAACATCACTCTCAGGCCCTTCTCCCCCTCCCCACACCCCCCCGATATATCCAGAGTGAATACTACCTTGATCAAAAAGTTCCCGGAATAACCACCGTGTGGCGCTCCCATCGTTCCGATTTGAGTTCTGTTTTTTTTGTTAAATTGGTACATCTGTTGTTGATATTCCCTTTAAATCTTAGTGTCATAACTTGACATTTGCAAAAGTTACGTAGCCAAGAGTACATCTATCTCTGTGTGTGTTGGCGATTTTTTACAATTGCAGAAATGGATTTAAATTTGCAACAACGAACTTGTATTAAATTTTGCGTAAAAAACGGATTTAGTGGCGCACGGACGTTGGAAATGTTGGAAAAGTGTTTCGGCAACGATTCTCTAAAAAAAACGGTCGTTTACCAGTGGCACGAGCGGTTCAGAAGTGGTCGTGAGTCAATCGAAGATGATGAACGCAGTGGCAGACCATCGACATCGAAAGTCGGTGAAAAAATTGATAAAGTAAAAGAAATGTTGGTCAATAACCGCAAATTAACCATCAGAGAAATAGCGGAGGACTTGAACATTGCCTATGGATCCGCCCAAGACATTGTGGTTAATGATTTGGGTTTCCGTCGTGTAGCAGCAAAGTTGGTGCCAAAAGACCTCAATTTCATGCAAAAAAGAGACCGTGTTGACGTCGCAAAAGACATGATTTGCGAGGCTGAATCCGATCCCACATTCATCAAAAGGATCATTACTGGAGACGCGACGTGGGTTTATGAGTACGACACGCAATCCAGACATCAGGCAAGTGAATGGCGTTCACCAAATGAGCCGAGACCAAAAAAACCACGTCGTTTTCAGTCAAAAAAGAAGGCAATGCTGACGGTTTTCATGGATTACAACGGTGTAGTGCATAATGAATTTTTGCCAGAAGGCCAGACAGTAAACAAAGAGTATTATTTGGGCGTTATGAGACGTTTGCGTGAAGCAATTCGCCGAAAGAGACCAGAAATGTGGGCAGAAAACTCGTGGATTTTGCACCATGATAACGCACCGTCGCACAGTGCTATCATTATTCGTAATTTTTTGACGAAAAATGCAACAAATACCATCCAACAGCCACCGAATTCACCTGATTTGGCTCCCTGTGACTTCTTTCTGTTCAATCGAGTTAAAAAACCATTACGGGGAACGAGTTTTAGCAGCCGAGAGGAAGTAATGGAAAAATCGCAGGAAGCACTGATGGACATACCGAAAACCGACCGTAACTTTTGCAAATGTCAAGTTATGACACTAAGATTTAAAGGGAATATCAACAACAGATGTACCAATTTAACAAAAAAAACAGAACTCAAATCGCAACGATGGGAGCGCCACACGGTGGTTATTCCGGGAACTTTTTGATCAAGGTAGTATATCTCGGTTTCGTTGTCAAATATGTTTTTAACTGTTGATGCCGAAAGTCGGTGGAACGCGCTGTACCGAAAAATAAATATCCGTAGAAAAGGACCAAGTCTCTTTAGTATGGATAGTAAAATATATAATTCGTATTCATCGAAGCACAATCATCGCCTTTACCATGACATAAATATGATGACAATGCAGACAGAAAAATTCTCGGAAAAAAAGCATAAAAAAAGGTTTTTTTTACGAAGGATATCATACGGTAAACAACATTCATACGGGAAAAATTAGTAAGCGTTTTTATGATTATGCAGCATTTTTATGTTAACGAATCATTAAAAGCTCCATATTCCTAATCATTGGTCTTATAATTACTTAGCTTGTCTCCCAAAATCAGAACATACAAGGAATTAAGCTGGAGATATCGGTTGAATAATTTCTGTGAGCACGGATTTTTCCATTTCCTTAACTGAGTCATTAATGAAGTCATTGAAATCGGGATGAAATTGAACTACATGGAATCATATCTAAATTTCCGACACCTAGGTCTCTTTTCTATCTGGTGGATAAAATAATACTAAAGTATGTTTAATTCCCTCCACAGGGCTATAACTTTGACGTGGTGGAAGGGTTTGTGCGTTCCGAGGACCCCTAGAGTTGTGCCGGCGGGAGTAATAATAATTCCTCCTGGTAGGGCCACCCGTGCCAGATAGGTCGAAGATTAGGACCCAGACGAACGGTAGTTCACGCAGCGAGTTTTCCTTAGTGAGGCGGCCGCAAAGGCTTCTGACCCCAGTGAGGCGCCTATTGAAATATGGTATAGAAAAATTAGAGAATATTAAGGAGAGAATGAAAAGGGGAAATGAGGATACTTTAGGTCCATGCGAGGTGAGATGGAAGGATAGTGGTGATTTTAGGAGTGTTAATTAAAGAATAATATACAGCGGCTGGGACAAGAGCAAACGAGGGGTTGCCATAATATTGAATATAGAGATATGAGGAGCCGTAGTCAACATAGACAAGCATCGGATAGAATATTACAAGTAGAGATATAAACAGAACCGATGAACTAGGTCCTTGTACAGGTATACATGCCACCGAGCAACCATTAGGAGGAAGAGGTAGATAGGATATACGACCAGTTAGAGAACATAATCGCGTGTGCTCCTGCAGGGAAATACAGGGTTGCACCCAAAAGTGGTAGGACTGATTTTTTCTGGCGCGAACGGAGCGGTGGAGGGGGGTCAGCCTGGCAGGGTAAGGTGGAAGGGGCTCTTAGCAACAGACCGACACCTACCTCAGTCGCCTGCGGGCTGTCGTTGAGTGAGGACACCGTTTTTAGTGAAGCAAGTTTTTTGTCCGCGTCGAAAAACAAAATGAATCTGAATTTAGAGCAACGTTATTCCGTGAAGTTTTGTGCGAAACTCGGGAAGACGGCAACTGAGATCCTCGATATGATCAAGCAGACTTATGGGGACACTGCCTTAAGCCGTTCCACAGTATTTGAGTGGCACAAGTTGTTTAAAGAGGGTAGGGAGCTCGTTGAAGACGACCATCGCTCCGGACGGCCGTCGATGGCAAGAACCGACACGAATGTGGACAGAGTGAGGACACTGCTGAACACAGACCGACGCTTAACCAGTGACGAAATTGCAGACCAGTTGGGTCTGTCTGCATCCAACGTCCAACGCATTATTTCACAGGATTTGGCCATGCGCAAGATGTGCGCCAAGATGGTGCCAAAAATTCTGCCATGGCGCGCTCGTCGTCAGACAGCTCCTGGCCAAATACGGCGTTGCCACGTTGCCGCACCCGCCCTATTCTCCCGATCTGGCACCACCGGACTTCTTCCTCTTCCCCCTGATGAAAAGACAGCTCAAGAGACGACGTTTTGACTCGATAAAGGCCGTTCAAGAGGCTTCGACGAGGGTCATCAACGGCATCCCCAAAGAAAATTTCCAGCGGGCGTACGGGGAATGGGAGCAACGTTATTCTAAGTGTGTAGCAGCTCAAGGAGCATACTTTGAAGATTATTAAGTCGATGCAAGTATATTGCCGATAAAAGTCTTGTAAAAAAATCAGTCCTACCACTTTTGGGTGCGACCCTATATTTGATAGTGATGAAGGATTGGAATGCGATGGTAGGTGAAGGAAAAGATAGTAATGAGGAGGGGGACTGCGGTTTAGGTAAAAGTAATGACCGTGGGGAGAAAGTAATTGAGTTCTGCAGGAAACAGGGGTTAGTCATCACCAACATTAGGTTTGGGCGCAACAAAGGTTGTGGGTCTGTATGAATAAACAAGGTGACTGATGAGAAAATGGAATGTAGAAGCATTAATTGGATTGACAAGGAAGGAGTGCGAGCAGGCTGTAGAAAAAGTCATGGATGACACTCAGGAGAGACGTACAATCGAAGACAAATGGGAATGTATCTAGCACCTAGCCTGCTATCCTATTCTGTAAACTGACACCTTTAACCTGTTTTTCCCATCTGTTTTGATCTGAATCTTCTTGGAAACCGTTTATTTCAATTGTTTAACCCCAGTCCTCAATGCCGTTAACACATATAGATACCCTAACAGTTATTAAATCTTCTTTACCGTAGTCTATGCATTGACTACACCGCTACAACACATTTTGTCGATTGTTGAAGGTTGTTGTTTGAAGGTTGAAATGTGCTCGAAAATTTCATCGCAAAAATGATGACGACGGCTTCAGCAAAAGGTGTTCCTGAGCGGCCATTCATTTAGTTACTACCCTAGCCGGACGCCAATTATATGTATGCTCGGTCGAGAACTGGTGTTTCCGGAATTATATTTTTTATTAAAATTTCTTTTTGCAACATTTGTATAGGTTTTTTCCCTTTTCAATTATTTTTCACAGAAGATGATTTTTATTAGGAAAAGAAAGAATTACAAATTTTAGCAAAAGGAACTATTACGTACTGTTAAATATTCATATCTATTAAATTGACATTTATATAAAATCACAACAATAAATACTAAATGCATTTTTCGGCAACAATTTTATTCCTGTTCTAACATTCTTCCTCTTCAATATGTCGCTTCCATATGGCGTGGTGTGAGAAGAGCAGGAATTCCTTAACATAGAATTGTCAAAATATTTTTTAATAGAAATATTCTTCTCTCGTTTTTCAGCGTTTCTGATGGGCTTTTATTCCAATAACGTTAATCAGTATGACTTAATTGGACGGTATCTAAGTAGTTTTAATTTACGATATATATTACCGAACATAAATTCCAATGTTTCCCTCCTCCTGTCTGTACTATTCCCTCTGGACCCCATTCGCTCCCGGCTGACTATTTGTCTATTTCGAGGTTGCTTTTCAGGACACCAAACACTCCAACCTGGTTGCTTCAGTCACTGTAATGAAATCGACAAAACGGGAGGATTTTAACCATCCGCTCTTACGGTTTCCCAGCCGCTGCCTCCCAGGTTATCGGTGCCTCGGTTCCAGCACCACTATCCTCCCTTCTGCTGCCTCCAATGAACACTGCTTCGTCTCCATGGTAACCTTCACCATGCTGGCCACGTCCGCTTCCCCTCTCCTGTTTACATATAGCTGATCCCATTCTACTAACGCACTATTTCTATCACAATTTCAATTTCATTTTTTTCTGTCTTTCCATTTTTTTTCTCCCTAAGACGCAGTTTTAGTTGAATTTCAAATTATCCTTTCTCTAACACGGCTTCATCTCGTTTTTTAATTGCCTCAGACATTTCCTAACTCCCTATACAGGTGTTTCTCTATAGATTCTATCGCGGGGAGAGGAGAGGCAACAACACGTTTCAAGCGTACTTGAATGTAAGCATGTCTAGTGAAACGGTGAGGGGTCCGTACAGTTGTGGAATGCTATCCCTTTTGCTTTATACTTCTTCTTAATCTTAACGAAAAAGTGTTGACCCACACAGGGATTAGTCTTACATTAACCATAATTTTCCTTTTTTAATTTTCTTTTTGTTCAATACTAAAGGAATATGTAGGCATAACTGAAATAAAAAGTTTTAAAACACCCTTTTTTCCTTATTAGATTAATAAAGACTTTCTTCTTAGCTTATGTAAGGTTTCCCACCCAAGATTCTATAGTAAATTCTTGCAGCTTTTTGATCTTTGCTAGGAGTTTTTAAGCATCCCTTCTCTGAACCCTGATCAATGCTGTAATTAAGTTTTTGAAACGATTCAAAAACGCTCGCCACATTCAGAATTTTAGGCCTTCCATTTTTTACATCTACATTTTCTAAATATATGTATGACGAATGCCAGCTATTTTTGCGCCCTCCCCAAATAGTGTGTATGTGCATGTTTTGTCCAAGAATGAATGCAATTGATTGAATTCCACGATTTTTATGCTGACCTTGTATTTAGTCTAATGCTACTAATCGAAGAGCGGGTTAAAAGTACTATCAATCACTACTTACAATCAATTACTTCAATCAAAATTGAGCATTTGTCTACCCTTTTTGACATTTTTATCACCTGATGTTTTTGATGGCAGTTAAAAGTTTATACTTATCATCAACCTCCCTTCCTTCCTCGCCGTTTTCCCAAAAAATGGATGCAATGGTAAATTCCGCAATTTCAGATTTCAAGGGTGATAGGTCTAATCCTAATTAACGATAAGCGGACAAAAATTCATAATTAAAACTGATCGAGGGAATGCAAATCGCTGTGGATTATTGAATATTAAACTACTCCGGAAATATCCTGACCTTTAGGGGTCAGTTAGAATTGACCATATGTCCCACTTTTTTCGTATTTTTATCACTTTGTGTTTCTGAAGAAAGTTCACGGTTTTCACTTATCATCAACCTCCCCTCCACCCTCAACGGGCATGTTGAACCAGTAAAGAGCTATTCCTCAGAACAATGTTGAATCTTCATTTCTCTATATTCCGCGCTAACAAATAATTTTATCGCAAAAGATCCTCCATGGACGTTCTATCATGATTACGTGAGGCATGACATTATTTACCTGACGTTATTATTGCCTACGTTTTTGTTATCCTGACATTTATGGGTCAATGAGAATTGAGTGTGTGTCTTATTTTTTTAACAATTTCATCACCCAGTGTTTTTATGGAAGTTAACAGTTTTTACTAATTATAAACCACCATTACCTCTTCACCTGACGTCTTGAACTAGTAGAAAACTCGTCCTCGGAACATTGCTGTCTTCCAAACCCTATTATCCAAGGACGGAAAACCGGTCCCCATAGATCGCCACGTAGCGAACGTGGTAAAGACTCCATCGGCCATCGCCCCCGGGGACATCCGCCAGCTCTGCCACTGCTACGTCACTGTGGAGCGTTACCGTGGAGACAGAGGTCCACTCCAGTGCAGCAACTGCATGCGGTTTGGACACATCGGCATAGCTTGCTGGTGTGCGAAACGCTGCATGCGCTGTGCTGGAGCACACGCAGTGGAAGAATGCTCCCGAGGAAGGGGAGATGAGGCCATCTGTGCGAATTGCGGAGGACCTCATGCGGCCGTCTCTCGCCGGTGTCCCGCCATTCAGGAGGCTGAGCGGCGACAACACGCCAATGCACGCAAGCCAGCACCAGGGAAGCAGGCGCCCAAGAAACCGGCAGCGGAACCGGGACAAAAACCATTCCGACAAGTCGATCACGCTACAACCTACGGAGCAATCCTGAAGGGCCCTTCTCAGGACAAGGTTCAGGCTGTCTCCGGAGAAGAGGGGAACATGGAGGTGGATATCACAGATCCACCCAGGGATGCTGAGGCGGTCCGAGAACCGCCACCAGCGCCAGCCGTAGGAGAGGCCAACAAGGGGAACTTGTCACCCCCCGACAGCCTCCCTCCGAAGGAAGCGACCCTTCCTTTTTCTTCCGAAGGGAAGAAGAAGAAAAAGAAGCAGAAGAAGAAATCCCCGATCACCACCGGGGAAGAAGGAAAAGCCATTACGAAGCCAACCCAGAGGGCGCTTGGGAACACCCTCCGAACGGCAAGTGAAGAAGGCGAAAAACCAAGGCAGAAACAGGAAAAACGGAGAGAGGGGACATCAACTGATAAATCTCCAGTTTCCGCAGAGTCCTCGCTGACACCAGACAGAGAGGACCAGGAATTATGGCAGACCATTGCCGTTATTGCATGCACCTTGAAGAAACTCGTCACCTCGACGCAGGGCAAACTTCTCCTCTCACTCCTGGAAGAGCTGGTGCGCAGCAGGATCGGAAATTCAACCAACCATGGCTGAACGACCCGTCCTGCTTGCGCAATGGAACGCCAACGGAATTCTTCGCCGACGCGAGGAATTACGGGCGTTCCTCCAGGAGAAGGGAGCCATAGTCGCCGCTGTCAATGAGACGCACCTTCGGCCAACGGACGCCTGGAGGTTACCTGGCTGGACCATCTATAGGGCGGACAGGGATCCCAGGCGACAACGACTTAGAACATCAGGAGGTGTGGCCATCCTCGTCCACAGGTCCATCGAGCACCGAGCATGTAGAGAGATTTCTCACCCGCATGCGGAGGCTGTTTCGGTGGACGCACGGACAAGAGGAGGATGGCTCCGGGTCTCATCTCTGTATTTCCCACCCGGGAAACCTTGGGATCAGGATCTCATCCAGTACCTTGCCGGGGACAGCGGATCATCGGTCATCTTGGGGGACCTGAATGCCAAGCATCCTACTTGGAATTCACGGTCCTCGAACCCGAGAGGAGAATCCCTGTGTCAGCTAGCGGATGCAAAAGGTCTAACCATCTTAGGACCGGCGATACCCACGCACGAACGAGGGGACGTTTTAGACATTGCGATTGCTCACAATGTAAGGACGTCCCTGAGTTTGTACACATGCGTGGAACTCTCATCGGACCACAACCCGATCATCCTGGCAGTGGGGAGCTGAATCCCAGTGCTGTCTTCCACCCGGCGATTGGATCTGTCGTCGGCCGACTGGAGCAGTTTCCGCAACGTCATCGCTGAGGAGCTGCCAAGAGAGCCACTGGAGCCGACTTCACCGGAGATGGCCGATCAAATGGTCAGCCACCTCACCTCTGCAATAGACGGCGCAATGAAGGCCTCGATACCGCTAAAGGAACAACGGAACTCGTATCTTCGGGTTCCACTTCCAGCGGCGGTTAGAGGCCTCATTGCGCGGCGAAACAACGTGTGGTGCCAATGGCAGAAATATCGTACAGCGGATGTGAGAAGGCAGCTCTCAGAGCTCAACGTTGCGGTACAGGATGCCCTCCGGGAGGTCCGATCGGACCACTGGGAGGCGCACCTGCGGGAGGAGCTCCTTTCGGAAGACGGCAACGAGGACCTGCCGTCGGTGTGGAAGATCTGCCGGAGGCTGCGGGCCCCTCAAAGACTGGACCCGATTATTACTGACGGAGACAGGGAGGCACGATCTCCCATGGAGAAGGTGGAACTGCTCGCTGATCACTTGGTCTGCAGCTTTTCACCCAATCCTGGGAATTCCGCTTCTGCCGAGATTGAAGAAGAAATCGAGGCGTTTGAAAGAGCCGGAGACGCCGATCTGAAAGACGCCTCGGAAATTCTGAGATTCGACGAGAAGGACGTCAAAGAGGCAATACGTCGCCTCCGCACGAGGAAGGCCCCCGGAAGCGACAACATTCCCAATGTGGTCATTCGGGAGCTTCCAAAGGCGGCGGTGAGGTACCTGACAAAGCTCCTAAATGGCTGTGTCAGGATTTTCTTCTTCCCGACCACTTGGAGAAGAGCGAGAATCGTCTGCCTGCCGAAGTCGCAGAAATTGGAGGTGGGTCCCGGAGAATTCCGGCCTATCTCCTTGCTCGACGGCTTCGGTAAGATATTCGAGCGACTGCTGCAACGGCCGCTGACTGATTTCGTCCGGGAGAATGACATCCTCCCGGAGGAGCAGTTTGGTTTCCGTGCGCAGCATTCCACAGTCCATCAGCTGGTGCGAACGGCGGATTTCATCATGGACAGCTTCAACAGGAATAGGGCGGTTGCTGGGGCCTTCTTCGACGTCAGTAAGGCGTTCGATCGCGTCTGGCATCCGGCTCTCTTGTTGAAGATGAGACGACTCCATTTCCCACCTTGGATTGTTCGGATGGTTCACTCCTATTTGAGAGACAGGACATTCACCGTGCAATGGCTCGGGGCGAATTCAGGGGTGCGTCGGATCTCCGCCGGCGTGCCCCAGGGATCAGTCCTCGGACCACTGCTTTACAATATCTACTCCCACGACATTCCAACTCCACGTGGGAACCTCGAGATCCTGTCTCTCTATGCCGACGATACGGCCCTCCTGTGCTGCTCCTGGCAGAAGGTGACCGCGATGCGAAGACTGCAGAGCGCTGTGGCGGATCTCCTAGAATGGTACCGCCGATGGCGCTTTGCTGTTAACGCACAGAAGACGAAGGCGATCATCTTCCATCCGGGAAATGGTCGGCCACCAGGAGTGAACCTAACTGTGAATGGAGTCGCCCTACCGTGGGAATCCGAAGTTACCTACCTCGGAGTGCTGATGGACCGGAAACTCCTTTGGAATGCCCAAGCGCTTCGTGTACGCAGAAAGGCATTCGCGGCGCTTAGTCGGCTCCGGCCGATTATCCGCCCGCCGGTCCTGAGTATGGACACGAAGCGTAGACTGTACCAAGCGTGCGTGCTGCCTGTCATCACGTACGCTGCTCCGGTATGGTCAGGAGTGTGGCGAACGAGTCTCGCTCTAATTCAGGTGGTGCAAAATTCTGCTCTTCGTGACATCATGGCACGCGGTCGTTACGCCCGCGTTTTCGAGATGCACGAGGACGGAAAGCTGGAAACCCTGGACGTCCTTCTGCCTAGAATATCTAGAAAATTCTTCAGAAAAGCGGCAGAAGCGGAAGTTAAAGTAATTCGCCGGGTTGGCGACATAAGGGTCTGGCCATGGGACCGCTACAAGCGCCCTATAGCATCCCAAAACGAGCAAGACACCCTTCCGGCAAAGAAGAAGCCAAGGCTGCTCTGAGCGGGAATAAATCAAACGACTGACAACGCAGAAGAATTCTTCCCGCCTTAGTAGCCTTGGAGGCTGGAAAGGCGTAGTGTAAGGGCTACGCAAGAGCCCTTGCAAGAAACTGCTCTAAGTTGTAATATGGTCTGAAATTATGAAAAACAAATGCAATATGAGATATATTGACATTTCAAAAATCGTGTTTAACCTTTAACTACAAGGGTGGTCTGAGAAGTTTCCGACCTAACAAAGATACAAGCCATTTTTCTGAAATTTTAGGGTGGGCAACTTTTCTGGCCACCCATGTCAATTGTGTGTGCAAAAAAATGTAGAAAGATTTTTTCCGCCAAAGTTGATAGCTGGAGTGGAGCGACCAGTGGCGAAATAAATGACGGAATGATTTGGGAAAGCAACACGACACGCATCAGTCGTCTGTGGAGCATTGCAGACTCCTGATCACTACGAAACCTGACTCCAGTCCGAGGGACGCGTCACGAATTCACAATGCTACGTTCCATGGAGGAACTGTACGCGACAAATTTAGCGTTAACTCGGAAATAAGGTACGGAAATGTACGGACTGTCCCTTTGAATGGTTTACACTTGTCCAGGATATCCAGCAAGGGTAAAGCTGAGGTTGACGATGAGGAAAAACGGTG
Source organism: Hetaerina americana (assembly GCF_022747635.1). NCBI lineage: Eukaryota > Metazoa > Arthropoda > Insecta > Odonata > Calopterygidae > Hetaerina > Hetaerina americana. Next base: position 16,494,284 of record NW_027286292.1, read on the forward strand.
ATAATTCACGCAACACACTATATGATTTAACGAGCAGAAATTGAAGCATACTATATTTTCCATTAAAACTGACAACCAATTTTCATGACGCGGGCAGGATTCTGGGAAATTGCAAGAGGAGCAAGGATTGGAAGGATGGTGATCGAATATTTTTAGAAGACTGATTTTGTGACTTTCATGCTAAGGACTTCTTGGATAACGGTGGCTTTCGTTTCTTTGCCTTTCTAACAAAAATTAGACACGCCCAATTTTCACATATTCTTTGGTGTGTTTCAGTCCAAATCTAATTGTCAAATATTATATTTCCAGACGATACCAGCCACCAGACGATATTGAAAAAAAACATTCGTTATGAAGATGTAATTTTTATTGTTACTTTTGTGTACGTTTTAAGTTCCTCCTTTATATTTAACTTAACTTTTGGGTTAATCGTCGGAAACAATAAAATCTTTGAGTAATATACTTTATTATAATTCGTTGTCCACAAGTTCTTCTTTTTCCAGTGAATACATGACACTTGTAATCGCAGTGAAATATACTTTGTACGAACTTATGTGCTCGTTGTGATTTGATTGAGTTAAAAAATGATCCCAAGTTGGAACATTTTTGATAACTTTTCTTGAGTTTTTAATGCGGTAAATTAAGTTTTCGACAATAAACAGCAAAAATGGTTTATATTCCGGGAGCATATAATAAACAGGGCTGGAGAAAAAGGTTAATAGAATCCAGGACCTTTTTTTCCTATTATTCTCCAATTCAATGCATTCCACATCTGAGCTCATATTAAGTATACCTTTTCCTCCAGTTATATTATGGCTGAATTCTATATAGCACTACTTACGTCCCGACGTGAACTTGACGCCATTTCCAATATGGATCCCAATTGAAATAATTTTATTTATTTAAAGTTTTCAAATGAATTATGAGTAAATATTTTTTTTTTAGAAATTTGTAGACAATCTAAACCTAATTTTCGCGTCAGCTTGACTTTGAATCTGCAGTGGAAACTTTGTAGACAGAAAGCCAATTATAACAGTCATATTTAATGAAGCTAAAGAATATCAATTTTGAAACATGTTTTAATGGTAATGGTGGAGGAAACGTTTTTAGGACTACGAGCTTACTGTTTCTCAAAAGGCCTATATATTTCAGTATATGACCCTTTATATACTGAAGTATTGTCCAATGTATTGTATTTATAGTATAATCCAGCAGGTCTAACGTTACGCTTTTCATGGGAAAAACATATCAGGACAATATTCGGATTCAATTTAAAGAAACTCGCCTTCCCTAAACGGGTGGTGGGGAAATTTGATGAGAAAGTTAAACAGAGGTTTTATTCTGATTTAGTTGGACATTATTTTGAATATGCAGCAGGTATTGAAGATCCTTGGGAAAATATTTCGCAAAAATAATGTGTCAAGTCCAGGGACTATCTGCCAGATTCGTTAAAAAATGTTATTATGAGAACAAAAGTGTGATATTCACTTACTGCATTTAGACAGGGAGCCACTTGAGATACGAAGAGAAGAAGCCAGACTTAGACTTTAAGAAAGGTTCAGAACAAACGAGTCTAACGATGAAACTAAAGGAATTATAATGACCCCACACTTTTTTGGTAGATAAGACCACAATGATAAAATAATGGACATAGATTCAAGTACAGGTAGATACCACAAAAATACACGACACGTGCACGGATAAACACGTTCAAATATTTGTTTTTTCCCCGTACAATCAGGATTCAAAATAACAAGAAACCGAAGCAATCAAGAAATATTGAAAACATTTAATTTGAAAGTTGGAACAAATTTAAACATTGCAAAGACATCAGGTATATTTCAAGGAGCCTGTTTATGTTAGTTGGTTGTCTAATTGTTTGCCTATGAGTGAGTGGGTTGTGAGGGTTTTCACAAAAATGCATAC